>NC_080067.1:111080970-111454409 GCF_949987535.1 Balaenoptera acutorostrata | reverse complement strand
CCTACAAAGTTAATAGAAATTCTGTAGAACAGCCATTCTGCATCACATGTTTTTAATTTTAGAAATATCCATATCCATTTAGGTCAATTTCAAATTATGGCAAAAGAGAATCCAAATGCATGATTGCTAGACTGAACTGTAATGATTAACTTTGAAGACTTTTTTTTTTGTTATCGTTATGCTTTAAAACAATTGTTTAGCATAAGTATTCCAGTGATTCTCTTCCTTTGCGATTTGAATAAAGATCATCATATGATTTAGAAACAAAGGTGATTTAATAACATTTCCATTTTCTCTTTCCAGTTGTTTGAGCATAAAACACAAAGCATACAGATACATTATATCTTTATAAGGAATTTTTAAAGGTATGAAAATACCCAGATGTCTAACCCACCAAAAGTGATGTGATTAGGCTTTCTTCTATATATTTTTGAAATAACATATTTCATGGTGTTTCTGTCTCCAACATAGCCCAGTTTTAAAAAATAAAATACCTGTTGAACAAAGTAGGAGAAGCAAATGAACAAAGAAAAGTACATGAGATCATCAGGGTCTACAAATCAAAGAATGTCTATGGAATATGAAGACAATAGCGGCTCCAGTAATGACTGTAAAATTGAAGTCTGAGGAGAAGATTGGGCTCCTTAAAGAATGAAATAGTTCAAGGCAAAATGAGAAAATGGTTCAGAATTATCTACAAGTTTAAGACTTGTGTGGGAATTATAATCATCTAAGGGAGTGATTATTCCCCTTAACTATAGCTTTATTTTATATGTCATTTTTCTCCTTATGGTACTAAGAATATAGTATATTCTCAACAAATGTTGACCAAATTGGATTTAATAAAAAACAGGCATTTTTGCAAATGTCAGTAGGAATGAAATCTTCAAGGAGAAACATAAGTTGGCAGTTTTCAAAAGATTTAAAAACACTGGGTCCTTATTGTTTGGTTTTCTCTCATTACAAACTTGGCTTGTGTTGCACTGAAAGGGTCTGAGGTTGAAGGAGATTCACAAAGGGAACTTAGAAAAAAAGCAAAACAAAGGGAACTTGGACAAGATAACTTTTCAAATACCTACAAATGCTTTATGAATATATCTGAGAAAAATCATTGATCTACCCAAGTTTCATTTTAGTAGAAATACTAATATTAAAATCATGAACTGCTCTAGATCAATATTATTCACCCCCAAATTTAAAAGTAAATCAAGTCACTAAATTATTATTTATTACTTAAAATTGAAATTTTACTATTTTTTATTAAATTATATTCATATAGTCTATCTTGCTAACATCCTTTCCAAAATATTATCATTAAAGAACCATTAAGTCTGCATACAGGCTCTTTTCTCTTTAGGTAAAGTTCAAATGTATATAACCAGGAGTTTCGTGAAGTCGTCACATAAGAAGTTATTGCTTACAGGAAGCAGTGTATATGACAATATCAAGGGAGATTATGCACTATTCCAGGTATCTCTGGAAATAGATAATAGGGCTTTGTGATAGAAATTCAATTTTTGGTTATTAGCATGTTAAAGATAATTTTAACACTAATGTTAAAATATTAAGCTTTAAGATTCATGATTTTATTTTGAGTTATTTTGTTTAGGCTTTGGCATAATCACATGGCTGAATTTATTCCAAATGATTTAAGGTAGCTCAGAACTATGCCCTAAATATACTAAATAGATTTCTTGACTATTAAGTTTACTTTGTAAATTAAAAAAAAACTATTGTGTAGATTAGCAAAATGTATGTCAAATGAGTCAACCAACAGGGCTGTATAACTAAGAGTAGCATCCTAGACTTTTCTTTAATAGAAGATTCATGTGGCATTAGAAATTCTAAATATCTAGTTTGTATTCATTCTAAAGGAGATTGAAAGCAAGTTTAGAGTCCTAACTAAATTTTAGAAATAGCTTTGTATCTTTAAATAGTCATGCCTTATCATGAAAAAAATACCAATTAGTCAATGTGTTATTAGAAGTTTAAAATATTCATACCCATAGTTTATTTAAATATCCATACCAGATTTAAATTACTTTATGACATGAATTTTATTTTATTTTATTAAAATATAAATTATACAAAAACACTTCAGAGTAAAACCCTTCCATATACTCTTTCCACTTAAAATAATATGTATTCATAGAAAATTAATTCACGTAATTCTGCATGATAAATTATTAACCGATTTTTAAATTAAAATTTAAAATTAACCACCATCCTCAAGATATTTGAGGTCATAATCACTAAAGTACTCCTTTTACTACAATATTACTTTACCTCACATTAACAGAGCATTATAACTCCCAGGTAGCTTTCATACCTGTTGCCCATTTGAAGATAAGCACGAGTCTATTCCTTCTCGTTATTTCTATTGCCCAGTCCATAATCTGCCAAATTATTCAGAATATATTTATTGAATTCACATAAAAGAATAAATGTAAAAACAACAAGTGATTTTCTGGCACAATATCTTGTGAGAAGGCAACTATTTTTAATTCCTATTTTACAGAAAGGAAATGGAGTTATTGAGAAGTTGACTGACCTAACGTGTGTTTTAGTTTGAGTATGTAAATTGACTCCATTCCAAGGTTCTATTGTCCAGTGAGTGAGATATCTGGTGATCTCTTTGCATAAAAAAAAGGAGAATTCTGGGAAGGAAGCTATCCTAGGGAAATGGAGACTATATTTCCACAAGTTGTGTACAAGAAAAATACTACCACCAACAACCATGTAACAATAGTTTATGAACATTTATTATATACCAGGCACAAGAATAATAAGAATTTCTCTTCATTTATTATGTACTTGGCACTAAATGCTTTCTAAAGCGTAACCCCATAGATTCTTCACTACAATTCTGTCAAGTAGATCCCTCCTATACTTTGGGATGAAGTTAAAGAGATACTTAGGAGTAAAATCTGCCCTTTATTTCTTCCTCTATTGAAAGAATTTCAATTCTCTAGGCTTTTCTTCCTCACTTTGGAGTTCAAATAGGTCTACTAAGCTAAAGTAAAATATGTAGATAACAGAAGTGATCAAAATAACTTGAAGGAATAAAATGTGACCTAAAATCTTAACATAGCTGAGTTAAAATCATTCTCCAGTAGCAGATAAGGAAGAAAAGAAGTTTTGAAAAGTTACCATAAAACCTTGCAAGTAAAATAAGAGATGTTTTTTGATAAAGTCTCAAGAAGTGATTACATGTTTTTACTTAAGGTAGAAGTCTATAAATTCTTATTTTATTACCATATACTATTTTATGACAAGAACTGAATACTACATAGATATAGATATATAGATATAACTTTTTAAAAATTTTGATTGTTATCTGAGAACTTTAATATTATAATATTTAGAAAAAAATTATTGTGGCTGATAAAGTGAAAAGCACTATTAAGTAATGACAAATTTTGGTGGAAGACTTCAGGACCAAAAGTATATTTTGTGGGAAGAAAAAAAATCCTTGTTTGATCTCTATACGGTAGAGAGTTTTACAGAGGTGATCTGGCACTCTTTCTCCTCAAAGGGGAAAAAAGCAACCTCTTTCAGTTGGATTCCGGTGAGCTTTTATCTTCTCCAATATAAAATCTATGGTATAGCCAAATGACAATGATGTTTTCTTAATATTTCAGTGCCAAAAGAATGACATGCATATTTACAAACTAAGTAAATCAGCTAATTGAATGACACAAAGAAATCTTATAATTTGGGGACAAATAAAAAGATACTACAGGTGATGCAACACTATAAAGTAATGGTCACAATAATTAAATCACTTGTGCTGTGTTCACCTTAAATGAAAGAATGCATAATCCTCTCTCCCAACTCGTATAACATTGCATGGAACACTTAAGCCTGCTACAGATTGGTGGTAACACTGATCTCCTATAGTGAGGAATAATTAAACTTTAGTAAATCACTCTAAAAGCTTATAAAAGCAAACACCAAAAGCTTACAACATAGGATTGTGAACTACAAAAAAAGGGCAGTTGCTGGGGTTGATTTAAAAGCTGCTAAATTAGAAGAATTATGCTGGAAATTTTAGCTACTTTCCTAGTCAGTTTTATTTTATCATGTAATTCCTTTAATCATTTTCAATTAATGTAAGTGTGTGGTGCCCCTCAAAGCAAATTTACTCACATAGGTTAAGTCTTGTTTAATGTGCACTAAAAACCTAAAAGCTTGCCTAAGATGTACCTTAAAATACCCTAAAAGGATGTTATTGGCCCTCTCGGGACTTTTTCAGAGTGTTCATGCTTACTGCAGTGCATTCTGGGACACGTCCTTTCCTACCTAAAATTCTAAATAAATTTTGGGAAAGAAAATTACAGGGCATGATGATGGGGGACATTATATTCAACTGGATCTGATCACTGACTTGAGAATTCTTTGCTTGTTTTCAGCTTTATAAGAATCATTTGTTAAGTAAATTAAGGGTATTTATTTTTGGTAGTGAAACTTGGTTGAGGGGAACTGGAAAATTAATCATTTACATGTTAAAAGCTTTTGTATTGTTTTAAAATATATATTATTTCAAAATTACCAATTTCAATAAAAAGAAAAATGAATATAAGAAGGCAAAGGATAAATTTTGTGTTACATTAGAATTATTAGCTGGACAGTGTGATTAGCAAATTTTGAAGGATCTCCTCAGTGGTGAAGTAGATGCAGCTGAAATGGTACTTCACCTATCGGTGTAACTTATTCAAGTAGCTTTTCAGGTTAATGTCAGAGTTTCAAGGTGAAGTGGCACATGGAGGCATGTCTATCATTGATACGTACTACTTGAGTTTTAGAAATCAAAAAATTCACTCAGAAGAACAAGTCACTAATCATGAACGTTTTGCATAGGTAAATGTAGCCTTGGCTTGGGGTCTTGTCCTTATGTCTTCCTGCATTATAATGCCCAACAACCTAATATAACATTAAAACATCTGAGAGAAAAAGACAGTTTTATAACTCTAAGAAATGTAGTAGACCGTGAAATTATGCCATTACCTTAGAGGCAAAATTGGCTGTAGTCAATTAGGTGTTAAATAGCATTTTCCTTCATTTGATGATGGTTTAAGGGTTACACAAGAAAGAAGGACTTTGGGTGAAAATCCACCATATACCTATTACAATGTGTCCCCACCTTCACATTCCAAAGACCCTACAGAAAGAAAAGAAAATATAACTATTGGAAATGTGATAGAACATTAAAATTAAAGGTACATTAAACTAGCTTCCAAAATTTGGAAATCTTTTTGGATCTATCTTTTTTTTTTTTTTTTTTTTTAATTGTTTTCTTTTTTTTTTTTTTTTTTAAAGCAAATTTTTTTTTTTTTTAATTTATTTTATTTATGGCTGTGTTGGGTCTTCGTTTCTGTGCGAGGGCTCTCTCCAGTTGTGGCAAGCGGGGGCCACTCTTCATCGCGGTGCGCGGGCCTCTCGCTATCGCGGCCTCTCTTGTTGCGGAGCACAGGCTCCAGACGCGCAGGCTCAGCAATTGTGGCTCACGGGCCCAGCCGCTCCGCGGCATGTGGGATCTTCCCAGACCAGGGCTCGAACCCGTGTCCCCTGCATTGGCAGGCGGATTCTCAACCACTGCGCCACCAGGGAAGCCCGGATCTATCTTTTTTTAAGAAACAGTGTAACATCACATTTTTTCACAAATAAAAATAAAAACAAAACAAAACCAAAATCTCTGTACATTCCATGCCATGAAGAGAACTCCCATGATCACAACAAACTTCAATAGCTCTGAGCCTCAAAATATTGTGTATTTAAACACTAATGGGCAAAGATTTAACGAATGTGGAATTCCATTCCACTCTGGTGATGTAGAAGTGCAGATCCCTTTCCTTCTTTCTGCTCCTCCCTTTTAGAAGCAGTCATGGTTAGACTAGCAATGAAACCCTGAGTGAAGAGAAAAAGGAAGTAAAAATCACAGTGATCCAAAGGACATGATATAGGGAATATTTTGTGACGGGACTTTGAATTTAGTCAGTTCTTTTACTTGGCATGAGAGGGGATGCAATTTGAAGAAGCAGGAGGTTGGCTACTATGTATCCTATGCCCAAAGGAATGGGATAAAGGAGCCCTTTGGATATTCTTTGTTTGTCCAATCCTGGTCACCAGACTGGGAAAGAAAGTGATGAAGGTTTAACAATAAGGATAAATAAATACATACACATAAAACTATTTTTTTAGCAATAGCCTTTCTCACCTTATCCAACCTCCACCTTTCACATAGAAAGAGTTCATTTCTGTTAAACAGAAATTTTGATAAAACATAGAGTAGGATATCAGAGATCCAAAAAGAAGTTTTAAATGACAATTGATGTCCCCTGGAGAAGTGATAATTGATGATTCCTGAGTGGGGCAAGGATGCTAATAGCATATGACTTACTGAGTGGACAATGTAAGGGGAGGGCAAAGCAGAATGACTCAGGACCGGAGAAATGATTCTAGACTGGAAGTGAGAGAAAGAAAGGAGACATGAGGTGGCTGGTGAACTTGGGACAAGGATCCATGATCCTGACAGAGCCTATTAAGTTTTACTCTTGGGTACGTGGTGAACTCTTACTATTGTTTCTTCATGAAATCTCATTAAAATATCATCATTTGCTAATGCATCATAGTGTTAAATCTGCTATTAGGGTGCTGAGTAGAGTATCCTGTGGTTTGAGGAGACCATCAGCGAGAATGCTGCCCCATGTTTGCTACACAAACATCTAGGTGACGCTTCCCTGGTCCTCCTCTTCCCTGACAGAGTGGTCTCTCTCTCTTCCTCCTCTTCCTGTCAAAGCTGCTCTAAAGAACAGACCTGATATTGATTAGCTACAATAGATTATATATTAAACATAGTGTGTTCTCTCTGAGGTAGTGTCACTCAAAATGTTACCTGAGTCGTGAAATAAAAGGTACTCCCACCCAGCTGACATGACTCCAGGACTCAGTGAGACAGGCAACTCTTTGGACAGAATCACCTATTCAGGATCAGAAATCAGTAAACCTTATCTACTCTATTTATTAGAAAATTATTTCTGACAGCTTTTTATTAAGCTTATACTAACAGTTTATCAATAACTTGATGATGAGGGGTTGAAAAGTTGACACTGTTTGGAGAGCAGGGTTTGGACTTCCAGAGCGTTCCTGGATCTGAGAACTCCATGTGAGATTTACCAGAACCCACCGCCAAGAGGCCATTCCCGCTGAGTGGGGTAGATTTTCGGTAGAAACACCAGTCATCCTGTAACCTTCTAATATACTTAAAATCCATAAAATGCCCTTCCCACCAAAGCGAGTTATGTTGGAAGTTTGAAATTCAAACCCCCATCTCACCCTCAACCACATTTCTCAATGGCTCAAGTCTATGTGATCCTGTTTTGAAAGGGAAGTTTAGTTTCTTGTCTTATCTCCCCTTGGGAAATTCTCCCCTTTCAGAAAAAAAAGAAAAAAAAAAAAAAAAAAAACAACTAACAATTCTCTTAGATATAGATGACTATTTCACAAACGAATCATCATTAAAAGTTCATTGTAAAAAACCTTAAGTTTGCATTATTTTTCTCCCTGACTTTGAAATAGAAAAACAGAAGATAAAAAGTATATTTAATTTTCATAATCCAAATGTTCACGCTATCAACATGCCCAAGAAAATGGAAATTTAACCATCAGAGCACCGTAAAGAATTCTTCCAATTTATATCTGTAGATTAATTAAATCCAAAAGAAACTTTTAAATATTTTGATAAAGGAAAATCCTATTACTAAAATTGTATCATACTCAAGGTGAAAAACAGAGCAAAAATGAAATTAGTAACAGACTGACTTTTAGTTAAACAGACAGCAAAAGTATTTACAAGCACCACTTAAAGTGCTTATTTATTCTTGAAACATTCAAGTAAATCATTTAGATAATCCATCTTAGGTTCTTGCAAACCTTAATCTTGATTTTCAGAAGATCTTTAATTGTCTCCATTATGAGAACACCTAGGCTCACTTGTATACCTAATTTTGTGAGGATGGAAATTGTTATTAAATTTTTGCTAAAGACCAGACATCAGAAACAGTCAACTAAATAAAATGGCAAATCATTAAATTTCTAAAGCTCTGTGGAGCTTCTTGAGAAAAAAATCCAAAGTGGAACTAGGCCAAAGACTGGTGAACAAAATGAAAGCCCTGATGGAGTTTTGAGATCACTGAGAACTAGAGAGAACTGTGTAAAAATAATAATAATAATAGTAATGTAACCTGAAATGTTAAAAAATCACTAATTATATTGATAATATATTATAAATGTTCTAATATTTTAGATTAGTAGTTAATTTTAACAGCAGTTATTCCTCATGTTTTGGGGGATACCTATTAATCATCAGGAATTACATATTGCATTACATCTTTAAGATATCCCTTGACAAAATAATGTACACTATTACCTCACCAAATTCCTTTGTTAATTTTTGTTGAGACTCTTGAAACAACCTTATCATTTATGTACACTTATGATTGCTGAATTAGTATATAAAGACATATGTTGTGATCATTCATGTTATATATTTAATTAGTTAATATTACCTGGGATTTTTTTTATTATAAGATATATCTAGAATTTAGATTATAATTGTGCATCTTGCCACTCAGTTTTATTAAGTATGATGACTCCTGCAAATGACACTATGCTATGAGTATCTTTTGTAATCCCTATTTCTAACATTTGAGACAGTTTAACATTGAACAAGTTGTAATAATGACCCCCAAAAGACAGTTACAGGAGTAAGTCCTTCTTAGTGTCTGCTTCAGATCAATGAAGAATCAGAGATAATTCAAAGCAGTCCTAATAAGGGTGAAGTTTTGTCTTTCTTACCTTATAGTAGTTGATACTCTTGGATTTTTTTTCAGAGAATATAGGGTTTCCTTTTCTAAGTGGGAAAAAATATAGTCTTCATAGCACTATTTGAAAATTGCATTGGCTTTGTTTTGGCTTTTATACTCAGAAAGCTACTCTATAGTATACATGTGAACTAGAATTTAGCCTCAATCAATTGGCAGCCAAATGTTGAAAAATCATATAAGTAGATGATTTGAGTTTGAGTTTTCTCTTAATGGCTTAAGTATCTGCACCGAAACAAAGTTTATATATATTTGGTTGGCCAAAAAGTTTGTTTGGGTTTTTCTGTAACATCTTACATATAACATCTTGTATACATATGTATATACATATAGAGATATGCATACATATATAGAGAATTAATTTTTCATAGACTTTTAAAATTATGTCCAAGATATTTCCATTGCAGAAAATGTTGACAGCTATATAAAATTATATAAATTATACAAAATTAAACTCTGACTTAATATTTACTTCAGAAGCTCAAGAATTTAATAAAAATACATCATGCATATAAATTGCATGGTTCCTTAAAAAACACATTTATGCTAAAACATGATACAGAGTCAGTTTCCATTTCACTAGAAATTCTCATTGTTTCCAGGGGCATTACCTTGAAACATAAGGTTGAGTATGTCAAGTATATATTCACATCAAATGAAAGCTATCTTTTAACAGAAATTGACGACGCCAAATGGCTGTGATTTGCATTATGTTTATTTTAATTACTTTAAATCAGCTTACTTTATCAAAAAATGCTTCATGAGACTAAAACTTAGAAGCTCAGGATCAGAGAGGCTGATGGAGTCCACCCACTGTCATTCTGAAACCAAGAAACATTAAATAACTTTCTCAAGGTCACACAGAAAGAATGGAAATGCTGAGAACAGAAACTGAGTTTTCTGGCTTACAATCAGCTGTCCTTTCTTAACACATAAACTATCTTATTAACCCACACATTTTCCTGATGAGACAAGTAATAAGCAATGTGGTATAAATGTAGTACAAATTGTAGCATTAGAACTGAAATTAATCAGCACAGTGTGGTGAAGGGTTTTGGAGGTAGAGAAAATCTGAGTGTACTCTGGAACCTAGAAGGCAGGAGAGATTAAACTTTGAGATAAGGCAGAGGAGATTCATGCTCAAATGTTTGCTTTTTTAAAAGGGAAAGAATTAGAGCTGGCTCTAGGCAATGTTTTAAAGTACAATTCATCTCTTAAGATCATTTCTTACCTCACATAGTTTGTTCTCATATTCCGTGATCCCTTTCTCAGTACTTTTGCTAGCATCTTCCTTTAATGTCTCCTTGCTCTTCCTTGTTAAACCTCCCATTTTTCAGGGTGGGATTTTTTTTTTTCATAAAAAAAATCTATATAGCTCATCTTAACCATAGTGGTATCAGCTTCTCCTAAATCATTTGGGACTTTTTTGTCCCAGTGAATCTCTATATGATGGTTTCTAAATCAGTACTGGAGACAAAGAATAGGACAGAATTCCTTTACTCACATCCTAATACGTGGTGTGTAAATATATGTAAATGTGTATAAAATGGATTCTAGCCAAACAAAAAGATATGAAGAGTTGATAAGTCCTCTTCCCAAGGATAATCATATCAGTTACAAATATTTATAAGAATTATTTATAATGTATGATTGCCATGAAGAATAAAACTTCTAAGCATATGCCTCACTTTCTCATTCATTCATTTAGAAAATATTTATTGAGTACCAAAAAATGGCAGGAACTCTGCTACATACGCAAGCAAATGGATGTCTGAGAGGAAGACGGACAGGCTGACTTAAATGATTAACATTAAATGAAGAGAATTATATATTTTAAATACAAAATTAAATTTAATTCATATATGTACTTGGTGTCTACATGATTTTTCTTCTCTGATGTCCTATGGTCATATTTATAGAAATGAAAATGAAAATGCCATACTTTACCTATTGTCTCTCCCTCAACTTAAGGACTTTTAATTTTTCAAATGTTCTCCAAAAATAATCGATTAAAATTGCTATGTTGCAACTCATTAGGAAAGTATTTGATACAAGTGTGTGGGTGGGGAATCTTCAGTCACCTAAGGCCTTGCTCCTTAAAGTGTGCTTTTTCAACCAGTAACAACAACATTATCTGGGAGCTTGCTAGAAATTCAGAATTCCACCCCAGACTTAGTGAATCAGAATCAGGATTTGTATCAATATTCCCCAGGTGACTAGTATCACATTCAAGTTTCAGAAGCACTCATTGATCAAATATAAGATCTGGAGTGGCCAGGACTAGTTTCATCCCACGGTGTAAAATTTTCCATGCGTGGTGCAAAACACAGAAAATCAGAATTATACTTTATTTTACCATAATGTTAATAAAAAAATGTGCCCTCAGTTTTTACTAATTCAGTAGAGCATGTCCACAAATACTAAAAAGGAATTTCAGGGGACATGCAGGATATTCTGGGAATTTGGAATCCATGACAGCCATCCAGGGAATTAACACATTCATGAGTTTCCACATCCATCCTTGAATTCATCATAACTGACCCACCAATTAAATTTACCACTGGTAGGTTTCAATTTCAGAAGTAAACCCTGATCTAGCCTAGATACATTCCTCAGAATTTCCTTACAATATTCCTTATCACTTTTTCTTTTTTTTTTCTTAATTCAATACCAGTCAACGTATCGTACCTACACTTACTCCTATGTTTTTGGCATAATTTTTTTTTTAATCACCATGAACTCAAAGAGAAGAAAAGAAAATTTTTGCAATGTTCTTCCAACTGGTCTGCTTATAAGGCCATGAGTTTAAATATATAGATTCCTATATGTACTTCCCCAGACCACTGACTGCCCCACCTAAACTACTGAATATGACTTTTCAGGGAAAGACCTTTCTTTCATTCCCCTACTCTTTATCCTCTTTTCATGTTTATCTTTTACTTTATTGCTGGACAGAAAAAAAAAAAAAAAAGGAATACTATTGCTCATCTCTTCTGGCCACAGTTAGGCCAGAAGTCACTTATCCTTGGAGGAGGAGGATGCAGTCTCAGCATTAACACAATAAATTATCTTAATGAAGAACATTCAAACCAGAAGGTAATTCTGTAATTTCTGCTTTTCTTAGACAGCATCCTTCTCCATCTGTTCTGAGTTTAGAGCCAAAGTATGCTCTAGATAAATTTAGTGTCTGTGGGAATGGATGTGTAGGAGTTCAAAGACCAGCCTCCTGGATGGGTTGTCAAAAACTAAGAAATATAGAAAAGCTCCTTCTTTTACATACCATAAGGGAAAACAAAGCGGAATCAAAACTCACATCTGTGAGAACCCTGTATGTGGCATTACAGAGGATAATACCACCCCAAGAGCCCCTCTTTGTATCTTCTTTGTATTGTAGAGTGAGCTCCCAAATTTTACTTCTTATTTTACTCCTTCTCAAGAGGTGAGAGCACCCATTTTCCCTAAAACCTGCCTGGGGATATGGCTGCACTTTGTAAAGCACAGTCACTGTCACACTCCAACTCTGTTGATTGCTGTTCCCAATGATACGGGCGCTTTTCACTTTAATGACTTTGCTATAAGTCTCTATAGGGAAATAGGAAATTCCAAATTATTATAAGAATGCTACACATTATATGTGGCTCCTGGTCTATAGCTTCTTAGTCTCTACAAAACAGAAAATGAAGCCCTGCAGAATTTTCACCCACCACTTTTATTCTCCTGAAGTAGATTCTTAATAAATATTCCTTTTCTTTATGTGTTTACTCCATGGTACTCTCTTCCCATTCTAAGAATGCCATCAAAACAGGAAAATTGTCTTTATATTATTTCCAATTAGTAATGATTTGTGTTCTCTATAAACTAATTAGATTAACCTTGTTAATCTACTCTATCCTTGCTGCTCTCTTTTTTGTCTGCCTACCTATCAAATACTGAGAGAATTACATTCAAAGATGCATGAAATATGCTAAACAAGGCAGTCATTAAAAGTGCAGTGTGAGTGTTGGGGGATTTTTGTGGTAAATCCCATTTGAATACAGTTGAAAACATTGGGAAAAATGCTAACAGACTGGAGTAAAAAATATAACCTACCTTTTTACATCATTATCTTAAACAGTCAACAAAGCATATTTAGCATCCACTGTACACAAGGCATTGCACCATGTAATGCAGGGATTTGAAAATAAATAAGACAAGAGTTCTATAAAATATAGTATGAAAGAGGAAATAAGGCACACATCAATTTTGATAGAAGATGTCATTTGATAAAAGTTCTAATAGAGTGCAACAAACAAAAGATTAATGGAGCGCAAGGGCAGAGATCACTTCTAGGCAGATTGATTTAAAATACCCCTGGAAGAAGCGGTGAAGTCTTGAAGGATGAGTAAAATTGTGACAGAGAAAAATAGAGAGTATATTTTACAAGAGTGACAAGGCAATAAAATATTGGCTTGTCAGAAGAAGAGAAGTTTTCTAATTTGGTTGGATTATATTATTCATAATCTGGGTGATGATTTGTTGAAGTCCAAACCCCAGTACCTCAGAGTGTGACTGTATTTTTGGAAACAGGGCCTTAAAATGATAAGTTAAAATCAGGGCATTTAGACTTGATTCTAAGATCTAATTCAACCTCACTGGTGTCTTTATAAGAAGAGGAGATTAAAGCCCAGAGAAGAGAGAGGTGCATGAGCATAGAGAAAAGGCCAAGTGAGGAAGCACGAAGAAGGTGGCCATCTGCAAGCCAAGGAGAAACCAAACCTGCCGACACCTTATCTTGGACTTCCAGCCTCCAAAACTGAAAGAAAATAAATTTCTGTTGTTTAAGCCACATACTCTGGGGGTATTTCATTATGGATGCCCTAGAAGACTAATACAGGAATGTAACAGAAAAATAATGAAGCCTGTTTACCTTTGATTAGCCTTTGAAAGCCATCACACATGTATACACTTTCTTTAAAGCATTTACCATTACTGTACGTCTCAGATGGTTATTACCATGGAATCCCCCAACACTTGCTCCTTGTTCTATCTGTTATTCTGCCACCCCATTTTCACCCATAAGATACTACAAATATTAAAACCATCTAAATCTAGCTTCACCCCAACCTCATCAGATCTCCCATAAAAATATTCTAGCTCAAGAAAAGCTCACAAATATCTATCTATATAATGAGGATGACTTAATAGGACATATATGAAGATAAGAATATGGGCAATATGTTTATAGAATTATAACACAATGCTTAATTCCAGAAGGAAAGTATGAAGTTATAATAATTCTCTATAATGTATTTGTTTGAAGGAGATTAGTTTTGTTCTTGTTCAAGCTCTCCTACCTGCTATACCAATTAAGGTTTCTAAAGAGTGATCTGTATCTTCATCATACTTGGGGATAAGTGAGCATAAGGGTATTCATCTCCCATTCTTCCGTTGGTTTGGATTTATGTGCCATCTATTAAAAGCACATAATGCTAAAATACAGATAGTAGAGAATCCATGACTTATACAATTTAGTTTAGCCTTGGTTTCCAATAATTTACCTGCTAATTTAATATTCTTCTAACTTGCTCGTAGTTCTAATTTGTAGAAGCAATAACTATACCAGAAGTGCTATACTAACTAGTATTTTTTATTAGAAATTTTTCTTTAATGGTGCATGTGTTCTTTCCTTATAAAAGACTCCAGGTCACTTACTAAAGCTAGATCTCCTATTTCTGTTTCATCTCCCATAGTAGTTCGGTATTCTGCAAAGAGTGCATATTGTATAAATATGGAAAATATATACTATAGCCAGAAAGTGTCAGAGACGTTCATCATATTATTATAAAGGCAAATGAATAAGGAATAATTAAAAGAAGGTTGAACGTGTATCAATGATGAGAATGTGTCATAAGCAAGGGTTATGATCAATTCAATTATGTGCCTTTGAGGTGTAAAGGGGAAAAAAATGTCAGGGAGATACTTCAAGCTTACTTATAAACCAATAAAACTTAAACTCCTTATGATTCTAATAAAACAGCAAAGGAAATATTTTAAGCTGTTGGATAGCAAGATGAATGATGTTATATTAAATATCGATTTTGTCATATCATCTCCCACTCTTAGATGTTATAGAATAAAGAAAAATTTTAACAGTAAATCTTTTTTTTTTAATGTAGATATACAGAAGTGAAGACAAAGAATACTTGGAGCACTGAATTGATAAAAGAACATTTTTATGCTTCATATTACTCAATTTTCTTTCATTTTACTATGCAATGATTTGTTGAAATCCATAAATTTTGCCTTTTATAGTGAAAAAACTGACAGATGTATTTGGCTGCAGAAATGCTTCTGAACTAGTTCCAAAAGAGATATAGAAAAAGAAAGGTTTGGCTTATACATATATTAATCTTTACAGTGGTTTCAGAAAACACATTTCTTGGCATAGCTAAGTTAGGTTTTCAAGTTAGAATTTAAAAAAAATATCCCTCATGATGCATGCATATTCTTTTTTAACAATATGGATATCTACTATATTTAAGTACAGGGTATTTACATTCTTATTGAGAAAAATCAAAGGGGAACACAAATTTTGAGCAATAAAGCCCATTAAATATGGGCAATGAAGCCCATGACATTATGTTTTGGCAAATGCTGTTATCATATCATCATCACCAACAAATGTTTTTCAAAGACTCACCATAAGTGAAGCTAAGTATGAGTTTCTGGGTATATGATATAATTTTTTTGGCATCAGATATAATAATTTAAAATAAGACATATGGGGGAATTCCCTGGCTGTCCAGCGGTTAGGACTCTGCGTTTTCATGGCCCAGGGAGCAGGTTCAATCCCTGGCTGGGGAATTAAGATCCCACAAGCCACACGGTGTGGTCAAAAAAGAAAAGAAAAAAATTAAATAATAAAATAAGACACATGTTCCCTATTTGCAGACAAGAGAATAATTTATACTACCTAGTTTGAGCTCCAATGAATTTATTAAAGGCTGTTTGAAACCTCACAGTATTGTAGGAAGACTAATGGGTGAACTTCCAGAAATAACTTCCCAAACACAACAGGTCTGCTAAGGGAGATAATGCTGCTGCAGAGCATAGAGGTACCCAGCCTCTGCCTTCACCTATGCCAGCAGCAAGAAGAAAGTCCCATTGATGCCCCATGAAGCTCAACTTCAATTTAAACTCTTGCATGGGTGTGTCAATTTTGTGAGACCTAAGTTACATATCTTTCATTTTATTTTATTATCTTGGGAAGGTCAACAATTAACAACAATGTGAGAATGTGAGGAACAATCAAAATATATTAAAAAAAGTATTTAAAAACTTTTGGGTAGCCATAAATGGCAAGTGTCTACTTCTATACACAACGAACTTCCATTTCACTAGCATTGCCAGATTCTATTTTTCTAAGTACTTTCACTGTAGTTTTACATATACATACATATATATACATATATATATACACACACACATACCTACCTAAAATTCTATAATAATTATCCACTCAGGTTTTAAGAAAGTATGGGGTACTTGGAAATGGCAGTAGACACCCTCCTCTAGGGGAGGTCATAAAATAATTTTTGTATTGTTAACTCTTGAGTAGTATTATCTTTAACTACAATATATTTTACAATCTTTCTCTCACCAACCAGTGTTAATGTTGCTTCCAAATAGCTTAAGCCAAATAAAAGAATGTTACTGAGTATTTTTTAAAGTAATCGCTTTATAATTTCCAGTCCAGCAAGAAAATATCTATGTAAATATTGCCAGTGTTTGCTTTTCTTGTGAATGAAGTGGCCATAATTTTTCTGATAAACTCTAAAATGCCTTTCCCACTCACTTCTCTTGTCTACTTGTAATGATATTTGTTCTGAGTCCACTGAGATACAAATATTAATTTATTTTAGCAGAGGAATCATTTTGAATATACTAGAAAACAAGATGTGCTGGGTAATGAAAAACACATTTCAATTGTTCTTCCTCGAAGTCATTCTGGATGGTATTTTCTTAGCAGAATTATTAGAGAATTGTGGGAAAGTTTAAAAGATAACTACATGCGGAAGCAGAGGACTGGCGCACAGGAAATGCTCCGTAATTGCTTCTAGCTTAACTTTTCCCCTACTCAGTCCAATTCAGAAAACAGTTATTGCCTCCCTTCTACTTGCCAGATGTTTGGTAGGCATTGTGGTGAGGTCAGGTCACTGCCCTCAAGCCATTTACAGAGGTAGAGTAAACATTTATTTACAAAACAGGTGCTAGGATCCATGAGAGGATATATAAGCACAGAAGTTCACTTACCAAAGAAGGAAATAATCTTTTGCCTTCATGGAGAAGAGGGTGCTCCAGCATGACTCAAAAGTTATGTAAAAGTTCAACAGTTCAGGAATATATGCCGTATCAGAAAAATGTAATCTGCTAATGTATTGTCCCTTCTAGGTAACAAAATGTAGGAGACTTGGTAAAACAGAGAGCCTGTCAACTACTGTCAACTATAAACATGCAAATCATTTTACAATACAAAGATCTGGGCACTTCCAGCTTCTTTCCAATTATATCACATAGAATGAGATATTCTCTGAGAAGCAGAAGCATAACACTCTTAAGTCAATGGGAAGAAAGGAGTCCTGATTTTATCATTTAATGTGGAAGAGAATAAAATTTACATTGAAGAGATAACCACTCAGGGAAGAGTGACTTTCCTACCATTCCTAGTGGTAAGTAGACAATAAGTGGTTATTGAAAGAATACATTTCTTTATGCATTTTATGATAATAGATCTTCTATAATTAACGTGATTAAACTATGGGATTGAGTACAAGGCTGGCTTGAAGGAAGCTCAGCCAGGAGGGGATAAGAAGGGAAAGGTAAGAATTATTTCAAGGGAACAGTAAAAGAAATATGTATGGTACAGAAACCAAGAGACAGCAGGAAAAATATGAATAAAACTAATAGTTTTTTTTCATTAAGGGAATGAGAAATTGAGATCATTTCTGATTGCAAAATCACAAGATAAGCATGCAGAGAAAAATGGTTAGTTGCTAGGATAAGAGCAAAGTGAGCTTAGGGTAGTTTTTAGCAGAAATTTTTAAAACCAAAATGTTGTCTTACCACTCTCAAATTTCTAGAATTCTGTGGTCATCCTTTCTGTTATTTTTTTTTTTTACATCTTTATTGAAGTATAATTGCTTTACAATGTTGTGTTAGTTTCTGCTGTATAACAAAGTGAATCAGCTATACATATACATATATCCCCATATCCCCTCCCTCTTGCATCTCCCTCCCACCCTCCCTATCCCACTCCTCTAGGTGGTCACAAGGCACCGAGCTGATCTCCCTGTGCTATGCGGCTGCTTCCCACTAGCTATCTATTTTACATTTGGTAGTGTATATATGCCAATGCAACTCTCTCATTTCGTCCCATCTTACACTTCCCCCTCCAGCTTTCTTCTGATTTCCATTTGCATGGAATATCTTTTTCCACCCCCTCACTTTCAGTCTGCATGTGTTCCTAGGTCTGAAGTGGGTCTCTTGTAGACAGCATATATACAGGTCTTGTTTTTGTATCCATTCAGCCAGTGTATGTCTTTTGGTAGGAGCATTTAATCCATTTACATTTAAGGTAATTATTGATATGTATGTCCCTATTACCATTTTCTTAGTTGCTTTGTGTTTGTTATTGTAGATCTTTTCCTTCTCTTGTGTTTCCTGCCTAGAGAAGTTCCCTTAGCCTTTGTTGTAAAGCTGTTTTTGTGGTGCTGAATTCTCTTAGATTTTGCTTGTCTGTAAAGGTTTTAATTTCTCCATCAAATCTGAATGAGATCCTTGCTGAGTAATCTTGGTTGTAGGTTTTTCCCTTTCATCACTTTAAATATGTCCTGCCATTCCTTTCTGGCTTGTAGAGTTTCTGCTGAAAGATCAGCTGTTAACCTTATGGGGATTCCATTGTATGTTATTTGTTGCTTTTCCCTTGCTGCTTTTAATAATTTTTCTTTGTATTTAATTTTTGATAGTTTGATTAATAGGTGTCTTGGCATGTTTCTCCTTGGATTTATCCTGTATGGGACTCTCTGTGCTTCCTGGATTTGATTGACTATTTCCTTTCCCATGCTGGGGAAGTTTTCAACTATAATCTCTTCAAATATTTTCTCAGACCCTTTCTTTTTCTCTTCTTCTTCTGGGACCCCTATAATTCGAATGTTGGTGAGTTTAATGTTGTCCCAGAGGTCTCTGAGACTGTCCTCAATTCTTCTCATTCTTTTTTTCTGCTCTGCAGTAATTTCCACTATTTTATCTTCCAGGTCACTTATCCGTTCTTCTGTCTCATTTATTCTGCTATTGATTCCTTCTAGAGAATTTTTAATTTCATTTATTGTGTTGTTCATCATTGTTTGTTTGCTCTTTAGTTCTTCTAGGTCTTATTAAACATTTCTTGTATTTTCTCCATTCTATTTCCAAGATTTTGGATCATCTTTACTATCATTACTCTGAATTCATTTTCAGGTAGACTGCCTATTTCCTCTTCATTTGTTTGGTCTGGTGGGTTTTTACCTTGCTCCTTCATCTGCTGCTTACTTCTCTATCTTCTCATTTTGCTTAACTTACTGTGTTTGGGGTCTCCTTTTCGCAGGCTACAGGTTCATAGTTCCCGTTGTTTTTGGTGTCTGCCCCCAGTGGGTAAGGTTGGTTCAGGGGCTTGTGTAGGCTTCCTGGTAGAGGGGACTGGTGCCTGTGTTCTGGTAGGTGGGGCTGGATCTTGTCTTTCTGGAGGGCAGGACCGCATCCAGTGGTGTGTTTTGGGGTGTCTGTGAACTTAGTATGACTTTAGGCAGCCTCTCTGCTAATGGGTGGGGTTGTGTTCCTGTCTTGCTAGTTGTTTGGCATAGGGTGTCCAGCACTGCAGCTTGCTGGTCGTTGAGTGGAGCTGGGTCTTAGCGTTCAGAAGGAGATCTCTGGGAGAGCTGTTGCCGATTGATATGACATGGGGCCAGGAGGTCTCTGGTGGTCCAATATCCTGAACTCGGCTCTCACACCTCAGAGGCTCAGGCCTGACACCCAGCCAGAGCACCGAGACCCTGCCAGCCACACGGCTACATCAGAGGGTGTTGGCAAGCTCTATGAACACTTTTAGATCTTCAAATAAAAGGCCTTTACAGACTGTTCTCAATGGATTTCCCTTCTTTGCTGAGCTTCAAAGCTTCCAAGATCTTGGCATCTTGGAAGTGAAAAGCAGAAGGAGGGAGCACGGGGCAGGAGCAGCTCCTGGGCGTGTGCCCACGGGGGTGGCTGCCTGAGGGACCTGGGAGCAGAGGGCAAAATGTCCCCCGACTGGATGGACCTTTCTGTTATCCGAACTGAGTACTTCAGACCCTTATCATACATGAAGTTATGTAATCCAGTTACCTTATAAATATTTTTAGGATTTTCTTGAATTGCTTTTTGTCACATGTCATGTCCAGTATTACCATATGTACTCCAGAGGATCCTGTACTGCACAAGTCTAAGGGCAGTACTCACAAAGTCCCCATGATGGGCAATATTGTGAATAAGGGTACACAGTGGCCCTGCTTCTCCCATCTGGAACCTCCTCTGCCAGCTTCACTGTGATCCCCTCTGTCTGTATTGTCATGCCGCATCCCTGCAACTTCAGGTCTGTCTGGCCCACCTCCCACCCAAATGCGAACATGCTACCTCCTTTCAGTCCTCTGGGTGCCACTAACCAATGGTTGCAGTCTTTAAAAATCTTGAACTTGATAGTATCAAAAGGGATCTCCTCTCTCTCTCTCTCTCTCTCTCTCTCTCTCACACACACACACACACACAAACACACAAAACTTAAAACTCCATATTAATAGTATGTCCAATATCCAATGTTCCTAAATAGTTGTTGATTTTTTGTTTGCTTTCCAAATAAGATTATGAGACTTGCTTTTCAAATAAGGAAACAAAAAATTACAAGTAAGGAAACAAAACAATTACAATAACAACATTATCCATAATGTAATAAATAAGTTATGGTAGGCATTGTTCCTAGAAAAGTACCTGGGAAACTCCAAAGCTATAAATTCAAGGGTTAAGGTTGTGTGTTAATGAGTCCATCATGATTCCAAAAGGTCTTAATAATATTTATTTATCCTGAATCCTAAGCATATTGTCAAGTCCAAGTTGATGTGTCAGACCTGGGATGATGAGATTGAGTTTCCGGGAGAAACCCAGCAATACTGGCTGATGTCAATTTATCTTGGAGACAACTCTGACAAGTGAAGCAAGACAAGGGCATGTGGATACCAGCAGCTCCATTTGTCTGGGTGGGCTTAACAATGAGCTTAGAATTCCAAATAAATAAATATTATTAGGTAACCTTTGCCAGCTCTCCTCCTTGAACTGAACAAGACAAAAGTGGAACATGGAAGTCAAAGACATAGCCACAGACTAGCCGGAGTAGCACAGTTGTGAGGGTCTCAAAATTATGTTTGCATCTCCAACTTGTCTGTGGCTAAGCCCAGATTTGGGGGATGCCTGCCAAGTAGACTGTGGTTCTAGACTCCAAACTCAGTAGGAGTAGATATCCTTAATTGAGGTTTGATATAGACTGCACTAGAGTAATTAATCAATGTATAAAATATGTTGTGTACCTTCATGTGCTGCTCATAAAATATCTACTGCCTCCATCAGATTTAAATAAAGAAATGCAGGTTGAAGGAATAAATGACTACAGAAGAGGGAAGATTAAGAAGATGGGTAAAGACAATGCTGGGATGCCACCAAACCAACTCCCTAGTACTTGCTAGTTGCAAATGGACAACTTTGAGATCAGCCACCCTCACTGTGAAGAGGTCTGCTTCCCCCTGCTGGAAGCATCCAACAGCTGCACTTACTCCAGAAATTTCTTTTCAATCACATCATCACCAACGATAGTAACAGCTAACATTTATTGTGTGCTTGCACAATAAATGGATTTGGTATATGAAAATGATAATAAAATGTCACTCTCCTCATGTGCATGACTAAATCTTGCTTATGACTCCTGCAGATGTGGCTATGATTCTGTCTGGGCTTTTCTTTGACCACAGCACATGTAATAATAACACACTCAAGCCCATGAAATAATATGGTTGGATATTCCAATATTCAAAAAATACTCTACTGTCCTCTGGCCTATCTCAAATATGTGCCACATGTTCTAATTACTCTCAAAACCTGCAATCACAAGCAGAATCTCTACTTTCTCAAAGGGAGAAATTCTTATATTCTTTTTCTAAATATCATATCATCTTTCTTCTTCTTATACAATTTTTAATAATTATTTTCTTCCATACAGAACAGGCTTCAGGGCCCTGCGGAGGCCTCTTTCTTAACCAATTGTATGATTGTTTCCCTATAATACCTCCTATAATAATTGAAATGCCATAGCCTGACTCTTTCAATATCTCTATGTATATATGTTTTATGCATAGATTAATTATTCACACAGACTAGAAGCCAACTGAAAGACAATTTTTCCAAAACAAAATAATCTCATGAAACCACCAAAATCAGTTCATCAAATTTCACATATATATGATATACTCTAATATTTTATGGACCAGTTTAGGTAAATGTCACAATTTGTAATGGAAGTTAATAAACATTCAGTGACTATGAATAGTTACTAAAGCTTCTGAATAAGTAATATATCATAATTATGGCTGGTGGTAATTTGGATGTCTTCCAGTTGTCATCAGGAAATGAGGTGTATCCTCAGGAAGATAATTAAAAGGAAATTGTAATACAATTTTCTAGGACCTTAATAAACACTCACAGATAATGAATATCAAAGACAAATTGGTGCTTTGCAATTAATTTTGTTTTCCAAATAGAGATTGTGTGTCACAGAAAGAGGGTTCATTTTGGAGAGTGAAATTTCTAAGATGAAACTGATCTCTGGTGATTCACAGCAGATGGGAAAAACATGACCTTCTCAGCTTTAAGATTTTGAAAGATTAATATCACATGGGGAACAGTTGATTAAAAACACAACGGTTTCAAGTTTGAGGGGCCTGCCTGAGATGAATATAGATATTCTTAATAAAGCTGTGCTCCAACTTACAGAAAAGTTACGAGAATAATGTTTTGTCTCATTTGACTATTCCTTGGTCAGAACAAGCTGTTACTATTTTCTGTAAGTAACAGTGCCTATTGGTTACCTTGAACTTGATGTCTTTATGTTCACATTGCAACATATCAAATTTCATAGTCCACCAGGATTCAAAACAGACAAGGATCGAACACTGGGAGATCAGAATTCAAAATCAAAAAATATCTAAAATTACTCTGACAGTCTCATGCAAGAGACATGTGTTCTCCCTGTGAGATTTTCAGTTCTGCTATTAAGTTATAACTATAACTATCAATATTATAACTGCAGTCAAATCTTGATGTAAATCAGCTTAGATCATTTGCAGGCTTTATACTGGCATAACTTGGCTGTTAAAATTGGTCAATGGATGCTAATACAAATACTTCTTAGAGAACCTAGGGCTAAGATCTCTGAGGGCAGTTCTTTTTATTTATGATGGTAGCATTTTATTGTTTTTCTTTTGAGACAGTGTACTCAAGGACTATGATTTCCATATCTGGGAAATATTTAGAATTGTTTTTTCATTTTTGAAAAATCTTTTTAACTTTTAATAAACTGGATTATGGCAATTAGGGATGGTTTTAAAACAGCTAATGGGAAATGAAGGTCTAAGATATGCACTACAGATAATTAAAGAAAAATTTATTTGGTATCTCTATTTGGAAAAATGCATAACTCTTTTCTTTGGCTATTTAAAGTAAAATTAGAAATGCTAACAGAGTTTACATTTCTTCACTAAGTCAATATTTATTTATTTTTAAACTAAGGCTTTATTTGAATATTCTATCAATTTAAATGATCAAACCTCTTTACAAAAAAGAAATGACATATCTAGCATATTATGCACATTGTTAAAGGTAAGGGAATGCCTGTGTCTGTAATTAAATACCAACATTAAAGAAAAAAACTAAGCAGAAGAATTAAATTAATACACAGTATCTTACTTTCCTATTTGAGGTATTTTTAATAGGCTGAGATTAATTATGACTGTAACAATACATGCCAGCTTGTTTGATAAGAGTAACACATTGTGGCTGAATGAAAATTGTATAATTGTATTCTCCTTATATTTGAGAATAAGTATTAATTGAACATTTGGCTAATATAACCATTTTTTTTTCTTTTATTATTTTATTTTTTTAACATCTTTATTGGAGTATGATTGCTTTACAATGTTGTGTTAGTTTCTGCTGTATAACAAAGTGAATTAGCTATATGTATACATATATCCCCATATCCCCTCCCTCTTGCATCTCCCTTCCACCCTACCTATCCCACTCCTCTAGGTTATAACCATTTCTTGAAACAATTGCAAATATTAGCTGATTCTATTCCTCATCCTCACACTCAATTAAATGTGGGTTTCTTAAATATCCAAAAAACTTGACCCCTAGTAAAATTTGACCATACTTCCTATCTGTACATCTTGTGTAAATACAGTACAAGTCTAATTATTTTAGAAAATTATGAAATACTGCAAACATACAAAGAGTTTAGAAAATAAGGCTCCGTTATTACCAAGATTTAACGTATGCTTCTATTTTGTCATTCTTTGCTTTAGATCATTTTTTTTTTTGCATTATGATTTGATATTCTTTTTTTTTTTTAAACATCTTTATTGGAGTATAATTGCTTTACAATGGTGTGTTAGTTTCTGCTTTTGATGAAAAATCTGAAAGTGAAATTAAGAAAACACTCCCAAAAAAAAAAAAAAAAGAAAAAAAAGAAAACACTCCCGTTTACCATTGCAACAAAAAGAATAAAATATCTAGGAATAAACCTACCTAAGGAGACAAAAGACCTGTATGCAGAAAATTATAGGACACTGATGAAGGAAATTAAAGATGATACAAATAGATGGAGAGATATACCATGTTCTTGGATTGGAAGAATCAACATTGTGAAAATGACTCTACTACACAAAGCAATCTACAGATTCAATGCAATCCCTATCAAACTACCACTGGCATTTTTCACAGAACTAGAACAAAAAATTTCACAATTTGTATGGAGACACAAAAGACCCCGAATAGCCAAAGCAATCTTGAGAACGAAAAATGGAGCTGGAGGAATCAGGCTCCCTGACTTCAGACTATATTACAAAGCTACAGTAATCAAGACAGTTTGGTACTGGCACAAATAGATCACTTTTTTTTGGTTAAAAGAAGTAATGTTTCACCAATGTAGTTAAAAGTCACATCTAATGCACCCATTAATGTCAACTTCTTTGTAGAAAGACCTAACATCTTAAGGTTATATGTAACCTACCAATCTTTTTTTAAACTTCATATATATGTGTGTGTGTCTGTATCTGTGTGTATAACAGCATGCAATGTTAATTATATATTTTGTATTTTAACAATTCATATAAATAACATCTTACTGTACATGTCACTTTTTTGCTTTCAATATTGTGTTTCCAACTGCATACTTGAAGGTCATACATTTCAAAAGTTTCATTATGTTCTGCTTAATGTATATGCCATTATTTGTTTGTTTATTTATTTATTATTTATTTATTTCCTGAAAATGTTCTCACAACATGACCTTATTGCTAGCCCCTTTTGCATTCCTCAATCTTATCTGCTTTACTTTCAGCATCTTGAGATAGTGTTAATCAATCCCTCTTTCTTGAAACACAATTTTCTCTTCATTTTCTTGATACCACTAGCTTCTGGATTTTACCAGTCCTTGCTCCTTTTGTGTTCTCATTTTTATCCTCCCTTTGGATGATTGCATATATTTTCCTGACTTCCATTACAAGTAGGCCAAGGCTTTCTCCTGAAATTCAAACCTGTAACTAGATGTCTCCCCTCAGCTATCCCACTGACAGCCCATGTTATCTTGCTCAAGACTGGATGTTTCTTGTCCAGACTTGACCCTTGTCTTATGTTACCTATGCCATGAACCTTGACTCTTTCACCATCCCCACAACTATTCGATCATGAAGTCCATTTAACTACTTCTTATGTAAAACTTCCTATAAGATCAAACCACTTTTCCAGCCTCTAGTCATCAAACTTTATCATCTATTTTCCACACTGAATTCTAAATGATGTTTCCAAAACCAAATATAATTATGCAACTTCTCTGCTTAACTTAAGTGGCTCCATGTGGTTCTCTGAATCAAGTAATCAAATCTTAATGTAAGTCACCAGGCCTAGCATTTCAATTTCTTTACACATCTCATATTCATACTGACACAGTTCTTCTCTTTTCATCAAAATACTCAAAGAGGTAGAAAGTTGCAAATGGAAATTAAATATATTTCTCTTGATCTCTTAAATGTCTTTACTGAGGCCTGGGCATACTACCACACATACAATAAGAAATCTTGAAATTAGATAACCAGATTGGATCTCATAATCATTTAGAATGATAATGAAAGAAGATGCTGAGAAATTTAAGACAAATAAATATAGTTTTTATTTTTAAAATATATTTTGTAAATTACAGTGTAAAAAATCTTCTTTAGAAACTCAAAATGGACAAGAAACACAGTAGTTAATTAAAATTTGCAAAACAGTTTGCAATTAGTAGAAATTAACATATATCCACTGAACCAAATAAATCAGATTCTGTTTTCTCTTTTGATCAGTTCTGTTGTTGATCAAAGAGATGTAGAAGATATAGGTTATCTGACTTTAAAGATATTTGACATCATTTCTTCATCAATTATACCATTTCTTATGGTTTATTTTGGTTGACAGAAGAATAAGGACTGGATAAGTGTCACACTTATGTAGATTAAAAAAACAAGTTGAATGACAGTACAGCAAAAGCCAAATTTAAATTAAATCATAATAAACTACAGATAAATTTCAAGAAGCATAAAATTAAAATGTGATTTGTTCTGGGCCTCCACATGATTAATGTCTTTTAAAATAACTTGTATTAATATATAAAAAGTCTGCTTATTAAGTAGGTTCCTGTCATATATCTATGAGGAACAGTGATTTTACATCACTAGAGAGAGAATTAGTGAACTGGGAGATAAAGCTGAGAAAAATATCAAGAACATAGCAAAAAGAGAAAGAACATGTGAAAGAGCTAGTCAAACACTTGGAAAATAGAAGAATTCCAAAGTACATTTTATTGATGTTCTAGAAGAAGGACAAAGAAAAGGGTGTAGAAAAAATATTTAGAGAATTTCTAGAATTGAAAAAAATAAATATTTAGCTTGAAAAAGAACAAGTCCTAAGCAGAAAAATAAAAACAAATCCATACTAGATGAATGTAGCTGAACTGCAGGATCAAAGACAAAGAAAAACCTTACAATCTATTGAGGAGAAAAGAGAGATTGCCAAAACAGAAATAGCAGACTGACAACATTGATAACTAGTAGAAGATAATGAAATAACACCTTCAAAGTATATAGAAAAAATAATTCTGCAAAATAGTATATATTCAGCTCAAACATGATTAAAGAATAATGGAAAGAAGGTAATTTTTAACAAAGTTTAAACGTATTGATCTCTACTAAAGGAACTATGAAGGTATCTATTTCAGCATGGAATAAATGCCCAGAAAGGAAGAGTGATAGTTAAGAAACAATAGTGAGTAAAGAAATGAATAAATATTATGTACACCTAAATAAACATTGACAGTAAAAGTAATAATATTAAGTGATAATAATAATAACAATATTAATGATGAAATTAGGCTGTTGATTGAAAACCAAGGTGAAAAAAAAATACTAAAAATGATAAGGAAGATGACATAATCATGAAATATGAAAGCATCACAAGAGAGGGTTGTAAAGCATTTGGGGGAGGAATATAAAGACTGATAAATTTGACCATATTTAAATTTAAAATTACTCCAAACTCAGCTCTTCTATGCACAATTATATATAAGATATTAAGCAAAATGGATATAGTAACTCTATTTGGCATCATTTAAGTGATATTGCTCAAAAGAAGTTAAGTAGCATGAAATTTTACTTAATTTAGATGAATTTAAAATAAATTATAGTTTTCTTAAATATGACTAGAAGAGTGCCTCTCTCATAGCAGATACTCAGTAAATATTTTTTAAATGAATGAATATTTCAGAATGGCTGAAACAATTCTAGTTAAGTAGAAAAAATAAAGAATAAAAAAGTTATAGCTCAAAATGTAGCTAATACTACCATTTTATTTTTTGTTTTTGTCCTTAATCATTCCATTAACACTAATGATAAATTATATACTTTTTGGAGCTTACATTTTACACCAAATTTGCACATGCTGTATTTTTGATTGAAAACTGAGATCTCTAAGTTTCACACCAAGGAACTTTAGTTATTTCCAATTCCAGTGATAATTCCTAGTACTGGTTAAAACCAAAAATACTGACAAAAGAGATTATGGTGATATTAGAGTAATGAAATATATTATGATTTTTAAGAGCAGTGGAATAAATCTGATGATACAATTCAAAAATTTTCAGGACACAAAGTATACTAAAATGAAAAATGCATGAATAAAATAAACAATATTATTCTTACTCACTACTGCTCAGTTTTCGAATAATATCAAGCTGGGTACCAAGTAATAAATAGGCCATTGCTCAAATGGTGACCCTGGTCTAAGGGTAGCGTTATACAACAGTGCTGACAGTTCTGCAAGGGGGGTTGGCTCATTTTGATGAAAAGTGATCCTGAAAAGGGGACCAGGGCCTGACCTCTTAAAGTCAAGGTTTTCTCAGTTCCTTTATCCAGATCCAGGTGTGATAGACACAACCTGCTAGATACCAAAGCAATCCTCCTACATGAAGGGGCCTCATGTACCACAACTTTTAGAGATGACTAAATCGCTGTGCAATTCACAAACACTGCTATTTCCCAGGGCATAAAATAAACTCGGCAGGGCTGAAGGAGAATAATGTGAGGTATCTGCTCCCTCACAAACCCTAAACCACCATTCAGTTCATTTTCTCTCTAGTTCAACACCATGGTTAGCACACTGGTTTTGTTTTGCTTTACTTCTGCAGTTACAGAAGTTTTAATGCTCTACAGCCTTTTCTTACCAATGGGCTTTGACTGGGAACCTAGACTTGAGTGGTCCTAGCCAAATCCCATTCAGGTAAATGAAGGGTCCCCATGACAGAGACTTGCCTCCTGCACATCTCCCATATCTAAGAAATGCCTGCCACATTTGCTACAATGGGATCTTCTCACTCTTACCGAACAAAAAGCACTTGGCACCTTTTTACTAAAGCACTTCCAGCATCAGGCTGCCCAAAGACATACATAACCATGAATAAAATTGGACAGGTTCAGATGTAGGGAAATATATGGAAGGAATAATTATGACTGAATGCTGTTATTGATTCCAAGGAGAATGTGATCATTAATCTGAGTTTTGATAACTTAGCATGGTTTCATCAAGTAAATGATGAAATTATCATGCAAATTAAGGGGTGGTTGTATTTTGTTTGTTGGAAAGCAATGAAAGTTGTTAACTATTTCAGAAAATCATAACATAAACTGTAATACTGCCCAGGGCATTTGAATTATTAATAATACAACAAAAACCTGTACGAATCTGCATGTTTCACTCATGGTGTAAACATTTGACTACTTCTCTATATCTTCTACTGAAGTCTTGTTAAGACATTTAGACATTGAAATATTTATTATTCTATTATAAATTAGTAATAAAATTAATCAATTAATCGAATTAATCAATTGATTAGATTATTATTGACACGATATTGGCATTTTATGTAATTTTGATACACAAAATATTGGTATAAAATAATTGGTATTTTATGAAATTATGTAGGTGGATTGTGTTATCTACAAATTTTATTTCAGGATAGTAAGAAGGGAGTTATAAAATATTTGCTATTAAAATAGAATCTGATAGGGCTGAGAACTACTTTTCCAAAGCAAACCAGATACAGTCAATGCTAACAAACTTTCTGACTGTAAAAGTAATAAAGGCTTTGTATTAGTTTTCTAGGGCTGCTGTAAAAAAGTACCACAAACTGGTACTTAGACAAAAGAAATTTATTCTCACACTTTTGTAGGTTAGAAGTCCTATTGGTTCTATTCCCCTAGAAAACCCAGACTAACACAGAAGGCTGGGCAGCAGAAAAGTCAGCCAAGGTTGTACCACAAGAACAGTGTGGCTAAGGTGCTACTGCAAGTATCCTGACCCCTGGACACACGCCTCTTTGCCCACTGCTGACCCCATACCAGCATGGACATTTGCTACCATCATCCCTGTACTTGTGACTCTGCTGTGGCCACAGTGAATACTCCTTAGCTGTCCGAACATCTTGATTTTATTGACTCCAAATGCAAAGTCTCATGTGGAAGCATCCAGTTAACCAGTGCCAGAGGGTAGGGAGAGGAAATGTCCAGCCCCCTTTGCTTTTTATAGAAGAAAGACAGGCTCAGCATCCCACCAAAGACTGCACAGAGGAAATTCCCTCAAATTATGAAGGGAATTCAAATAGCAAAATAAATGCCAATGTCAACTATTATGGCACTCAGAGCACCTGGTAAGTCTTTTCATACCTGCTTTATATATATATATATATATATATATATATATATATATATGCCACACATACTTACATTATGTTTCAAATATATGTTTAAAATATCTACGTCAGGGGCTTCCCTGGTGGTGCAGTGGTTGAGAACCTGCCTGCCAATGCAGGGGACACGGGTTCCAGCCCTGGTCTGGGAAGATCCCACATGCCGCGGAACAACTAGGCCCGTGAGCCACAACTACTGAGCCTGCGCGTCTGGAGCCTGTGCTCCACAACAAGAGTGGCCGCGATAGTGAGAGGCCCGTGCACTGCGATGAAGAGTGGCCCCCGCTTGCCGCAACTAGAGAAAGCCCTCGCACGGAAACAAAGACCCAACACAGCCATAAATAAATAAATAAACAAATACTTTATAAAAAAAAAAAGTCTATCAAATGCTTAAAAAAAAAAAAATCTAGGTCACCAAATAGCATCTGAAAGAATTCTCACACTGGCCTTGCTAAAAATAACATTTTAAGAACTATAATTTGTCTGCCTCTGCTTTCCTTGTCTATTTTGACTAATTATATTCTACCTGGAAGACCATATATATTCTAAGGATGTCATCATGAGTTTTATTTTCTATTAATTGAACTATATTGTGACTCTAGCATAAGCTCTTTTCCCTATTCTTTTGGAAAATACTTTCATAGATGTTAACACTTAACCTTGAAAAAGTCTTCCAATACTCAAGAGGAATCAATTATGAACAAGTTTAAAAGAGAAAAGCAAATAACCAAAGGTATAGCAAAAATAATCAGTGTCACCAGTGGATAATATTGAAAGATGTTGTTTATAGGAAGTTGAATATTATGACAAAATGGAAGTGATACTGGCAAAATTCCAAGATTTAAAATAGAGTTTCTTCAGTAAATGTCATAATAAACAAGTCAGGGAAAGTCAGATGTTTTCCGTTCTCACACTCCTTTCAGATTGCTGAGAGAAAAGTGACCTTCTCTATTGCTAAATTCAGGAAGGTATCTATCTGTAATATTATTGATGTTCCAAAACTGTTAAGAACTAAAAACAGATTTTAGAGAAAAGTCAAAAAGTACACCCTTCAAAATAATATTTTCTACCCAGTTAGTTTAAAATATTTTACATTGTTCAGTTACCTTTTAATACCTCCAAAAGGTAAAAACAGAGAAGAGTTTTCCTTCTTCTCTGTGAAGAAATAATAATTGTGGAGCATTCTCTGTGAGCCAGAAACCATGGGAGATGTCTTTATCTGTGCTATCTCATGTAATCGGCATAAGCCTGAAAGATCCAAGTATTGCAATTGATTAATTCTCTTTTAATCTAGGGTCATATTCTCCATCTCCTCTCTCCCCCATGAAATTGATTTGTTCAAGAAACAGTAGTATGCCTTTTGAAATTTGCATACAGTTTTTATTTTCTTCATTTTACAAGACTACTAAAGGTAGTGTTATCGCCTTCCACCCTGAGACACATAATATCTGGTTTTCTCTCTTTTTGTGATGTTAGCAGCCATTCATAGATACTTGATTCCTCTCTTTGTGCCAGTTTTCAAGGTAATGGCTTAGTTCACTGACATGATTTAATAGTGAGCTACTAGTTAATATTTCAGTACCATTATAAACCCACAGATCTAAATACATTTGAAGTGATACAATCTTTTGTGGTTATTATCTTTTTTGATGATATAATTGTCTGATTTTTAGTCAGTGAGAGCCTCTTCATGTGAGCGTTTTGAGCACGATCCCTTGCTGTTTGGTGTGATGTATTACCTACTATCTCATCTTGCACTTGTCCTGCCCAGCCCTGAAATCAGCACTTTCTCCAAAGGAACCCTGCTTTGAGAAATTGTATTTAGGCTCAACACGGGCACTTGATAGCATCGCTTTTTATAAATTACAAAATACTCAGAGCTTCTCTGATCAGGAATTTGAGAAAGTGGAACATTCTTGTTTGTCATCAAAACTCTTGGATCATCAACCAAAGCTATTTTCAAATGATTTCCTTGTTAGTTGCTTAGACAATACAAGACTAGGTAAGGAATACAATAAAAATCTTAAAAGCATTGTCAGCCAAGAAAGTGACCAACTCCCACAGTCTTTTTTCCTTCATATTTTATATTCAGCTTCTAAATTTATGTAAAAACAGGTATTATTTTCCAGGTACTATTATCTGCTATATCTACATAGTGCTTTAGTGGCTTTCTGTCTCCTATTCCAGTGCTGTTGTCCCAGTGCTGTGCTGCCCACTGATGGCAAAGGAGATCTACTCCACAAATACTCTTCACATTGGGGTGAGAAGTCTAAATCGCATAGCAGAAAATCCTTCTTCTTCTCAAGAAATACAGCTTTTATGTTGGAATTTCTATCTTCAGTTCTAATAAGTGACCCTACTTCACAGTTCATGTTCCAGCTCCTGTGGGAGAGACATTGCCACATACAGTATTCTATTGCTAACTTGGGATACATTTCTAAAATCCTCATGCAATTAAAATACTTCAGATCTTGTTAAAAAAAAAAAAAAAAAAGACTGGGAATCTGACAAGTGAGTGAAGCTATTAGAAAATTATGCTTTTAAAGACTTTAACAAAATAAAACAATGACTATAGCACACTAAATAAAGGAATAATCAACATATCCTAAATTAGCTACTTCCATTCCTTTGAGGAATAGATGTTATAAACAAATTAATAAAAGCTTTACTTATTATATAAAAATGGAATTCTTATTTACTGGAAACTTAAAGTTTTCCATTTTCCATGTGATTTTTATAATATTTCTTGCTTTGTTGCTGACATTAGAAATATTAAGAAGTATGTGAGTTATTATTCATGTACATGAGAGAAAGTCAGAGAGTGAAGTTGGGAAAAAAAAGAGAGTGAGAGACAGAGAAATCTGCCCACAATCTCAATGCTTTCCTGGTAGAATGACTTGAGATTCTTACCTGACTCCAGCATTTGGCCATAATCTCTAGAGGCAAATAATAATTGGGGTGCTTCAAAAGGGCAAAAGCTCTGAGCAATCTTCATTGAAGCCAATCAGATAGGCATGATTACATGTGGACTTTCAAAACTACAGTTCCATTCAATGCATGACCCACAAAGACTTCATACCAACATATACCAAACATTTGAGGGCTTTGGCCTGGCTCTGCTACTCTCTCTTACATATCTGTCTTGCTTCTCCCCTAATAGATATATGCGTGCAGTTCTAAGTCCCACGTCATATGTTTTTCAGCATCTTTTACCCTTTCAAAATTGTTTCCCCACAAAATCCTCTGATTTTACTCATTTTTCAGCTTTCCTGGGTTTTTTTTTTTAATTCTACTTCTGTTTTTCTCTTTGTGATTGCAACTAATGAGTCATGCCTGTACACTTGCTTGTGCTCCAATAAATATTTTCGTAGTTGAGGAAAAGATATACAGAAGGAAACAGAATACACTAAGGGAAACATGAATACTTAAGGGAAACTCAGTGTTTGAGAAGTATTATTGTAATTAAAGAAATACCAAGCTATTCTGATGGTTCAAAGTTTATGGGACTTTAAGTTTCTTGATGAGAAGCCAGGAATTCTGACTCCTAATTAAATGCTTTTTCACTTCCACCATTCTATGTGTATTTTAAGATTCTAAAGAATTTAAATAGATATCTCTTAAACTTGTCACTCTAAACAATGTAAGATGTCTCCAAATGATAAAAAAAAACAGGGGTAATAGTTGGAAGAGATTAATATAGTCAGCTGGCTGCATTGCTTGGTTTTGTTACCTTCAATAGCATAATACAGTAAAATTTCTTAATGGTATTATCGTGAATACTTTCTTTCTTTTCCATAATAATGTCTTTTCCTTTATTTTATTCCCATGAGGTTTTTGTTCCATGACCCACAAATTATTGTTATACATATGGAAGGTATTGCTTGTTTTCTGAAATGCAATTAACAAATGAAGATATCCTTGCCTTTGCAAGCTTCATAACACTTCTTAAATATTTCTTCAAACTTTTCTCAAACTTAGGAGGAAAACAAATTCTCTTTGTCCTGCTCTACTTTCAGATCATATTCTTTCCTTCTCTTTAATATCATGTAATTAGGCAGCACTATGATATAATGTTGGAGTTTGGGTTTTTTGAGTCCAGTTAGTATTTGGTTCCCTTTGAGATTTCGTAGTTATGTTTCAAAGGCAGTTAGGCATGATCATAGTATATTTTGGACCCGTATAAAAAAAAAGAACCTTTTGTTTTTTTAAAAACTTGGTGAATGCTTGTCCTCTACAGATTCTTTTATAAATGAGAATTTATTTAAAAACAAAAAGAGAATAACCTATCTTAGTTTGAAATGTATTATTTTAGTAAAGAATTTGTAAATTGATAGTTGATTTGATGAGCTGGAATAAATTTTGAATTATAGTTCATCAACATGCTCAACTTAATTTCTACTTTGCAAACCTTTGTTTTACTGTGACCTATGAGTTCCACTTTCGCAGATGAAGAGTGGGGAGAGGGGTGTGGACTTACATGGTTGATTTCATAAATTCATCATACATACTTCATAAGAACCTCCCAGTGTCCATTCATTATTTGATGTGATAATACTCCCTTTTAAATGCAAAGCTTTAAATGAATGAATTCACCTTGCTCTGGATTGCTTTAGAGAAGTAAATTAGGATTTAGTTCCACTATAACCACAGAAGCTAATGATGTTAATTAAGGTTTGAGGAGACAAAAGAAAACTCAAAGTGAAATGGTAGATCTGGGCAGGGTTGGAGGAATTTAGCCAAAAGCTAAATGTTAGTGTGCTGAGATGCTGCTTGAGATTGGAGATGGGTCAGTGAAAAGGAAGAGAAACCTAGAAATGAGAGACAAATTCAGAAAGGGGTGGGAGGAAGATAACAAGGAAATATATTAGCTCAGGATCTTGGTGACAATCAATGTGGCAATGAGTGGCCTAGACAGATTCTAACAGGGGCTGGAGAGTGCACCTGCTGTGGGATGGACCTGCATTTTTGTTGACAGGAGAATGAGCAGATAAAATAGCATCGCATCTTCACTACTTTCATAATGTTTTACCATCTGATCTTTGCTGTTTTAACTGAATATTCACACTGCTTCCTTGAAAGATATTTTAATCATAGGTTTAACTCTTATCAATATATAACTTCTGAACACTTTTTAAAGGGACCATATGTGAAGAACATGTTCAAGGGGGGCCATTCTATCTATACTATGCTCTACTCTACACATACATCCCACATGGTTCAACCAAGCTTTTGTGCCAACTTTTAAGATATCAAATTTGAACTTGTTCCTTCTAAGTCCAGGCTAAGGTCCAAATTTCCCCACCAAATCCTCAATTTTCCAGTGTTGGGAAGAGAGGACTGAAAGAGAACTATCCCATCTGCTCATGCTCTGTACCCTGCTTCATAAGGTGGCGCAGTGGTTGAGAATCTGCCTGCCAATGCAGGGGACACGGGTTCGAGCCCTGGTCTGGGAAGATCCCACATGCCGCAGAGCAACTGGGCCCGTGAGCCACAATTACTGAGCCTGCGCATCTGGAGCCTGTGCTCCGCAACAAGAGAGGCCACGATAGTGAGAGGCCCGCGCACCGCGATGAAGACTGGCCCCCGCTTGCCACAACTAGAGAAAGCCCTCACACAGAAACGAAGACCCAACACAGCCATAAATAAATAAATAAATATTAAAAAAATAAATAAATAAAAGAACCCAAATTTGAACTTGTTCCTTCTAAGTCCAGGCTAAGGTCCAAATTTCCCCACCAAATCCTCAATTTTCCAGTGTTGGGAAGAGAGGACTGAAAGAGAACTATCCCATCTGCTCATGCTCTGTACCCTGCTTCATAAACTCTAGCACCCTCAATTCGTCTCAGAATGGAACCAGCTGTTTTCTGACCTTTTTATTTATTCATAGGTAGCATTTTGGAGAGTACTTGAAATGTTTTTAAAATGTATAAAAATTAATTTTCCTGAATTTTAAATAATGAACCACAAATCTCTCATCCCTTTGCAATTTTAATTTTTCTAACAAAGAGTGCTGATTCTAGATTTAGTTCCATCTTTCACAAAATAGAATATATAGACAGCATTAAGATAGACAGCATTCATTTTTGTTTTTTGGTGTAATGGTTTTTTGCTTTCATAAGCTTTCAACCTTTCATTTTAAAAACACACAATGCCATCACCCCAGTTTTGATGTGAGAGAAAAAAAAAAACTAACCTTGTTGTTATAACTGATGATAAACCTGCCAAGTATCACTTTTAGATGTTTTTGTATTGAGGATTTTTCTGCCTGTCACATGGGCATATTTTCACTTCAACCTAAGTGCCATGAACATTTTTGGTTTTTGTTTAAAATATTTTTAGATATCTGTATGACTGTAAATAGCAACCATGGTTTTTACCATTTGAAAATAAAATGTAAGAAATACAATTGTTTAGTTGAAAGTCAGATTTTTCTCTCTTACGAAATAGAAAGTCAAATCTAACCTGTGTCGGGCTTCCCTGGTGGCGCAGTGGTTAAGAATCTGCCTGCCAATGCAGGGGACACGGGTTCAAGCCCTGGTCTGGGAAGATTCCACAAGCCGCGGAGCGACTAAGCCCGTGAGCCACAACTACTGAGCCTGCGCGTCTGGAGCCTGCGCTCCGCAACAAGAGAGGCCGCGATAGTGAGAGGCCCGCGCACCGCGATGAAGAGTGGCCCCTGCTCGCCGCAACTGGAGAAAGGCCTCGCACAGAAACGAAGATCCAACACAGCCAAAAAATAAAAAATATAAATAAATAAATAAATTTATAAAAAAAAAATACAACAACAACAACAAATCTAACCTGTGTCTATTTTTTAATGCAACCATTCCTAAAGTATATTGATAACTCTTGGTTTGAGAAATAGGTAAAGTTACACTTGAGTATTTTTTTCTATAGAAGCATTCATAATTTCTTCAAAAGCATTTACCAAACTTTCCTGGTCATCAGTTGCCATCTCTCTGGGGAGTCAGAAAATTCTCAGGAAGCTAAGGTTGACATTCTCAACGTCCTTTTTGTGGACTTCCGATAAGAATTTTTTTTTTTAAGTTTTGCTTTGAGGACCTTCTCTGTTCCAACAACAGAAGCTATAGATAAAATATTTTTAAAGTGTGCGTGTGCGCACAAACATGCACGCATGTCTTTTAGAACAAATTATGCCACCATGAAAGAGAAAAAGACAAAGCATATTGAAGTGGATAAGTGGTCTGGAATAAGTGCTGGTCAGATATCCCTTCGCTTAGTCCTCGTAACGACTATGTGAGGCAATTACTTTTTAATCCACTTTTTATAGATGAGAGAACTGGACACAGAGCTGACAATTACTTGCCTATGTTCTCAGATTTAGTAAGTACAGAGGCTGGACCGAACACAGCAGTGTGGTGCCAGAGCCCAGCCTCTGCGCCCCTACACCATGGCGCCTTCAGTTTTAAGTATTTCACTGGTGAAAAGAAAACCCAAAAAGGAAATTACAAAATGTTTGTAATTAAATGACAATGAAAGTAACAACAAAACTTGTGAGATGAATCTAAGGTTGTACTTAAAAATAAGTGGTTATTCAAGGTATTAAAAATGCAAGAAATGTTGGAAATAAAAGGACAAACATTTAAATCAGAGTGTAAATCAATAACGGAATAAATTCAAATGAAGTAGAGAGAAGGAAATAATAAAAATAAAAGCAGAAATTATTGAGTGAGGATTTAAGAAGATCAGAGAATCTCAACAACATAGTCAAAGAAAATAGTTTTTTTTTAAATAAGCTAATAATAGAATTAACTAATCGCTAAAAAACCCTAATAATAGAATTAACTAATCTCTAAAAAACCAATCAAGATTTTAAAAAATAAATTAATTAAAAAGACAGGAGGTTCAATAGTAAGATGAAAGAAAGGGACAGATTTAAAAGGAAAAGTAAATATTTTAATATTTTATAAAGATAAAGTTTTATATCAATAAATTCAAATAATTACATCAATGGACAATTTTCTAGAAAAACTAATTGCTACACTTGACCCAAGGTAAAATTCTAAAAATAAAAAAAACAACTAGAGAAATTTAACTGTTAGTTAAAAGTAAGCCCTCTCCAAAATCACAATAGATCACTTTCTTATTGTGAAAAGCTTTTAATTAGCAAAAACTCACAGCATACACACTGTGGAAGACCCTCTGTGATAGCCACATATTTATGGTAGAAAAAAGTTATGGAGACTGGAAAAGTAGACATCACTCATGTTCCCACTTCCCTCCAGCTCTTCCAGTGCCATCCCTCTTCTCTATCTAGTGTTAAATGTTGTCATGGAAATTTCCCATTCACTTATTAAAAGCAAAAACAAGTCCACCATCATGATCAGAATTTTTTCATGTTTGCCTCATAAAAAAATTTAGCCCCAAAGAGTAACAGAATCATGTTTGAACGGTTTTTAAATATGTTATTATTTTAAAATACACATCTATTTAATTTTTATTAACCTTGATCTATTATTATAAATCAAACATATTTTATTTATTAATTATACTTTCAAATCAGCATGGCTAGTAATTACATTTCTATGAATATACACTTTAAATAAATTTTCCAATGTATATAATGGATTGAAAAAAATCAATAAGTAGGAATAGGGGTGAAAAAGGAGCAAAGATATTTCTTTGTTATTGTATAACAATATTATAAGGAATAGAATTAGTCTGGTTGCAGTAGGGAGAGAAAGAAAGGAATGAATGGTAGAAATGTGATGATACAACTGATAAAATTATGCTATGGATTCTCTGTGGTGGGATATGAAAGAAGAAAAGGAAGGAGTCAAAACACTCATTTGTAGAAGAAGGAGCATATGAAATCATAAACTGATGTCTCTAGTTTAGACATGTTGAAATGACAGCTGGACTTCTTTGAATAGCCATTTACTTGAAATACAACTGAGATAAGACATTTGAACTCAGAAGAGGTATAGGCTAAAAGTAGTCTCACCAATTATCATCATAAAGTTGATCATCTAAGAGCCAGTGAGTTATTTGTGAAAGAGCACAGACAGAGAAGAGCATGGAGCGAATGCTTTTACCAGCAGAATGTACATTAGTCACATAGTATATCTAGACTGTATAGCAACTTTTCCAGTATCACTGCAATATGCACGCGTGCCCACTATTTCCACAATTTCTTGTTACTGCATCAGGCATCTGTTTAAAGGAGATGAGACCGGGCCAACACAGCCAGGAGATATTTGTGATAAAGTACATTTAAATCTCAAAGATTCCACTGTCTATAATGCTATTCCAGCTCAAAAGACTGTGAACATGGCTTGAAATATTTTTCCTGAATCTCAATAAGATAGAATCCTTTAAAAGATTCCTTATAGATGGGTGCCTTCATTGGCGTTGTGCTTTAAGTGAAAAAATTGATTATTTGGAACTAGTAGCCATTTAAATGGAAAGGCAAAATAGTATTAACCCAGAGTCTTACCAATACAGCCACAGGTATGACTTACTCTATTTTATATCTTCCTGCTAATGTCCTATAACACAGGAGGTTTCTCCAAAAATGAAAAAAAGTAATTTTAAAAACTGTAGTACTAGCTTCAATTGATATAGATTTATTCATTCCCTCAGGATTTTTTTAAAACTGTAAAGAAATTTATATTAAATTTAAAAAGTAGTTCACTTTAATTTTATGCTTTATTAATAATTTGCATATTAATTTGAATTTCTCAAAGTACTTTGAGGCTGACACAAGCATACGACTTGCATCTGCATTTTCCCATTAGAACAGAGCTAAAACAGTTGACCATAATAATTACTAATATGCCATAAAACAAGCCATAGACATACCTTGCCAATAACTAGACACACACTACTCAAGTTACCCGAAGTTCAATGTGCAATCTCATGTCTAATTTCCTTTCCTCATGCTTTTCCCATTGTTTCCTGACAGCCTATCCTACCTTTTCAACTGGAAAATTGTTTTCTTTGGAGTCTTCCCCAGAGTGTTCCCCTTGTTTCCCACACTGTAAGTATAAAGTTGCCCATCTCAGACCTTCTAGCACACTTTCCACTTACCTCTTCCACATCAGTTTCTGTTGTATCCACCAACTCATAACCCTGCTTTACAGAGCCATATGAAAGGAACCATGAAGAATGTTCACAGCTTTCTTCACTTCAGCTTCTTTATTCCTACTTCCTGACAGCAAGATTCTGCTCCACATTATATATTTAATTTTCCAATTCTCCTGGTAGCTTTGCATGGTCCTTTCATTCTTCTCAAGTTAGCCAAAAATTGCAAATAATCTTCTATATTCACACATCACTATTTTATTGTATTTTATTTTCCAATATATTTTATAAATCCATTTTTAAAATTCATGTCAGGAATAGTCACTTTTTTTTGTGCCCAATTCTACTAGTTTTGATACATGGATACAATTGTGTGATGCTCACTGCACTCAAGATCTAGAATAGGCCTATCACTCCCCGTTTTTTTCTCATGCCCTGTATTACCTTCCTAGGGATTTCAAATAACCATAAATTATAGAAAGTTACCATAAATTTGGTAGCTTAAAACAACAGAAATTTATTCTCCCACAGTTCTAGAGGCTAGAAGTCCAAAACGAAGGTGTCTGTAAAATTGGTTCCTTCTAAAGAAACTGTTTCAGCTTCTCTTCTAGCTTCTGGTAGTTGCTAGCAATTCTTGGCACTCTTTAGCTTGTGGGTGCATCACTATAATCTTTGCCTCTATCTTCACATGCGGTTCTCCTTATGTGCCTGTCTGTCTGTGTATCTAAACATCTCCCTCTCTCTCATAAAGACACCAGTCATTGGATTTAGGACCTACTGAAACCCAGAATTATCTAATCTGAAATAGATTACATCTGCAAAGACTGTATTTCCAAATAAGGTCACATTCCTAGATACCAGGAGGTAGAACTTGAACATATCTTGTTGGAGGGCACAGTTCAACCAACAGTGGTCTGCTCTCTGGTTCCCCAAAATTCATGTCTTTCTCACCTGCAAAATGCATGCACCCACTCTTAATATTCCCAAAAGTCTTATCTCATTCTGACATCAACAATAAATCCAAAATCTCATCTAAATATGATAAACTCAAGAAGTCCCAAGTCTCATCTTCTAATTCATCTAAATCAGGTATAGGTGAGATTCTGGGTATGGCCCAATATGGGGCAAATTTCTCCCCAGGGCAAACTTCTCATCTTTAACAATATGGATAGGCTGAGGATTTTCCAAACCATCAATTTCTGATTCCTTTTAGTTTAACAGTTCCCTCCTCACTTTATCTCATTTCTCTTTCATTCTGTCATAAGCAGCAAAGAGAAACTAGGCCATGCCTTCAACCCGTTGCTTAGATACCTTCTTACCTAAATAACCAAATTCAGCACTTTACAAGTTCTACTTTCCACCCAAAGTTAGAACGCAATTCAGCCAAGTTTTCCGTCACTTTATAACAGAAAGGAGATGAGCAGTGGCGAGCGAGAGAAGCTTCATCTGCCGCTCCCCATCGCTCGCATTACCGCCTGAACCATCCCCCCCATCCCCGGTCCATGGAAAAACTGTCTTCCATGAAACCTGTCCCTGGTGCCAAAAAGTTGGGGACTGCTGCTTTGTAACAAGGATCATCTTTTTTTTTTTCCAATGTCCAGTAACACTTTTCTCATTTCCATCTGAGAAACTCACCAAAAGAACTTATAATACTCATAGGCTTTAAGTAACCTGGTTTGTGGTAAGTCGTTACCCTAGGAAATAAATACATACCCCCTTTGAAATCCATTCTTCTCCGTACCTCCAGCCCTTGCCAACCACAAATCTGTATTCTGTAACTATAGTTTTGTCTCCTTCCCAAATGTCACACAAAGAATCCTACAGCATGTAGCCTTTTGAGTCTGGCTGCTTTCACTACACAAAAAACTGTACCCAAATGTCCCTCAATTGGTGAATATATAAACAATCTCTGGTACATCTACAAAACTGAATTCTACTTAGTATAAGAAGGAATGAGCTACTGATACACATAACAACATGGATGAATCTCAAATGCATCGCCCAACCGGTTTACAATGAATAATTTTTCAAGAAATGCAATAGGTAGACATCCTAATTTATACTGTTATATTTGATATTGTTTCATAATTTTTTATGTTTTTCCATAGTTTCAATAATTATTTTATGAGGAGCTTCGGAATATTATTTTATTTATTCAAATTTACCAACTCATTTCTACTATTTTGGATAAAAAAAATTAAGTAGAAATAAGAAATTAAGAAGTGTTCTCTTAGTTGAATTTAAGATTGTACTGTAATGAAAATCCTTGATCAAATATTATTTTGCTTTTTAAAAATTATATTACTAACTAATAGTTAGAATTACTACTCTTTCAGTAGTATGTCTATGTTTATGGTTCATGCTATCTACTGTCATATTGCTTTCCAACGATTGTCAACTATAATACCATTAGCACTATAAATTATATCCATTAACTGCAAACTGGATATGTACTTCATAACAGTTTTTTTTAAGAAAAGATTTTTTATAATTTACTGTGATTAAAATTGTAATTTAAGTTTAACTCAATTATTTGATTACTAAAGAGAATGAACATTTCCTATCTGTTTCTTTACTTTTTCTTCTACAAATCTTTTTTTAGAGTAGGGTAGGATAAAAATAAAAGTACATACATGAACAAAACTGATTTGTTTTGTGCCTTCTTTTGTGTAAATTTCTTTTCATACCCTTGGCTCACTCATCTATTGGAATCTTGACTTTTTTCTTATAAATCTGATTTAGCTCTTTATTTATTGGAGCCATTTAACCATTATGTGGAAATGGAAAGACTACTTTATCTAAGCTGTTATAGTACTTCAATTTTTAGTGTTATATATTATTATACAGATATTTTAATGTATATATTCATATCTATCCATTTTTTTCCTTGTCATTTATTCTACTTTCTTCAAATAAACAAAGATATTCATCAGCTGGTAAAATAAAATATTCTTTTAGATTTTTTATAGTTTAAAAAAATTATATCTGTTTAATATATCTGGAAGTTATTTCAGTATATAACGTAAGAGATGCAGTGAACTGATTTATGATAAACACTTCTATAATTGTTAAATATTTTTTCATGAACCTTTACTGTTACCCTGTTTTGAAGAGCTTGTTTTATGATGTTTTAGGTTAGTTTCTGTAGAAGTCAGTACTTCTTGCTTTGCTTTTTCTTTGTTTATTCTATTTGCTCTTTACTTGTTTGTTTTTATCATTACATAGTATGATAAGAATCAGCACAAACAATAAAAAAAAAAACAGTGTCTGGAAATAAGATAAATATTTAGCTTGGGTAATTGTTGATACTTTCTTTTTTTAATTTCCTAACTAATTTTTAGGCAAACACAAAACATTTGTGCTGAGAATATCACTGCATATTTGTAGGTAGATAATACATAGAGAGATAAGTATTGAGATAGATAAATAGATCCTTAATCACTTTGAGATAACCAAGCTTAATAGCCTTTAATTAACCAAGATGTTAATATATATAAGATTTTAGAAACTAACATTAAAATCAAGTCATCTAAACAAAGAAGAAGGAACAGCTTCTCCCCTCCTGCCATTCACACTTAGGGATTTGAGTTTAAGGCCTGACTGCCCACAGGCCTATATCTAGACCTTCCTTTTGTTCCTTCCACTGGTATTATTCGGAGGAGCTCAAATTTCAGTGTGCTTTAAGATCATCAGAAGAGCTTGTTAAACATGAATATTTGGCCCATCACAGACTTACTAAAATAGAATCTCAACAGATGGAGTCCTGTCATCTGTATTTTAACAAGTTTTCCCAAGTGACTCAGATGCATCCCAGTTCGGATGTTGATCTATGTAATTTTTGTAGGGCACTCCTTCAATTTTCCTGCCTTTTTCCCTTTCTTCTGTATTACTTATATGTTATGGCTTTTGGGCGGAAGCTAGATTGTTGTATATATAACATCGGATAATTTAGGATCTTCAAAAACAAAATGCTGTCTTAGTTCCTAAAGTATTAGACAATGAGAAAATATCCAGAGGTGTTCTTTACTATAGGTGTCACAAAAATGTAAGATGCCAAAATCCTCCCATCTTGTTGAGCACTAATAAGAAAGGGCCTTTGTGGGCTATTTAAATATAGTTCGAAATGTACATTTACAATGACTTTGGAACCTTAAAAATCCTCTCTCCTATGCAAGTACTTGCCCTCATGAAAACATTTCTCTGAACAAGATTTGTTTGTTTTCTGTTTTGCCAGCACTCCCAGAGTCCATTATTGCTAGGATTAAGAATCACAGGGCATATACATATATATGCGTGTATGTATATATATAGAGAGAGAGAGAGGAAGAGAGAGATATAGATATAAAGATATGGATATATACACACTATATATATACTATATATATATATGATTTAGAATGGCCTGGGTATTCTTAAAAGACAGAATCAAATTCTTGTTCCACTTTATTTCTTAGCTCTTAGCACTCTTTTCCTCCAAAATGTGGTGACCATCTTTGTGTCATTATTTTACCTGGTTTGGATGGAGTGGGACTTACTATGGATTCTGTGATTATTTTTGTACTCTAAGACAGCACTCACTAGTTTTGATCATCAGGATCATTTGTAGTAGTCTTCTGTGATGGGTAAATGCATTAGCATTGCAAATACAAAGCTGTAATTTGCTGATATATGGATAATTTGGATATTTGAGGGAATAGGTTCAAAATGAGAGAATTCCCATGAAATAATTGCAACATCAAGCATTTTAAATTAGAAACTTTTAGGTCTCTGCTAATTAATGAAAATAATAATAGTTACAATGTATTAAAATAAATTGATACCTTGTTCTGAGTTTATTTCACATATTAACTCATTTATTTTTCACAATCACCTTATTAAAGACCATTACCACACCCAGTTTACAGATAAAAAAAGGAAATTACTAAAACTCATGTAATGTGCCCAAAGTTACATAGCTGGTAAGAAATAGTTTTTGTATTCAACATATCTAAACAGAACTTGTATGTTATGAATGTTGACATTCATTTCAAGAGTATTATGGAAATGCAAAACGTATTTATCTATACAGTGTGGCTCAGGAGAACCATTAGTATTCCTCTTTGGAAAGTAATTGTTCTTTGGTGGGGTGGTGTTAAATTGATGAGAGACTTGGGCTAGTGGGTGGCATTCTGAGGTTACTCAGTGGGGAAAGCTAAAAGAAGAGAAAAGAAATAATTGGGATCTTTTCATTGATAACATGAGAGAAATAATGTTGGGTAATATTTTTCATGCTCTCATTTTTTTTCCTTAGAAGGAATTGTTGAGGCAAAAGAAAAAGAGAGAAATGATTGAAGAACAAGTGAATAGCCAGAAAAATGATAGAAAGTTGGATTCTTCCAAGGATAATGGGCAGATAAGAAATCCCAGCAGCAAGTATTTTGAGACTTTTAGAAGTATGGAAATTAGATACGCTACTTTATGTTTACATTTGTTATTTTGCCTCTCTCTTATGACTTTTAACTCTTTACTAAAGATTATTATGCTTATAAATGTTTGAGTATTTTTTTTAAATGAGAAAGTGGTAGTATAACAAAACAGACTGATATATCAATAGTATAAAGCAGAGGTTATGTGTGTGGAGACAGGTGATAGAATAAGACTGATATCTAATTATCTGAACCAGAACAAAGTATCCAGGGCCAGCCTAGTCTCAAAGAAGTGACCACTGGCAAGTTACTAAATCTTTCTGTGCATTCAGTTTCTTACCTGCACATATCCAATTTTACCACTTTGTTTTACAGGGTAGATTTAAATTTTTTAATTAATAAACTTTATTTTCTAGAGCAGTTTTATATTTATGGAAAAATTTATCAGAAAGTACAGAGAATTCCAAAGTAGCTAAACAATTTGGCATTCCCACCAGCAGCAATAAATGAGAGTTCCGGTTGCTCTAGATCCTTGTCAGCATTTGCTGGTGTTGCTGTTCGGGATTTTAGACATTCTAATAGATACGCAGCAGTATCTCATTTTTGTTTAATTTGCAATCCCCTCATGACATATGATGTGGAGCATCTTTTCATTCCCTTATCTTCCATCTGTATATCTTCTTTGGCAAAGATTCATATCTTTTGCCCATTTTTAAATTAGGTTGTTTATTTTGTTATTGGTCAGTTTTAAGAGTTCTTTGTCTATTTTGGTCCTTCATCAGATATGTCTTTTGCAAATATTTTCTCCCAGTCTGTGGCTTATCTTTTTATTCTCTGAGCAGTATCTTTTACAGATCAGAAGGTTTTAATTTTGATGAAGTACAACCTTCAGTTTTTTCTTTCATGGATTGTGCTTTAAGTGTATCTAAAAACTCATTGCCAAAACCAAGGTCACCTAGATTTTCTATGTTATTTTCTATAACTTTTATAGGTTTGTGTTTTACACTTAAGTCTATGATCCATTTTGAGTCAATTTTTATGAAAGGTTAAAGGTCTGTGTTTAGATTTATGTTTTTATACAAGGACATCTACTTGTTCTAACACCATATGTTGAAAAGACTATCCTTTCTCCAGTACACTGTCTTTGCTTCTTTGTCAAAGATCAGTTGACTATATTTTTATGGGACTATATCTGGGTGCTTTGTTCTGTTCCACTGATCTATTTGTCTATTCTTTTACCAATACCACAGTCTTGATTACTGTAGTTTGTAGTAAGTCATGATGTCAAGTAGTGATGTCAGTCCTGAGTCAATATTGTGTTGGCTAAAATTTCTTTTAATTTGTGAAAATCAATAAAGGAAAACCTCATTTAAAATGAAGTTAGGAAGCCCTGAAGAGGGAGCGCTCTCACACACATACCACGCATGGCAGCTTATTTTACAATTCTGGGCAGGAAGAAGTTTACTATACTACCCCAGCAGGAGGAAGATTTTCCCTTTGCCCATCAACAGCCCAGCCAATTAGGAACTGCCACAACTCAGCCAATAAGAAACCACCACCATACTGAATTCTCACTTTCCCGCAATGGACTTTCATTCAAAGCAGCCCCTCCCAACTTCCTCCTTTTTCTCTAATAAAGTAACATTCTTCTCCTTTGTTTTGCAGACTTGCTGATGGTTTGTCATAGCTTGCATATCCCAAATTGTAATTCCTCTGCCATTGCCAAATAAACACCTTATGCTGGTAAAATAGTGTTTAATTTTAAGGTCAACAAATCAAATACCATAAGACCCATTTCCATATTTCCTTATTTCTATGGCAGAATGTTCTACTAGTGGGAAAAATCCAAGAACTTTATAAGGCTTCAATTGTCCAAAACAAGAAATCACAGTCAGTTCCAATCACCTCTTGGAAAGAAAACTGAAAAGGCTGGGCAATTTCAGCAGGCCAATTGGCTGCTCTGTTGTGGTTTTTGTTGCCACATGTTACTGCAATTCCACAGTCTCCATTGTCTACTGATGTGACATGCCTCCACACTAGTCTAGCACTGATTTCATCAGAGGGTAGGAAAAGAGGAATTATATCTTCCAGGCTATACTCAAGCATTTCCAAGTCTTGATATCTTGGCCTTAAGCCCCAGATGACACAGATTATTTTTTTATGCACATAGGAATCTATGTAACACTTCCTGCTAAACTTCCACTCCAAAACACACACACAGATTGAGCCAGGAGAAGCTCCTGGGATCTGGCACATGCAAACTGTGGGCAAGCTCTCTTTTAGGTCACATAGACCCTTGTATTGAGCTCCTGTGCCTGGTGAATTTCTCCTCTCGTGGAGCTGGGTGGATGGGGGTTGTGTTGAATCAGTCAGGGCTACATCAGAGCATCATAATTGTAGCTATTTCAGTGATTTTCAGAGGAAAATGAATAAAGGCTTTAAATTTGCACCTCCTCCCTCCTAGAAGATGTCCTCACACATCTGTAAATTTGGTTTTTTTCTCCCCAGCTAAATTTAAAACACAAAACAAGGAGAAAAATGGGGAGAAGCCAACTCTTGTCCTGTTATATATAACTTTTTCCTATTACAATGAATACACACTTGCCAGAAACCACCGGTTTTCACCTTGCCTAAAACTTATCTAACAAACTGTCCTATGAATGCCCTCAGCTTCTTGCTAAAAGAAAAACACACTTTGAACCTTTCACAGTAATTAATACTACTGCTAGAAAAATGAACACGAACTAAAGCTCACAGCAGCTAAAACATCCCAAGGGAAAATTCATTATATATTTAAAAAGCAACCTGACTGAAGAATCACATTTTATTGATAGCATTTGGAAATGTGTCAACCAATCACATAAAGAGTATACTAACATAGCTTTATAATATTTTGAAATAGTCTTCCTCCTTCTATTTTCTTCTGGGCTTTTTTTTGAGGGGCGGATGTTGTTGTTGTTGTTTGTGTCTCACTCAAGCAAGCAGTCCAACCCTCATTTTAGTGCCTCAGGGAAATTTGTAGGAGCATAGAATACAGAAGTAGCCTAAAGTTTTTGTTTTCACACATCCTAAACCTTAAGAAGAATTTAGAGGTAAAAAAATAATAATAATAAAGGAAAGAAAGTGACCTCTGGGTAAAGATTGTGTTCTGGAGAAGCAGGAAAGAAAGTGGGATTCTTGCCCCAAAGATTAAAAAGAAAACTTCAAGCAGTGGAGCCAAGAGATGTCTTTATACCATGAGAACGAGGGAGCCTGCGCTCTGTTTGCCATCAGCATCTCAAGGAAGAGGAGTAGATAAATACCAAAGAGGAATGTTTGTTTTGTATACAGACAGATGGAAACAGAGGTAGGAAGCCTCACTGATCATTTCTGTTACTGAAAAATCAAAAGAAGTGTGCTGAAGGGGCATGAGGACAGGAATCAGGCATTTTATCAACGTGAGTGAACCCGATACTGAGAATAAGATAACTTTGGTGCAATGGCATGTGTTATACAGAGGAGATACAATTTTACAGAGGAGGCCAGAATCTCAGAAAGAATTGAGGGGAAGTTTTCTCCTAGCCTAGGAATGGGTATTGGAGTTAGAAAGTAATTGGGTTTATGGAAAAGAGAGTACTGTTTACTGTTTACATAAGTCTGTTAATGGAGATTTTTACAACTTGTATTTTATGGAGATAGTCAATGACGTATGAAGTTGACAACATCTAAAGTTGCACATGGCAAATTTGCAACTGCCTAAAAATTGAAGAAAACTCTAATCTCTTGGAGTATATTACATTTGCCAGACTGATCCACGAATTTTGGATTTGATGGAAATAATGAGCACAATGAAAGTTTCCAATAACAAACCTGAGCAATAAAAATTGATCAAGACAGAGTTGATAGATGTCAAGTATTCCTTGAAACAATTACACAAAAATAACTTATTTTATAAAAATAATTGCAATAAAATTAAAATGGAAAAAATGGAGAGTAGTTTAAATTTACCATATAGGAAATGAAGCAAGCAATTAAATTTGCTAAATATAGCCTATTTTAGAAAATATTTTCCTGATGAAAAAGTATTAATATTTGTATAATTCTGATATTAAAATGTTACTTTATTAACTCAATAAAAATATAATTAGGCTCAAAGTTAAATTCAAGGGGGGAAAGTGGCAGGGGGTGGTGGTGGTGTGATGAATTGGGAGATTGGGATTGACATACATACACTAATATGTATAAAATGGATAACTAATAAGAACCTGCTGTATAAAAAAATAAATAAAGTTCAAAAAAAAAAAAAAATGGGCAGAAGACCTAAATAGACATTTCTCCAAAAAAGACATACAGATGGCCAAGAGGCACATGAAAAGTTGCTCAACATCACTAATTATTAGAGAAATGCAAATCAAAACTGCAAGGAAGTATCACCTCACATCAGTTAGAATGGGCATCATCAGAAAATCTACAAACAACAAATGCTGGGGAGGGTGTGGAGAAAAGGGAACCCTCTTGCCCTGTTGGTGGGAATGTAAGTTGATAAAGCCACTATGGTGAACAGTATGGAGGTCCCTTAAAAAACTAAAAAGAGAATTACCATATGACCCAGCAATCCCACTACTGGTCATATACCCAGAGAAAACCATAATTCAAAAAGACACACGCACCCCAGTGTTCACTGCAGCACTATTTACAATAGCCAGTTCATGGAAGCAACCTAATTGCCCATCGACAGACGAACAGATAAAGAAGATGTGGTACATATATACAATGGAATATTACTCAGCCATAAAAAGGAATGAAACTGGGTCATTTGTAGAGATGTGGATGGACCTAGAGACTGTCATACAGAGTGAAGGAAGTCAGAAAAAGAAAAACAAATACCGTATATTAACGCATATATGTGGAATCTAGAAAAACGGTACAGATGAACCAGTTTGTAAGGCAGAAATAGAGAAACAGATGTAGAGAACAAATGTATGGACACCAAGGGGGGAAAGCGGTGGGGGTTGTGGGGGGTGGTGGTGGGATGAATTGGGCGGCTGGGATTGACATATATACACTAATATGTATAAAATAGATAACTAGTAAGAACCTGCTGTATAAAAAAATAAAAATAAATAAAATGAGATGCCAAAAAAATAAAATGTATCAATACTAAATATATACAGACAACTTTATTATTTCAAAAAAAAAGTTAAATTCAAGATGAGATTATCTAAAGATACGTTGTCCTGATTTGTCTACCTAGACCCTTCAAATTACTGTTTCAAGAAAGAAGATATATTCCATGATGATTTTTCTCTTTCTACTTTTGAATACAAAGTTGTTATTGGTTGTTTTTATACACAGAATAAAGGACAGAAAAAAGAGGAAAAAAGAAGGAGGAAAGGGAAGAAAGGAAAAGAAGAAGAAAAGAAAAAATGAAAAGGAAAAAAAAGATATGGGCATACATGGGCATATTCTAACAGACAATTAGACATACAGACTGGATTGCTCCAGAGTAATTTCTGTGACATTGTTTGAGTGGGAATCAGACTGCAATCACCTGGGAGTAATAGGAAGTTTAGGAAGTAAAAATAAGAGTGCAGACTATTATTTTAAAAGCCTTGCTCTGAAAGAGCAGCCATTAAACTCATAGCTCAGTTTCCCATATTAGTTTTATTGGGATTTGTTTTGAACTACCTGTTCACTCAGAGTTTCCTTTTCTATTCAGATTTTGGCCTGATAATTCCCCCCTATATGGTCAGTTTATGGTCAGCTTTTAGGAAGATTTTTTTTTTAAATTTCATCCAGAGTTTTTTTCTAAGTTGTGGGGTTGGTCCAAATAAATTATACTGTGATTACTTGAAGCAGAAGTCCCTGAATATATAAATTTCAATCCTATTAGATTTTGAGCAGATAATCTCATAAACAGTTGATAATGACCATTTGTGTCATTGTTTGTGATTCTTATATTTTATTTATTTTGGCCTTACTGCGCTGGCTAGACTCTCAAAGTATTGAATAGAAGTATCATTAAAACAGATTGTCTCATCCTGATTTTAAATGAAAGGTCGTTGACTTTTAAGTGTAAGTTTTGCTCTAGGTATTACTTAAAGATATTCTTTCTCTTTATAATTTTTTTATCATGCATGTTGGAGAATTTAATATAATGTTTTTAGCGTGTTTACTGAAATCATGTGAATTTTCTCCTTTAACATGTTATTGTGGTTAAATTTATAGTTTGTGGTGATAAACCTTCCTTGCTTTCCTGGGATAGATCTAACTTGGTTAGGATGTATTTTTTAATATATTGGTAAACTTAGTCTTTTATTATTTTGTTTCTGACTTTTATTTCTATATTCACAAGTGAGATTGGTCCATGAGATTGGTATTGTGCATATCATTTTGGGTATCAAACTTACGCTAGATTCATGAAATGACATGGAGAGTATTATGTTGTTTCTATTTTCTGGAACAGTCTTTCAATAATATGTTTGGTAGAACTCATTGGTGAGGCCATCTGGGCTAGTTTTCTTTTGGGAAAGATTTTTTTGCCTCTAACTCAATTTTGTTAATGGTTTTAGAACATATAGATATTCTCTTTCCTCTTAGATAGTTTGATAAGTGATGTTTTCCTACAATTTTATCCATTATGTCTTTTAAAAAATTAATTTACAAGGGTCAGTTAATTTTTTTGAAAAAGGCAAGATAGTAAATATGTCAGGCTTTGTGGGACACAAATGGGCTCTATTGAATAATCTTTTTTTTTTTTTGGTCATTTTTGTCTTTGTTTTCACAACTGTTTAATAATGTAAAAGCCATTCTTAGCTGTACAAAAATGGTTGCAGATCAAGTGCTGGTTTAAAGTTGTTAATAATTTATTTTATTATCATTTAAAAGTCTGCATTATCTTTAGTTATAGCCCTTTATCATTAATGATATTGTTTATTGTTGACTTTTCTGTCTGGATTTGTCTTATTACATAATTATCAATTTTATTAGTCTTTTCAAAAAGTACAGTACAAATAGGGGCTTCCCTGGTGGCGCAGTGGTTGAGAATCTGCCTGCCAATGCAGGGAACACGGGTTCGAGCCCTGGTCTGGGAAGATCCCACATGCCGTGGAGCAACTAGGCCCGTGAGCCACAACTACTGAGCCTGCGCGTCTGGAGCCTGTGCTCCACAACAAGAGAGGCCGCGATAGTGAGAGGCCCGCGCACCGTGATGAAGAGTGGCCCCTGCTTGCCACAACTAGAGAGAGCCCTCGCACAGAGACGAAGACCCAACACAGCCATAAATAAATAAATAAATAAATAAAAATTAAAAAAAAAAAGTACAGTACAAATAGGAAGATTGTAGCTGGAACCCAAACACACTGATTATTAGATTAAATGTATATCATCTATACACTCGATTTAAAATATTGTTGAGTTAGGTTAAAAAAAAAGGATGATCCAAATATTTGTTGTCTATAAGAAAGTCAGTAATTTTTAGAACAATCAGACAGTAAGTTAGTAAGGATATAGAATTCTTGAGCAACATTGTCAACCAATTGGGCTAACCTGACATATATAGAATACCATACCCAGTCTTCAAATGCCCATGGAACAATCATCAAGATGGACCCTTTGCTTGGTGGTAAAGAGACCGCAGTAATTTTGGGTTTTGTCAGTTTGTTTTGTTTTGTTTTGCTCTCATGCTCTACTCAGTAACAAAGCAACTTTATTCATAGGCTCCTTGGCCTAACAGGTGGTTCAATGCATTTTTGGTTCACCATTACCATAGTTGTGCAGCTCTTTGTGATCCCAGTTCATGGGGAGAGGATTCACTATTAGATTTCCACTTTTGGCAAATTTTGCCCTTCGGATATTTTTCCTTTAGTCCCACCCAGGTTTCCACAGCAAGTCTGTATATACCCTGTTTGTTAAATGGCTTTTGCACTCTCTCTAAATGTTCATACTCATGTTTCCACTTAGTTTTAGCCTGGTAATTCCTCACTATCTTGTCAGTGTCTGATGCTTTTATGAATCTATTTTTCAAATTTTTAGCCAGAATTTTCAGTTGTCTTCAAAAGGTACACAAGTATGAATACTCTAACATGTTGTATTACCAGGATCATAACACCAGAAAAAAGCTTATTTGCACTCAACAATATGCAATGGTAAAATTCTTTCTCAATAACTATGTCTCAATTTTTTACTAGGGCTGAATGGTATTTCTTAATAGCTGTAACAAAACTTACCTACCTAATCACCTACATATTTTTTTTTTTACAATCCTTCTCTCTTTTAAATAAATAACTGTTATGATTTTGCATTTATATACATATATACATGTAGTGTACTTTAATATTTCATCCAAGTAAGTTTAGAGCATTTAATTAAAATAGGTTAGAATTTCAACTATGCTAATCCTTAGAAAGAACAAACGATAAATCAAGTGTTGACATTTTAGCATAATTATGGAAAATTGTGTGATAGTGTGATTCAACAGCTTTCAATTTACATTTGACTTATATAACACAAACTTAAAGAGAAAACTTTTTCACAAACATTTTCAATTGCTTCATCTATTTTCTCCTCTTTGAATCATCTGATATTCAAAGAAGTCTCTTTTAAAGGACCTATCATGTCATAATTCTTGCCAATATTTTTTTCTTCAATTTGTGGAATCATTGTAGACTTTAACATGATTGAGCTGTGTTATAAAATGTAAATTTCAACTGTATTTGTTAAGAAGCTTGGTGGACATGACTAAATGGAGAATTTAAATGCTATATGGAATCACCTTGTGAAAGAATAAATGTTTTTGAAATATTTACATTCTTGTATCGATAAAGGGATGAGAAGCCAGTGGTGCTGTTGGAGTTTAGCCAGTTGAGTTAAAGGTCTTAGTAAAGTTTAGAGAAACATATACTCCTCCACTGCTGGTTATCAAGCTTTACATATTTTCTCCCTGTGTTGACTCATGGTTAATGAAAAGAATCAAAAATATAAATGTTTGCCTACCAAGTCTTCCTTTTTTTAAGATTTTTTTCTTTTTTGATGTGGGCCCTTTTTAAAGTCTTTATTGAATTTGTTACAATATTGTTTCTGTTTTATGTTTTGGTTTTTTGGCCCTGAGGCATGTGGAATCTTAGCTCCCTGACCAGGGATCAAACCTGCACCCCCCTGCATTGGAAGGCAAAGTGTTAACCACTGGACTGCCAGGAAAGTCCCCTACCAAGTCTTATAAATTTTACTTTTAACCACAAACTTTTGATAGCTTAATCACACGGGTTGTAAAACATATTACAGAAAATTGTATTTTAAGTTATAAGGAGCAGAAATTTGCCAACTTTTCAATATTCTTAACCTATCAATATTATTTAACATTTTTAAGAGAATTGCAGCAAGCTTCTTCCTTTAGCTGTAGAGATTAATGTCACCTCCAGCAAATCTGATCCAAACACAAGGTAAAGCTTAATTTCTTTGGAAAAAAAACACTGATAAAGAGAATTTCTTCCATTCATTTATGCATGACATGTGAATGTGATTCAAAGAACTCTAAAATGTCATTGTACTTGACCTCATGAAATTCTTTATTCAAGATTTTCAATTTCACATTGCAATCATTTTGCATTGCATTTGCATTTTATGATTATGCCTGCATGAACCCATAATTTTGAAATGGTCAGTGATCCAGAAGTTTATATTAAGAGCAGGAGTGGACATCATTGTTATGTGAGGAGAAATACAAGTGATCAGTGATGACGAGTTTCAGTCTACTAAACAGATGTATAACTTTGGGGCCTCAAATTATGAATATTCAAATAATACATTTTCCCTCATGTTTGTTTCTCTTCTCTACAGTCATTTTCATTGGCTCCAAATGTTTATATATCAGTGTTTATAATATGCAGTTTCCGTTGCTCTGTGATACATTTTTAATCAAGAATTGCAAATCCCACTTTGTTTCATAAATTGAGCTGCTATTTTCTTCTAAATAATCTTTAAGTGGAATTCTCAAGTTTTAAATAAAATTTCCTTTTAGGCTTCTTTCAATTGCTAGTATAATTTGAAAAGAACTGACTTATTAACAAATTTGAGTCTACACATTGAGAACAGTTCAATTGCCAACAAAAGATGTGAAGGCAACCAGAAATGAAGGTAATTTGTCTTTATATTTCATTTTGTTTCCCGGGAAACAAATAAAGAGTCAATATACTGTAATGGGAACCAATATAATGTAATAATTAAGATCACAGACTCTGGAAACAGACGTATTTCAAAATCTGGGCTCAATAATAACTAGATGTGTAATTTTGAACAAATTACTTAATATCTTTCAGCCTCAGTTTCCCCATCTACAAAATGAAGATAATACTACCTACTTGATATAGTATCTGTGAGAATTAAATGAGGTTAAAATGCTTAGGTTGGTTCCTGTTATAGAATATGAATTATGTAAGTTTTTATTGTTATTTCCCTTCTTAGAATGAATTATTGTACTTTGGGGAAATCAGGAAAAAGAGAGGACCATGTGTTGCTGGGAGTTTTTGTTGTATCATACATGTGTAACATGATACTGAATGTGACTCTTACTGCTTTCTGCAAGATTGTGCTGATCCCCAGAAGACTGAAAGCAAATATACAAAATCTCAACTATCCTAAAATCTAGGACATTACAGAGATTATGAAGCCAATTCTGCCAGCCCATTACTCATCTCTACGTTACCTTAAATGAAAGAAGTATATTCACTGGAAGTCTGAGGCTAAAGAGTCTGATAGAGAATTTCCTTTGGGTAAAGTTGTTGGAGTGGAATTTTGGTTTCTCTTCACTCCAGGTCAAGTGAGAGGAACCAGCCAATAACTGAAGTAAAATGGTTGCCAGGATAAATCTAAAGGAAAGAAACTGACTAAGGTCTGGACACAAAGAGAGGGCTGCTTTGGGAATTTCCTACATGTTCATCAGCATCAAAGAAATGTGACGTCATGAGACTAGGCATGAACTCATCAAGAGAGCCAGCTTTGGGTCATCTTAAAAAGTAGACTATCCAAGATAACCACTTGGAGAGGCAAAGGGCCCCCAATAGAGGGTTGATTGGAGGAATCTCAGAGACTAGGTTGGAGTAAAAAGTAGCAAAGCAAAGAAAGCATGGCACTCATCAAGGGGGCTGCATCCAGAGAGTCCCAGCAGGCAAATCTCCAGGGAAACCCACAAAAATACCCTACAAGTGAAAGAGTCAGCTATTGGCATTGTCACACCTAGAGACACCAATAAAAGATTCAAGTGGCACAATGGAGGTAAGATTATCCTGGTCTTTGTCTTGCCTGCCTTTTTCTATTCCACTCCTGGAATAACCAGATGCAATTTAGGGTATGAGAAAAAGGAGTAAAAAATAAAGTAGGAAACTTTCTAGACTGGAGCATATCCTACCTATAGGAAGGACAGTTTTAAATTGAATGATATTTGGAGTTGGTTATTAGACTCTATATTTGCATACAGCTTAAGGAAAGGAAATATGAATGACTCAAATGTAGGAAAAGAAACTTAACCTAATTCAGATTAATACACATGCAAATTAAAACCAGTGTTAAGACTTTATTTTTGCTTATTAAGTTAGCAAAAACAAAAAGTTTGTGACACTATGCTGGAGAGGATGTGTGAAAAGAGATATAGTTACATATTAATGGTGGGTGGGTAATTGGAACTGGTGTGTGTAAACTAATGTAGAAGTATTTTCATTGCAACATGATTTGTTATATAAAATATTGGAAACCACCTTAAAGTCCAACTGGTTAAATAACTGCGTAAAAATACTTAAAGTATCCTCATACAAGGGAACACTATGCCATCATCGAAAATATTAAAGAAACTCTATAGGGATAAGTATGAAAAATAATCCAAGATACATCATTAAATGAAATAAGTCAAGGTGTAGAGCAGCATGTGTACTATTCAATCACTGGTGAAAAAAATATATCTATATCCATCTAATATGCATCAATCTCTTTTTGTACAAACGCTTATAATATCTTTAGAAATTACAGAAAATAATGGTTGTATGTGCTGCAATTTGAATGGCAAGGAACAGGGAAAAGAGAGAGGCTGTACTATTCAGTATATATACTTTAAAATTCTGTTACCTTGTTTATTTACCACCTATTTATATAATAATACAACCAAAAATACCAAAAAAGATATTCTCTGAATGGAAAAAAAATTGGAAAATCTTTAAAATATTAAGTAAATTATCAACTGCAATGCAAATCATATTTGTGTGATATTCTTAATGACTCATCAGATATAAATAATGCCAAAGATAATATTTTTTATTTGAAAGAAGAATACACCTACAGTAACTGTCAGTGTCTCAAAACAGCAATATGTCCATTTGGGAGGAAAGAAATATGAATGTTTTAAAGTCGCAAAAAAAGATAAAGATTATAACTAGTCAATCAAAAGCATATTTGGGGAAACATCTGGGGTTGCCAACCAAATACCTTTAGAACCTATAGAATTAAGCATATGTAATCTTAGCTCTGATATATTTTGTCCAAGAAAAATGACATAACAAAAATAAAATTGTGACATTCTTCTATTTTGTGCTTTTTATATTTTTAATTTATTGACAACCTAATAGACCAGCTCACTATAATAATCCCAGAGTGGACAAAGAACAAGTTCACCCACTTCTTTATGGGAGAAACATCTAATTGTAGTTGGGAAACCACTGTTTTTACATCTTCATAGCAGCCACGTGATAATCTGATCTAGAGTCGGTCATGGACCAGCTCAGGAATCACCAAGCTGAGAGCTTTAAATAAAGCAGAAATGCAGACCAGGTAGAAGGGGGATAATAAAGGTCAATAAATAAAACTGAAAAAATAGGGAAAAGAGGAGAAGGGCAAATTAGGATATGGGATTAAGAGATACAAACTACTATGTATAGAATAGATAAACAACGGGATATATTGTATAGTATAGAGAATTAAAGCTATTATATTGTAATAACTTTTAATGGGTATAGTCCATAAAAATATTGAATTACAATGCTATACACCTGAGACTAATAATTTTTAAAATAGGGGAAAATACATTAAATCAATTCCAAACACAACATTAGGGATTTTAAGTAAGAGTTAATACATCTCAACATCTTCAAATTTGAAATAATCTGTGTATTTTAAATTTGATAGAATTTACGAGTTCTTGTGCACCAAGAGTTTCTTTTGGTTGTAATAGGCAGCAGTCGGAAATGGAATTTCCTCGGGCTATTTCTCATTATCCAGGTATCACTTAAACATTTTTTGTAGAATCTGGAATTTTTTTAAAATCATCATTTCAAAAACTCCCACCTCTTACAAGATTGAGTTGAATGCGTTTGTCTAAATACATTGTCTTCCACAATGAAGCTTATATGATCGAGAGACTTGGCATAGATTCCTTTGAAGAATGTGTCTTATGCATTAAAAACAATTTTAATACTAATTGCAGAAAATTGAAAGTAGTTATCTAAAGGCCAAATGGTGGAAGGTAAGATGAAAATCCTCTATCACCGAGAAGGACCACAAATATACGTAAAATTGTCGACAATACTCAAGCTTGTTCATTTGGTAACAATACCTTGCAGTGAGGCATCTCCCTGACTCTGTCTCTCACAGATGGACACTAGCAGGGCTCTGCTCTAGAAAACACATGCCCTTCACCCCCACCCACCTGAGGGACTTCTTTCAAGCACCATAGGGGCTTCAACTACCATATTTTATCTTCACTGAAACTATATTCTCTCTTTTTGCTCCACAGATTGTTTTATTTTTACCACTTTGATGCCAGGGAAGTTTGGCAAATGTAGTACCATTTTCAAATGTCTGAAGAACAAAAAATCATTTTTCTTATTGATATTTTTAAAAGACTTTGTTTAGATTCAAATAATTTAATAGTTCACATTGATATTTAAAAATAACTTGTAATACAAAATAGTAGACTTTCAACCTGTCTAGTGTGGAGATTTAAAAAGCCAGCTTAATTATTATGAAAACTAATACTAGGATATATGATAGTTAAAATAGACAATTCGATTTCAAAATTTACAGAGAAATTCAAAGGGCCAGGAAGAGTCAAGACAATCTTGAATAATAAAATTGGAGGGTTTATCCTATCAGATGTCAAAAACTTTGTATAAGCTACTGCAATTAAAACAAGGATAGACAAATAGAAAACTGAAAGAGAATCGAGGGTCCAGAATGATCCATAGAGATGTTTACCTGATTCATGACAAATGAGTAAGTATATGCAAGTGAGAAAAATATGACTTAAGAATAAAATCTATTTGCACTAATAGATATCCATATGGAGAAAAAAATGAATGTTGATGCCTAAATGACAATTCTAGAAAGCAATTCTAAATGGATTGTAGACATAAATGTGAAAATAAACAATAAAGTTTTAGAAAAATAAAAGGACATATTCTTAAATTTAGGTTAGGCAGAGATTTCTAAACAGATCACAAAAAGCACTAAAAACAAAGAAGACAAGTGATAAATTGAACTTTATTACAATTAAGAACTTATTCATCAAAAGACATCATTAACATAGTGAAAAATCAAGACACAAAATGAAAAAAGGTATGTTCATATGTTCGGTGAAGGATTCATATTCATAATATATAGAGAATTTCTATAAAGCAATAAGAGATAAAGAACACAATTAAACACAAAATGGAATAGGCACTTCTAAAAAGAAGATATCCACACAAATATGGTCAATTGACTTCCAACAAAAGTACCTAGATAACTGAATAGGAAAAGGATAGTCTTTCCAATAGATAGTGCTAAACACAAATGAACATTTACATACAAAAAAAGAACCTATTTTTTACCTTGTACAAAAAAAACAAAAAAAACAAAAAAAAAACTCCAAATGGTAACAGATAATTAGTATCTAAACCAAAAATCTTCTGGAATAAAACAGAGAAAAAAATCTTTGTAATCTTGTTTTAGGCAAAAATGACTTAGATCTCAAAAAGCATCTCAAAAAGCATAAAATATAAAAGTCATAAATTGGACTTCATAAAAATTTAAAACCTCTGGTCTTCAAAAACATTGTTACAAAAATAAAAAAGACAAGCCACAAAATGGCAGTATTACAAAACACGTATCTGTATCCAGGATATCTAAAGAACTCTAATATACCAACATTAAGACAAAAACCCCAATTTGACAAGAAGAAATATGAATGAGAAGCACATGAAAAGTTGTTCAATATCATAATCATTAGAGAAACACAAATTAAAGAGACACCAATACAAATCTACTAGAATGACTAAAATTTAACCACTTCTAGCAAGAGTGTACCCTAGGAGTAAAATCAACATTTGCCAGAATCCATGAGATCAGAATATATATATACCACATATGCTATCAATTCCACTCCTAGAATATATAAATATGTTAGATAGCTAGATAGAGATGTACATTTGTGCATCAATAGACATGTATAAGAATTTTCATACTAGCACTATTTTAAAAGTCTAAAACTTGACTAAATGACACAAAGCAATTCTAGATAAAACTTGAAACAAAAAGTCCATCAACAGTAATGTGGAAAAATGAATGTTATTATATTTATACATGGAATAGTCCACATCAATATAAAGAACTGCTGATATATTCATCAATATGGACAAATCTTGGAGACATAATATTGAGTAAAAAGCCAGCCTCAGAAATATACATACATATGATACCATTTGTTTAAGGTTCCTAACAGGCAAAAAGAATGTATGGTGATAGAAGTCAGAATAGTGGTTAACTTTGGAAATGGGAATGATAACTAGGAGTCTTCTAGGGTGTTAATAATGTTATTTATTTTGATCTGATTGGTGTCCACATGGGTGTCTTCAATTTATAAAAATGCATCAATCTGCACACTTAACGCTACTTGCACTTTTTCCTTGTATATTTCAATTAAAAAGATTATTTTAAAATCTTTAAATCTTAGCTAATCTTTAATTAGCAAAATCTAGTGTAGAAGTATAAATCATTATATATTTTTGTTTCTTTCTTCCTTTTTTGAAGGTGATAATTTTAGCCTTCACATTAAATATCCATAGCTGTAAACAAAGTATCAGTATATAACACTGAGATAAATTTTATCTGGAAACATATCATATTATCATCTACTTTTTTATTCTAGTAAAGGGTAGTCTAATGTCTCTTCAAGAACTCTAGTTTTGGGTTTTTCTTTTTCTCAAGTGTCACTATGCCTTACACTGAAATATATTTTAAAGAGGGGTGTAATTTTTAATTAATTTACTTGAACAAGTTTCAAATAATCCTGTACTCTAGATGGTCATATTTTTTCATGGGTGAACACTTTTATGATAAAAGGTACTTTAAAGAGTAAATTGTTATAAACTATTATATTTTTATATGACCAAATTTTCTTGATTTAGTAATCTACTCATTCAAGTTTCAACCTCAATTTGTCTTGATATCTTAGGGGGAAAAACAAAACCTCCAAAAATCAAACCACTTTTGATTTAGTTATTTGTAACTTGTTATTTTTTTTCAAAATTGCCAAATACTGTTACTTGCCACACTAGTAAAATTTTTATTTTTAATTAAAAAAAAACCCAATGTATTGTGAGTTAGGAGAACAGAGTTCTAGTCTGTTCTTTATCACTATCATTGAGTGAACTTAGATGAGCCATTTAATTACTGCATGTCGCATAAGGACCTGGAAGATATTCCTTAGCTTCAGTAAATGTTGGTCCAGATAGGTCAAGTTAGTTAAAATAGTAAAACTGATCTAAATGTAACTATACCGCCTGCAACAATTCTTACGTGTGAAACACTCGCCTTTTATGACAAAGAGATAAATACCCCACAAAAGCAAAAAATCAAGATAGGCATCCTGCCAGACAATAAAACTGTTTATATTTATAAATTTTGAATCTGAAATATAACAACTTGTTATTTTAGAAATGAGCATGACTATTTCTAAACTGTAGTCGTACACCTAAACATCCATTCTGAAAATTCAAAGCCTAATTCAATGTAAATATTTTCAAATAAAAATTAGGCAATTCTTTCAGTTTTACTCCAGTGCAGTACAAAGATTATATTATTTGAATTATGTCTATAGAATAAGCATTAAGAAAAATGTGTACCAAAGAAAAATAGTAGATGGCACCAACTGGTCAGAACATAATAGTTATGGAATTAAAGACAGGGGAGAACTTAAATTGTATCCAACTTTCTCAGATGAGATGAGTGAGGCAAAAGGAAGAAAAGAGCCATTTCCTGATAGCTAGTTAGTCACATAGGCAAGATGAGAAGACTAGTAACCTGAAACTCCTGCAGTCCACACTATATGACATTGCCTAACTCACCCCAATAAAAAGTTCTTCCAAGTCTTTCCTTTCGGAAATGTCAGCTCCAACCATGGCAGTAACATCCTTGATTAGGTCGTTAAAAGGCCACTTGAAGGCTACCATTTACTGATAACAAATGACCCTACTTTATAATATTTTCAATGAGATAAACTCCAGCTGAAATACATAGGAACCACCATTTGATTGAATTCATCTTTCACCAAGCCATAGGTGAAAAACATAAAACTAGCTCAAGAAAACAAAATTCAAACTTTGTTTCAATTTAAATGGCATCTCTTTCTCAAAGCATCAGCTGATCTTTCTAGTCAGATATTCTATCTCTTGTCTCAAACCCATAGCTCATTTGACTATATTTATGCCACTTGTCATCATTGTATGATAGTGATTTGTGATTTTTCTTTTCTGACCTCACCCCATCCTTAACTCTCAAGTTTAATTCTTAAGGACAGGAAGCATTATTATTCTTCCTCATATCTTTCACAGTGCTGCAGGGTACCTATTGGATACTTAAATATTTCTTGCTTAAATAGAGGAATGAATTAAAAAAATTCTAGTTTAAACAAAATAAAACAAGGCAAAGGGTAGAAATCAACCCCAATAGTAACACATCTTTTAAAAATAATTTGACTAGAAATGGAAACCAACTTCCATTATATCTGTAAAATGTTATTTCTTTTAAAAAAAAAACTACATAGACAGAATGAAAAATTGATCTGATAGAGCTGGGTGGTAGATAAAATGGTTAATAATGTTGTACTCTCCACTTCTCTGAATATTTAAAATATTTTACAACCTAAAATTCTGTGGGACAAAAACAGTACTAATAGTTTACCATACACACAGTAACACATAACCTAGCCTTGTTTTATGTTACTTGTCTTAAATAACTATTTTTTAAAAGTTTATAGAAGTATAGTTGATTTACAATGTTGTGTTAGTTTCAAGTATACAGCATAGTGATTCAGTTATACATATATTCATTCTTCTTCAGCTTCTTTTCCCACATACATTATTACAGAATACTGAGTAGCGTTCCCTGTGCTACACAGGAGGTACTTGTTGGTTACCTATTTTATATATAGTAGTGTGTGTATGTTAATCCCAAGCTCCTAATTTATCCCTCCCCCCCCAAGTTTCCCCTTTGGTAACCATAAATTTGTTTTCAAAATCTGTGAGTCTGTATCTGTTTTGTAAATAAGTTCATTTATAACATTTTTAAGTTAGATTCTGCATAGCGATATCATATGATATTTGTCTTTCTCTGAAGTACTTCACTTAGTATGATAATCTCTAGGTCCATCATTATTGCTCAAAATGGCATTATTTTGTTCTTTTTTTATGGCTAATATTCCATTGTATATATGTACCACACCTTCTTTATCCCTTCCTCTCTCAATGAACATTAAATAACTATTAAAAATGTAGTAATATGCCACTAATCTGAAGAAAATATATGACATAAACTACATGGAACAAAGTCAGGAACCAACATACAAAGAAGACCTCTGAAGCAAATAAAATTGGTTTTAGAGATTTTGTGAAATAGCAAGTACAGGTTTACATGGTCAAAAAACCACTTTCTTAATGCATTATCCTACTAAGTTTAGCTACTTCTTAGCTCTCCTAGCTATCTAAGATTCAAAGGATCAAATGTGAAAAATGGACACAGAATAAAGGCTGGGGGCATTATAAAATGTAGGCTCATCTCTACATTTTATGATAGAATATATCATTTAGAAAGCCTTACTAAGCACAGGGCAATACTTTGTGATCAAAATGGTGATACTCTTCTTGGGTATGGAGAGTGAGGCAGTCAACTCTTTTCAATACAATCTTAAAGAATTCAGAAACAAAGCAATTATATATCAGAAGGAAATGTATTATTTGTATAACAATGAAAATTTTTAAAGTTTGATAAAGTGATTAGGTTCCATTTACTTGGAACACCTTATTTCTTGGTAATTCACCTGAGGTCAATTAAACTAAAAAAACAATTTTGAATCCTCACTACATGCCAGCGATTGCTTATGAGGTTCAACTATGATGGAAAATTTTAATGAATTCTAAAAGATACTAAATGAATAAACTCTCAATGAAGCCTGTTTTTGTGAAATTATCTTAACAAGGTATACTATTCAAATATAAAGTCAATTGAAATATGAAATGAAAATCTCATTGAATGTAATTAGAAGAATTGAAAAGACTGGAGAGCTATAAAGGCCCGTTCTTCAAAAGGAGAGGGTTCTAGCAAGCTTTCTGCAAGAATAGCATTCTATCCAAAAGCAACATAATGTCTCTGCCCAGAAGAACCTGAAATTAAGACTCTCATATTAATATCATAATATATAGCCCCAGCATCAGCTTTTAATGAAATTAGCATTATATAATCTGGCAAGAGGTATTTTCCTCTCATTTAGAAAAGGAAAAAAATAAAACCTTTGTTTCAAAACAAGAGTTGCAATAGTAGGCAGAGTCATGATGATTTAAAAAACCAAAGAAAACTATACATAAAATGAGTACACATATTTTTAGAGCTTTAAGGGTCTTTGCGCTTCATTCAGTGTAAATCTCTTATTTTGCAGTTGAAAAAATGAGATTTGGGATGATTTTTCAGGTTCAGATATAAGCCTGGAACCTAGAGTTTCTGACTGACAGTCTACTTTGACAGGATGCCTTGTGAAACTTAAAATACATCAAATAAGCTAAATAAATCATTTTTCTTGCCTCAATGATGTTAGGCTTATATATTTTCATAGATGATTGTGAAAAAAAAATTCAAACAGCATATAACATTGGTTTGGTGTATCTAAGCTTAAAAAAAAACAGGAAATTTTCTAGTGTAGAATTCTTTCTACAGACCAAGTGAGCATTCTAGCAAGACAAAGCAATTTAGTTTAATAACAGGAAGAAATTTCCTCTAAATGCTTCATTATTCTTTCAAAGGTACTAAAGAGCATGCCTAAACCCATAAAGCACCAGATTGAGGAGTTATCCTGATGTCTGCATTATAGGTTATTGACAACCAAAGCGGAATAAAAATATATGTGAGGGCTTCCCTGGTGGTGCAGTGCTTGAGAATCTGCCTGCTAATGCAGGGAACACGGATTCGAGCCCTGGTCTGGGAAGATCCCGCATGCCGCGGAGCAACTAGGCCCGTGAGCCACAACTACTGAGCCTGCGCGTCTGGAGCCTGTGCTCCGCAGCAAGAGAGGCCGCGATAGTGAGAGGCCCGCGCACCGCGATGAAGAGTGGCCCCCGCTTGCCGCAACTAGAGAAAGCCCTCGCACAGAAACGAAGACCCAACACAGCCAAAAATAAATAAATAAATACATAAATAATTTAAAAAGTGATGAAATTAAACATTAAAAAATATATATGTGAAATATCCTTTCAGTTTAAAAGTATCAATTTTTAAAAAAATTATTCTCATAATAAGATGCTAGGGTTACCATAAACAAATTCATTGCATTTCAAACAATGAGTTTTAGAATATAATATTAAATTCATACAAGGATCTTATTTTAAGAGTAAAGCTATATTCTACAATATATATATTTAATGCAGTGTAAAAAGTATGATTTATTTAAATCCTGCAATTACCATTTCTGCTTTGAAAATAATTGAATTCATGCTTTAAATATATGCTTATTGTTTACAGAGAGATAAGAGAGCTTTGGATCTATAGCCAGAAAAGCTAGATTTAAGTTCCACATATGTTATTAAATTGCTATAAACTTTAGCAACTTAAATCTCTATAAAATCTGGGGGTTTTTTGTTTCCTTTTACGCCAGAAGAAAATAATATCATCTTCAGGGGCATTAAGTTTAAATTAAATTTGTATATAAAAGTTTGTTGAAAAACAATATATATATTTAAATCCCTATTATTTTAAAATATACATTATTAGTTTATATTTATATGGTCTATAAAGAGAGGGGGTTAATGAATGTGACTCTTAAGACCATTTTAATAAAACAGTCTGGTCTGGCATATGTACTGGGATAAGCATCACAAACTACTGTATCATCATATTACTGAAAATTTTCATAAGAGAAATTCAGTGATTATAATTACAAATGCAAAAAGAGAAAACAGCACAATTTAAATATGGCAGCATACCTGAAGAATATTTTCTGTTACTTCTACCTAAAAGGACTCGATTCATGCTCTACTCATCAAATCTTGAATTTGTTCAAGCACCACATATTTTTCAGTTTAAAACCCAATGGCTGGGCTTCTGGTGTGGCTATATGGGCAATTAGATGTGAATCAACTGTAACTCTTATACATTGCTGGTGGGAATGAAAATAGGTTCAGCCACTTTGGAAAACTATCTTTTAGTAGCTATCCAAATTAAATATATGCCTACCTATGACCCAGCAATTGCACTCTTAAGTATATCTCCAAGAGAAATAAGGGCACAATTTTACCAAAAAACAAGTCACAAAGTCTTCATAGAAACTATAACAGCCCCAAGCTAGACACACACTAAATGTTCATTGTAAGAATGAATAATTGAGGTTATGCAGTAGAATACCACACTGTAATAAAAGAGCAAAAATGATACATGTGAAAAAATTGGATGAATCTCACATACTTTGAGCAAAAGAAGCCAGTCACTATAGCATTCATACTGCATCATTCCATTAATAGGTAGTTTAAAAAAAAAAAAAAACAGGCAAAACTCTGTATAGTAGTTAAGTTAAAATCATTACTACACGTGTGATTCTGATATGTAAGAAAACTAAGACGTGTCAAGGGATTTGACACTGGGCAGCAGACAGAAGGCAGAAAGGTCTTGAAGAGAGTGTTAGTAAAGGCTGGAAAGAATGAGGAAAATTTTATTGGAAATGGGAGAAAAGATGACTCAATGCAATTCACTTGAAAAGGACATGAAAAGCTCTCTAGGATGAATATTCTGTATCTTTGAAGAGCCATGGTTACTTCAGTGTAAACATTTGTTACAATTGTACTCTTACAGCCAGTACTTTTTGTTACAAATAAATTGGACCTCAATTTTTAAAAAATAGAAAAAGATACCTTAAAATTTTATCAAAGAATACATTTTAAAAGATTTTAAAATTATTTTCTAATATATATACTACTATGTGTTGTAGTTCAAAAGTTATGAAAAACACAAAGCACTATACCATATGTTATGGTTTTGAAATAGTGTGAGGCCCTCGCCAGCTCTAGTTTATAAAAATCACACTGAGATTTTTCACTTATCTCGGTGCTGGCCATCAACCTCCTTGAATCATCCATGTTTTTCTATAGTTTCTAATGTCAGAATGCTGAGAAAGCTCATGCATGTGTCTGCAACAAACATACATGAATCATGTTAATAAAAAAATCATAAAAAACTTCTCAGTCAAAATTTTTTGCTTTGTTTAGTTTGGGCTATTGAGTTAGAACTGTTGAGCATTCACATAGAATGAAGAGGCTACTATAGTCAAAAATATCCAAAGAAAACCTTCAAGTGTCCGGGTACATGTGAACTGACAATTATCTAGACTTATATTTTGATACATATTTGTGTGAGTACCACTTTTCATACAGAAAGATGGCACAATTATCTTATGTTAATAAGGCCCATAACCTTGAAGTTGCCGCTTTTTTTTTGATCATTCTGTGATCAAAATGTACATTTCAGATGTAGCTAATTGCAGTGTCCTCTCTGTGTTTTAAACAGCAGACATGCAAGCGTGCTTGAATAGTGTTCTTTCCACCTATTATGGGCTGAACTGTCTTCCTCCCCGAATTCATACTTTGAAATACTAACCTCCTGTACCACAGAATGGGACTGTGTTTGGAGATAGGGTCTTTAAACAAGTAGTTAAAATGAGGTTGTTAGGGTGAGCCTTAGCGCAATCTGATTTGTGTCCTTGTAAGAAATTAGGACACAGACATGTACCTGTACAGAGGAAATACCATGTGAAGATACAGGGGGAAGGTGTCCAACTACAAGCCAAAGAGAGAGACCTCAGCACCTTGACAACACCTTGACCTCAGATTTCCAACCTCTCTAGGGCTATGAAAAAACAAATTTCTGTTGCTTAAGCCACCAGTTTGTGGTACCTTATTATGGCAGCCCTACAAAACAAATATACTACCACATTACAAAAGAATACATTTGGAAGTAAATGACTGTCTCTCTCTGTCACTTTTGGTAAATCTGTCTTTTCATATATTGTGTAATTTGGGATGAACCACACTGATGTGATAGGAATGTGAGATACATGACTGAACCAGCAGATGACTCTCCACAGTGCAATGCTGACAGCAAGGCCCCAGAGACCTCCCCTTCCTATAGGCACACTCACAATTCCACTCATTCAGCAAGTATTTGAATCACCCTCACATGCCTTCCTCAGATTTTTAAAAAATATTGTCAAGAGCTTAGTAACTACTCTCAGGTCTTCTACTTTAATGGTCTAAAAACATTGGCATCAGATATTTTAGAATATTGGTAGAGGGACTTCCCTAGCGGTCCAGTGGCTAAGAATCTACACTTCCACTGCAGGGGTTGCAGGTTCATACCTGGTGGGGGAACTAAGATCCCACATGCCACTGAGCACGGCCAAAAAAAAGAGAGGAAAAAAAAACCACAAGAATATTGGTAGAATTTAGAAATTGTGTTAGGTAAGTCAGTGGAGCAGGAAGAACACTGGACCCAGAAATGAGACTTCCTAGTCCTTCTTAAGGCTATCTAGGTGCCTGAGGTTGTACAATTGTTCGGGGTAGTTATTCTTTAAATCAGTGATTCACAAAATGACCTGAATTTAGTATGCTCTGGAGAGCTTTTTAAACAGTCAAATATCTGGGACCTACACCTGGTTCTCAGATTTGTCTGGACATTGGAATCATCTGGCATACTTTAAAAATTGTGATATCTAGACCCCATCCTTCAGAGATTCTGATTTAATTTGTTTAATTGGTTTGAAATGTGTCCCTGGCATCGGCATTTTTAAAAGCTCCCTCTTCAAAGATGACATCCACTGCCCTGGAAAGTGTGATTTAATTGGTCTGGGGAAGAGCCTGGGAACTGGTATGTTTTAAAACACCAGGTGATTCCAATGCACATGAATTCCCTTGGTGATCCCCAATCACAGCCATATGATGCAAAGGCAAAATAATGTTCCTTTCAGCTCTAAATTTTGCAATTTTTTTGACTTTTCATGAGATGCATGACACAGATAAGACATTTCAAAGCACACTTTTTTATATTTAAGGAAGGCTGTTTACTCATAGGCTCATTAACTAATTGTGTAACTAGAGCGTGTGAATTTTTAGTTCTCCTGTGAGTCAAACACCTTTTGAGTGTTTCCCAAATGTGCCTATGTCAGAAAAGAGGCTCTGTATGAAATCGGGATGGAAACTGGGTTACCATCCCAATCCCAGCTGTGTAATGGATGCAGTTATTTCAGGAGAGAACATGTGCAAAGATGAAAGCACAAAACATAATTGCTTCTATGACAGTAATTTAGTTAGTTTCCTAGGGTAAAGATTCAAACAAGCATCTCCCATTAGGCTAACAATTACATAGTTTTTCCCTTTCATCCATTTCTTTCAGGCTTTTCTTATATTTGAAGCTTTCTAAAGGGTATTTGCGTGATCTAACATTAACTACCCACACACTGTATTTCCCACTATTATTAGCACAGTGGATGATCTTTACAACTTAGCAAAGCTCCAAGAAGCATTATTACCGATTTTCTTTAAAAGTGTCTCTAAATCCTTTGCCATTTCTTTCGATTTATATCCCAGACAGAATTATTTTCAAGTGACATTTTAGTGTCTTCTACCTTAAATTTAAAAATGACTACAACTAGTGATGTGATGAAAAGGGATCTTGAACTCTGAAGTGTTACATTCCAGTTTACATAATTTCAGAAAGATGAGAAGACATACTGTGACAAGGGTAAAATATAATAGTGGAATAAGGCCCTACTGTGAGGTCTCCCAAACAACTATACAAGTATCAGAAGGGAATTAGGTGGAGGAAGGGGAGGGAGCCAGTTTATAAATATTAATGAGAAAACTTGTTAGTTTTTAATTGAATGAATGATACGTAAATGTCCATATATAACCTCTATAAAGGTGAATTTGGTTTTAGTCTGTTAATAGAAATGTCTAGAATTGAGGAGGTAATCATTCTGCTCAATACATTACTTACCAAATCATACTTACAGTATTACGTTAAGTTCTAAAAAAGACTTCACCACGTTAGTAAACACACATCATTGTGTTAGATAACAGTAACCAAACAAAACGAATCCAGCGGGGAGTAACCAACCACACCACATGCAGAAAAGTTGAAAGAAAAGTGGAAAGAGAATTACACTGTGTGATCAAAATGCAAAAAAAGACCTACGTGTAATTAGCAGAAGGCATACTGTGGACTAAAATAAACAAAAGCTTCTACGAGTCTGCATTTGAGAATTCATTAGGCGACACTAATCACCAGTTACTTATGCATAGGCGGAAAACACTTGATAGGGAAACCATAGAAGAGATTTATGTAAGGTTAGGCTAGTGGCAAAGTACGTAAATATTATCACACTTCTGTGATTCTTGTGTTTTAAAATTATTAGGATAAAAAAAAATCATCTATTACCCTAGTATCTCTTTCTGAGTGATCAAAATGCTCAAAATATAAAAGCTTAATTTTTCTTTATAACATTAAAATATCTGCTCTTGATTTTTTCCGTTAAGACCCTTGAAAATTGTTACTGACCAAGTGATTTTTTGAGAAAGTCATCATTTTAATACCAACCCTTCCATTAGCAGCAGTGTTGCTAAAACAACTTGTCCTTAGTTTTTAAAAAAATCATCTCATTTCAGAAGCAATGGATTTCTCCTCCTAAGCTTCAGAGAACCAATGTTAATAAGGTGGAAAAATATTGTTTACTGTGATACACTTTATAAAACAGACAATGGAGAAATATTGAATTTTCCTATACCAATTCCTTAGATAGATTTCAGCACCTTTAAGTATACAGAAGATTGGAATCCCTTCCTACTTTCTCCAAATCTCCAGACCCAAAGAGAGAAATTTAAAACAATACAGATTTCTAAAGGAAGAATTAGTCCTAAGCTCTATTCCTCTTTTGCTTTGGAAAAACCATGACTTTGCTAACAGTTTCTGGTTTTCCATGTACCAATAGCAGTTCCTTCATATTATTATTCTTCCCTCTATGGGAAGATATTACACCGCAGTCATCTCTTCAGAAGAATTCTGCAATCTTTCTCTGCCAATCTAGGTGTCTAGAGAAAAAGATGAGAAGAAATTAAAACAGCCTGTTCTCATCCTGCCTTCCTCAAATAATCAATTTTTCTCTGAGGTTTCTTGACATGTCTAGACATGCTGGATGAAAAATAAAAGTTTCTGGGACAAATTTCCCTCTATGATTAAAACCTAGGTAGATTAAGGGAAAGAGGAAAAAAACACAAAAGGAAAATATTTTAATAAAATAATATGTCACCTATTCTCATTCTTACTTACTCCAGTGGTTAATATATTTATTTATTTTTAACATCTTTATTGGAGTGTAATTGTTTTACAATAGTGTTTTAGTTTCTGCTTTATAACAAAGTGAATCAGCTATACATATACATATATCCCCACATCTCTTCCCTCTTGCATCTCCCTCCCTTCCACCCTCCCTATCCCACCCCTCGTGGTGGTCACAAAGCACCTAGCTGATCTCCCTGTGCTATGCGGCTGCTTCCCGCTAGCTATCTATTTTACATTTGGTAGTATATATAAGTCCATGTCACTCTCTCACTTCGTCCCAGCTTATCCTTCCCCCTCCCCGTGTCCTCAAGTCCATTCTCTATGTCTGTGTCTTTATTCCCGTCCTGCCCTAGGTTCTTCATAATCTTTTTTTTGCTTGTTTGTTTAGATTCCATATATATGTGTTAGCATATGGTATTTGTTTTTCTCTTTCTGACTTACTTCACTCTGTATGACAGACTCTAGGTCCATCCACCTCACTACAAATAACTCAATTTCATTTCTTTTTATGGCTGAGTAATATTCCATTGTATATATGTGCCTCATCTTCTTTACCCATTCATCTGTCAATGGACACTTAGGTTGCTTCCATGTTCCAGTGGTTAATATATTTAAATTACTTTTTAAAGATTTTAATTGAGATTATGCTAGTATGTATCAATATGCTACTAAATAGAGCACATTTTCCAATCCTATATGCCGAATTTCACAAATACAGTTCAATACAATTGTTGGGAAAACAGTTTTATTAAATTTGGGGATTACATAATATTATGGAATCTCAAGGCAGAAGAGAACCAATCCAATATTAAAAATTACATATTTTAGAAAGGAATAAGTGACTTACTTAATATAAACCCTCTCATATGTATATCTGATCATACCAAGGGTACTTGCTTAAGGTCATACAGCAACATCAATGTAGACTGAATCTTAGTGTCTAATATTTAGAAGTTAAACACTCCATGGCTTAACCTTGTAGAATGTGGCAAAAGTTCTGTAGACTATTTTCAAGAATATGATCAACTTATGATCATTTTATGTATGTGATAATTTGCTTTTCATTGACCACCACTGCCTAACTAATTACCTACATCACCCTTTTTCACACCCCCAAGTCTCTCTGTCACTCCTTCTGCTTTCCTTTTCCCACTTACAGAACCACTGCTGCCACAGTCATTTTTCTAAAATATTTATCATGCCATTTCCCTGGGGGTGAGGGAGAAACAGGCTGGTACAAAATGAAGTCAGATTTCTTTGTCATCAAAATATGTTCCTCATTTCTATACATATATTTCTACTCTTTTCAACATGCACCCTAGCCAAACAAATTACTTGTTATTTTTGGAGTATACTTCATTCATATTATTCTCTCTACCCAAAATGACTTTCTCAATGTCTTTGTCTAGGGAATTCTTCCAAGGCACAGGGTTCCTTAAATATCTATAATCTTTCTCATTCTACTTCCTGAGGGCAAAAAAGTTCCACTTCTACCTTGAGTTCTCACAGCACTTTTTACATGTTTCTAATAACTTGTCATATTTTATCATAGTACATTGCATCTTAATTCCAAGTGAGGGGTAATTATTTCATAATCTATCACCATCTTTCCCTAATTCCACCCATCCCCTTAAGCCCAACAGTGTTATCCCCCAGGCCTTCTTATTCCCGGGGCTTTGTTAAGTGCCTATTTCATATTAGCTATTTGCTGAATGTTAATGTAAATTCATAATTTATTTTGATACTAATAAAGCCATAATGAGTGGTAAAATTTCCATATTTTTATTAAAACTAATTGTCATAAAATGTTAGAATTAGAAAGGTCCTGAGAGATTATTTTATCCAATTTTTATAGTTTATAGAGAGGCCCAGAAAATTTCAACTAACTAATTCAACAAATATTTATTGCAGATGTACTATTCAAAGCGTGTTCTATGTGCCAGAGATGAGTGATTTGTTTTTAAAAGTATTTAAATTAATTGTATTTGTGCAGCTTACATTTTGGGAGGGAAAAGGACAATAAATAAACAAACAAGTAAATGCTCAGGATATTATTTGATAGTGATAATTGTCATGAATAAGATAAGCTAAATAATTTGCTCAAGTTTACACTGGTTGCAGACCTGAACTTGAGCCATATTCTCCTGGGTCTCAGTCCAGTGTTGTGTTAACCAACAATTACATCCTACCTCTAAATCAAGTACAGTTTTTACAGAACTAAACTGAAGTTATTATTCAAGGTGGCAACTGAAAAACAGCCTGTATAAGTGAAGGTAAATCGTAAGTTGCTATAACAAAGATACCCCCCAAGCAACAATGGCTTAATTAAAAGATAGAAATTTATTTATTTCTCATAACTAGTCTCAAGGTTAAGAGTTCATGCTGCTGGGGAGGCCTATATTCTGTCCTGTAGAAACTCAGTTTCCTTCATCTTATTACTCTGCCAAACAAGGTGTGATCTTACTTGAAGTGTGGAGTAATGGGAGACTGCCACATCTTTATGCTGGCCTGAAGAAAGAGGTGGAAGAGCACATGCCCAATATCTTAAGACCAAGAACTGAAAATGGTAACATTGGTTTTTGCTCACTTTCCATTGGCTTAACCCAATAAAGCACACTGGGATGCAAGAGAGCCTGGAAAATATCAATAGTCTCCAGCTGGATGACTCAGCTTAAACTCTGGCCAGGCCAGGGGTAATTCTACCAGTTCACTTAGTCATCTCTGTCTCACTGGGCCACTGTTATTTACTTTTCCTTGGTCTTAGAAAAGAAACAAGGAACACAGGTAAATAATGAGGTCAGGAATGTTATCATAAGGACAAAGTTATCAAAAGTAATGAGGCATTTGATGTAAAGAATCTGGTGACATTATTTTGGTGAGTAGTGGCCCAGCTTCTACTGCTGAAAAACTCAATACTAAGTTTAAAGAATACCTTTACTTAACTCCCCAAGAAAGATGTACAGAAAAAAGTAAAATGAAAACATATACATCATAAATGGCATCTGTTTGTGCAGCCCGATTGATTTAAGTGAGGAACAGAGCTCACTTTAATGAACTATCACTGTAGTTTGAACTTGCTGTTCTATGCAGCACTCTAACTCACTTTATAGACGCAGAAGATTACTTGCAATAACTGAGGTTACACGTTACCTTGCTATGAAATCAGTAGGGAGGGCAGCTGCATAACACTGGTAATTTAGCACTCCCTTAGCAATTCAAAGTTGCTGAATCACAGAGATGTGGATGGTAATTATCTGGAGGTACTAGGGTCAACTGTTTCAATTTCCCCCTGTTTGCCAGAAGGAAGTGCATTAAGTACTTTGAGAGACACTTCTTAGTGTTATAAAGAACTTCTTGACACAGCTGTCCATCTATGAGTCATATTGAGAAGACAATTAACTCAGGTAGTATCTCTTCAAAGAGACAGTGATGTTGATAACATCACATCTCTTTATTTCTCTTCCTATTTTCCCCTCAGATAAATTCACTCTTAGATAAAAGGAAGGAATTAGTGAAATTCTGTCTTCTCTAATGGGGAAAAGATCATTATAAGACTAATGACAGATCTGAGGATATTAGAGCAGGGGCTAGAAGTTCAAGCAGATCATGAACCATCTTAGGAAAGAGGAAGAGCTCTCTCATCCTAGCAAAAAAATTGCAAAGCAGGGAATGCTCAAGGTTAGGAAAGCTATTTCAAGGCCACAAGAAAAGCATATAGCTGGAAAACAGCTTGAGTATTTTATAATAGAGTTAGTTAATAGGAGAAGTACTCAGAATTCAGAGAAGCATGATCAAGAGCCAATAAATTGTACCTAGACTTAGATCGTTAAAGCCAGGAAGAGGAAACAGAAAAATCTAACAAGAAAGTTAAATTCTCTTGATAACAATGAATTTTAATGTCAAGAAGGTGAAATATTTTATATTTATTGAGCATCTGTTAAGTACTTGTTATATGCCCCAGGAATTGCTGTCAACATCTTTTCAAGCTGAATACGATATAGCTCTTGCACCCCAGTTTACAGGGTAGTTTATTTCAATGTAGGCATTTCTCCTGTAATACAATAAAACTAGGGGATACAATATTTTTATTTATGGACTTCTGTTGGTTGTCTTGCAACAGAGCAGCTTTGTGAAGGTTAATAATTTATCATAACAATGGGAAATAGAGAAAATAAGGATGTCTAAGATGCAATGGGCTAACGATAGAGCAGGAGAGGATATAAAAGATAGGTCATTTATCTGAAATAGTAGCTACAAATAATCAAACAAGTGAGTTTTTCTCATGCAAGTAGGTTTTAGGGATATGCATCTGTAGCTCTGCATTTATATCTAATAGCCCACCTTTCATACAGAAATACCTTTAGATAAAACAATACAAAACTTTGTTCCTGTTAGTCTATAATTCTAACCCCTGATTCCCTACTCATTTAACCCTTACAACAACTTTATGAGGTAGGTTCCATTAATATTCACACTAGGAAGATATGTCACAGGGAGGTTAAGTGACTTGCCCAGGGTCATACAAAATAATGTAGATGAAATATTCCAGAAATCTCTTCTATTTGCTCAGATAAAAATCACATAATCTTCAAAGATCAAGAAACAATTTGCAATGTTCCTTTGGAATCTAAGAATCTTTTAGTTTTACTAGTTTTAAGCTTTACTTAATGAAATAATATAGCTAAAAAAAGATTTTTAAAAAAAACTTTCCAAGTGAAATTACCCTATCTTGAAATAAAGCATAATTCTTCCCTGAAAATAATTATTTTTTTCTTCACTTCAAAATTTTTTTAAAAACAAAGGGAAGGCAAATCATTTCACACAATCAGTAGTATACATTACGGACAGTAATTTTATATAAACAAATATTAAGTGTTGTCTTTCCTCTTTTGTGTCCTACTCTTTACCTTCCCTGTTCATCAGTTTGTTAAAAAACAAAATTCAAGCGAGTAAATTTAAAGATCAAATGGCTTTATTAAATAATTCATTAATCGGGCAGCATCCCATCTAGCAAATATAAAGGAGCTCTGAGGAGCTATACAAAATGGGAGATTTTGTAGGCAGAAGGGGGCAGGGACAAGGAATGAGCAGACTACCTCATCTTTCTTTGGGAGAGAGAAGGGGTCTATCAGGTGGATTACATCACTGGTGCTGACCAGGAAATTCCAGATGGACTGGTTTAAGATTACATTCCTGAGAGTGGTTAAAATTGCAGTCAGGTTAGGTATTAAGTCTTGGTTTGCTGACCTGGGGCTTAGCACGAGTGACTCCATTTTGGGCCTGTTGTCTTTTTTTAACAAGTTGTATTAATTTTCTATTGTTACCATAACAAATTTACACAAATTTAGCAGTTTAAATAAACACCTATTTATTATCTCACAGTTCTGTTCATCAGAAATCCAAGTACAATGTAATTTAACTGTGTCCTCTGTTTAAAGTCTCACAAAGCCAAAATCAAGATGTCAGCAAGGTTGCCTTCCATGCTGGAGGCTCTGGAGATATATCCACGTCCAAGTTCCTTCAGGTTGTTCCCTAGATTCAGTTCTTTGTGTTTATGTCACTGGGGCCCTGTTTCCTGGCTGTCTGTCTGCTGGAGATGGGGGCACAGAGGGGGGCAGTTTTTGCTCCTAGAGTTTGCCTGAAGTTCTCTTGCTTTTCATGTGGCCACCCCTCCAACAATGGTGAGATGATTCCCTCTCATACTTCAAATCCCTCTGACTCCAGCCAAAGGAAATACAGCACTTTGTAGTTTCTGCCTTTTTGTTTACTGGTTTCCTATTTAAATTTAGGAAACCTATCTTAGTTTGTTTTTCATTTTGTTTTGTTGGGGAAGGAGGCTATTTAAAAATTTTTTTTTAATTATGAGAAAGCTCATAAAAAATGTGATAAAACATTACTGAATGGTAGGCTGACAGATTTTATAATAATCTTCTAAAATTCAACACTATAAAGTTATATTTCTATATACTTCACATTCCTCATTTTTCACTATACTTTAAACAGTTTTTCACATATGTTACACAAATAACTAAGGCAAACATTTCCTGAGCAGTGTAGATAAACCAAAAATATCCTTCATCCTCTTTGTTTTTCAAAGAGATGGGAAGGCTGTCTAGAATGCCAATAAATGGAGATGCATTTGCCTGAGAAAGTCACTCAAAATAGTAAGAGAGAAAGTATCAAACCAAACATGTCAATGGTTTCTTACAATGTGGTGTTTCTGCATTAAAATGTTAAATTCATAATAACTTGGTTGGTTCCTTCTTTTTTTGTTTTGAAGTTTTGTTTGTTTGTTTTTCTCTGTCTGCACATTACTATATCATTATTTATAGTCTAAATAGTCTATTCTATTTGGTCAAGAAGGAAAACATGAGTCCATCTCTTCGTTTGCTTAGACAGACAGATGAACCCTAAGGTCATTATCGTTTCTCTCTTTTGTTCATGCCTCCCATTCAATTCATCCTGTTGCCTCTAACTGAAAAATTAGAAGACACTTCTAAAATGTAATCCAGGTCATGTCACTTTCTTGCTTAAAATCTTTCAATGACTTCCTATACAAAATCAACAAGTTCCAAATTCCTTAACGATGATGGTCTCCAAAATTTTCTATGATACATCCCCACCTACCGCTCATTATGTACCTTTCATGACACCCTCACCTTCCATATTACTCTGCTACAAGTAACTGGCATTTATGGGTCTTAAAGTGATGACAAGCTCATTAGCATACTACTTTGCACTCACTGTCCCTTCTCCTTGTTGTCCTCTATTCAAATGCTACCTCTTAAGACAGTCCTCACCACTCCAGTCCCTTTCTATTTCTTTACCCATGTTTTTTTCATAATATAAATTGTTTTACTTTGTTCTATATTAGTTTACATGTTTACTGTCTGTTTTTCTATATCCAGCTTCCTTACATCCACTAATATGTAAACTCATTGAAGACAGGGATCCTGTCTGTCTTACTTATCACTTTCTCCCAAGCACCTGTAACAATGCCTAGCCCATAACAAATATTTATGGACTAACTTGTAGAGGACTGTTACATCTTTAGGATAACTCATTTCCTAGCTTAGGGTTAGTAATAATAATGCTAATTAACTGAATGCTTAGTAGGGTGCCAGCCACTGGGCTACATAAACTACATGTATTACTTTATTTAAACTTAACAAATGTCCTGAGGAAAATACAGATATTATTCTCATTTTAAAGATGAAGGAACTGAGGTTTAGGAAGGTTGAGTGATTTGTCCAAGGACACACAACAAGTAAGTGGCAGAGTTTGGATTGTATCTCACTTCAGAAAACTGAGACTAGGGACTTCCTGGTGGGGCACAGTGGTTAAGAATCCACCTGCCAATGCAGGGGCCGCGGGTTCGATCCCTGGTTTAGGAAGACCCCACATGCCGCAGAGCAACTAAGACCATGTGCCACAACTACTGAAGCCCACACACCAAGAGGCCGTGCTCCACAGTAAGAGAAGCCACTGCAATGAGAAGCCCATGCACCGCAACAAAGAGCAGCCCCCGCTCGACGCAACTAGAGATAGACCGCACGCAGCAACAAAGACCCAATGCAGCCAAAAATAATTAATTAATTAAATTTTTTTTAATTAAAAAAAAAGCCTGAGACTAGACTATGTCTCATTTCAAAGAACTATATTCTTTTCCACCTCAGTCTACTGACCTAACCTAAAATTTCTAACTAACTTTAGCATGTTAAGGTCAAATTTCTAGTTATATATAATAACCAAGTTTGTAATAAAATGTGTCTCCATGATTTCAATGCTTAATACTTCAAGCAAGTAAATACTTAGGGAAATATATGAGGCTTTCTATTTCACTAATTCCTCATGATTTCTCATTTATTCTAGGTGATATAGTTGAATTTCAATATAAAACTACAATCAACTACAAGCACAAGTCATGGTCAATCTTTTAACCTCCAACATTTTCCATTCTCAGCAAAAGTCTTCCTACTTGTTTGGAAAGTGTTCTATTAGCAGCTCTTGGAAACTGCACTGCAGGATCTGAAACTTGGAGTGTAACTCAGTGACTGACTTCACTATGTGTAATGTTGTATAATAGTAGCACTTGCTATTCTAGACAATATAGAATCAGAAGCCTCAGAGGGAACTATTTTCTAATCAAAGTGGCAGCATTCTAAATGTTTTCAAATGAATTCTGTAGGTAACTTTTATTTTTTAAGAAAGTACCCCTCAAGGGAAGGAGTTCATTATTCTCTCTGAGTTTATCCCATGTTGTTTCAGTCATGTAATTGATTTTTATTTTGCTCCCCTTTCTCTTAAAAGTGATGGCAAAACTGTGTTAGTAGTTTGGATACTGAAATGGTTGTCTTATTCTGACCTGCCATAGAAAAGCATTTATTAAGGATTTGCTCTTCATCTAAAATATTGCAACCTCTTAAGCATAGAGAAAAATAGCATTAAAGAAAACAGATGTAGATTCTCTTGTCAAACCAGAATCTAAAGCAGTGACATTCAATATTCAAATGCCAAAACTATTTATATACTTGCCTTTTAACAGAGTTATGACAAAATATATGTACAGTTGGTAGCAGAGGGTAGTATGAAAAGGGAAAAAAACTAAATTTAATAAAATATATCAGCAGGTAACTGCATAATAGGACAAGACAGGAGAATAAAACTATGAAAAGGGATATTCAGAACATCTAGTCTTTTTTCCCCAAGAAAATGGAATTTCAATTTTTGAATATTAAAAACCTGTTTGATCTCTTATTCATTCTAAGAAATCTCCCTACAAAGTGGTGTTAAAAAAAAAAAAAAAAGGCCCCAAATGGAGTCACTTGGGCTAAACCCATACCACCAGACCAAGACTTAATACGTAACCTAATTGCCATTTCAACCTCCCCCAGGAACCGGTCAGTCTGGAATTTTCTGACCGGTTACCTCACCAGTAAGGTGACCGGTCAGCACCAGTGAGGTAATCCACCTGATAGATCTCTTTTGTCCCCTAAAGGAAGGTGACCTTGCCTGAAACAATCTGCTCTTTCCTTGTCCCTCACCCATTTCTGCCTATAAAAGTCTTCCATTTGTACAGCTTCTTGGATCTCCTTTCTATTTGCTAGATGGGATAATGCCCAATTTATGAATCATTGAATAAAGCCAATTAGATCTTTAAATTTACTTGACTGAATTTCATTTTTTCACAATAGCATTTATAAAACATACAATTGATACATTTTTAAATGGATATTTATTTATATTAATCTGAATGAAAACATGAATTTCCTACATCAAGGCAGATTTTTATTATTTACTTACAGCAATAACAACATTCGTTCCTCATGCCCCAGTTATTTCCCTTTCTGGAGTAATGCTACTTAAGCACATACACAAAAACAGTGTTCTTGTTTTACAGATGAGGAAAACTGAAATATAAATCTAGGGGTTTATAAACATGCTATCCTTCTCCCCCCTAATGGCTTACAATTCTTCTGAACATAAATGATTGTCCCAGGTTTCATCTCTCTTTGAAATGTAAACACATTAGAGGTAAGTCTCAAATCTCTCAGGAGATCTGGCTATTTAATCACCTTTTAACTTCCAAGGCATCTCCTTTAACCTAGGTTCTAGTTTTCCGTAGAAAAATGAAAATATTCACTTTCTGACAACAATTCATCAAAAAGATTTAATAATCATGAATGTTTCTGGATCAAATAATGGTGATTTAAAAGTATATATATATATATATATATATATATATATATATATATACCAATTCAATTTTCAAGAAGAAATAATAAATAATTTCAATGAATTCCAAAAAGGATAAATATTCATACTACACTTGCTGAACACAGAAACCGTGTGATTTGTTGATTCCAAAAACAATGGCAAAAAAACAAAGGACAAAAAGTATTTCTGATTGGAAATTAAAGAATATTCTTCTAAACAATTTAGGGTTAAGAATTGTTACAGGTTGAATTGTGTTCCCCCCAAATTCATATGTTTTAGTCCTAACCCCCAGTATTTCAGAATGTGACCCTATTTGGAAATAGGATCATGGTAGATGTAATTAGTTAAGCAAAGATGAAACAATACTGGAATAGAGTAGGCACCTAGTCCAATCTAACAAAATTCCTTACAAAAAGGGGAAATTTGGAGACACACATCCATAGAGGGAAGATTATGTGAAGAGATACAGGGAGATGGCCATTTACAAGCCAGCGAGAGAGGCCTAAAACAGACCCTTCACTCAGAGAATCAATCAAAAGGAATCAATCCTGCTAGCACCTTGATTTTGGAATTCTAGCCTCTGGAACTATGAGACAATAAGTTTCTGTTGTTTAAACCACCCAGTTTGTGGTACTTTGATACTGTAGCCCTAGAAAATAAAAATGCAACAATTATCTAGAAATTAATGATAATGAGCACACTATAAATAAAACCCTAAAAGAATACTGCCAAAGCAACACTTAGAGTCCTTAGTCTAGAGTTCATATATACAAAGATATGGATTTTATAATTAGTGCATTTATTAGAAAGATTGGGGAAAAAAGAAAGGTTTTAGTATCCAGAGGAAAAAGCAAAAAAAAAATTTTTTTTAAGTAAAAAAGAATTTTTTAAACAGAAAATAACAACTTAAAAATTATATTTTAAAATCTGGATCTTTATCAGTATCCCAAGGCAAAAAAATAAATAAAAGCAAAAATAAACAAATGGGACCTAATTAAATTTATAAGTTTTACACAGCAAAGAAAACAAACAAAATGAAAAGGCAACCTACAGACCCATCAGGGATTAATTTCTAAAGTACACAAACAGTTCATATAACTCAATGTCAAAAAAACAAACAACCCAATCAAAAAATGGCTAGAAGACCTAAATAGACATTCCCCAAAGAAGACATACAGATGGCCAACAAGTACAAGAAAAGATGCTCAACTTCACTAATTATTAGAGAAATGTAAATCAAAACTAAAATGTTATCACCTCACACCTGTCAGAATGGCGATCATCAGGGACTTCCCTAGTGGCGCAGCGATTAAGAATCTGCCTGCCAATTCAGGGGACACAGGTTCGATCCCTGGTCCAGGAAGATCCCACATGCCGCAGAGCAACTAAGCCTGTGTGCCACAACTACTGAGCCCACGCACCGCAACTCCTGAAGCCCGTGTGCTCTAAGGCCCACGTGTCACAACTACTGAGCCTGCCTGCTGCAACTACTGAAGCCTGCGTTCTTAGAGCCTGTGCTCTGCAACAAGAGAAGCCACTGCAATGAGAAGCCCTTGCACTGCAATGAAGAGTAGCCCCCGCTCGCCACAACTAGAGAAAGCCCACGTGCAAAAATGAAGACCCAATGCAGCCAAAAATAATAAAAAAGAAATAAAAAATTTAAAAAATAGAATAGCCATCATCAAAAAGTCTACAAACAATAAATACTAGAGAGGATGTGGAGAAAAGGGAACCCTCCTACACTGTTGGTAGGACTGTAAATTGGTGCAGTCACTATGGAAAACAGTATGGAGGTTCCTTCAAAAACTGAAAATAGAGTTACCATATGATTGTTACCAGCAATCCCACTCCTGGGTATATATCCAGAAAAGACAAAAACTCTTATTTGAAAAGATACATGCATCCCAATGTTCATAGCAGCACTATTTACAATAGCCAAGACAGAAACAACTTAAGTGCTCACCAATAGATGATTAGCTTAAGAAGTGGTGTGTGTATATATATATATATATATATATATATATATATATATATATGCAACAGAATATTACTCAGCCATAAAAAAGAATGAAATATTGCCATTTGCAACAACGTGGATAGACTTAGAGAATATTATGCTTAGTGAAATAAGTTGGAGGAAGAAAAATGCTATATGATATCATTCATATGTAGAATCTAAAAAAAATACAAATCAATCTATATGCAAAACAGAAACAGACTCACATACATAGATGACAAAATTATGGTTACCAAAGGGGAAACGGAGAAGGAGGGATAAATTAGGAGTACAGGATTAATAGATACACACTATTATATATAAAATAGATAAACAACAAGGATTTACTGTATGGTACAGGGAAATATATTCAATATCTTGTAATAACCTACAATGGAAAAGAATCTAAAAAAGAATATATAGTGTATATATATATATATATATATATATGTGTGTGTATATATGCATATATAATAATATGTGTATATACATAAGTACATATGTATAACTGAATCACTTTGCTGTACACCTGAAACTAACACAATATTGTAAATCAACTATATCTCAATAAAAAATTTAAAAATTAAATAAAACATGGATCTTTTAAAAAGATGAATAATATGCACAATCTTTGCCAAGTTTGATAAAAAAGAGGCAACATTTAAATACCATGTAGTTTGTAGGATTGTCTGAAGTCTGGGATGGTTATGCCTCCAGCTTTGTTCTTTTCCTTCAGGATTGCTTTGGCAATTCTGGGTCTTTTGTGGTTCCATATAAATCTTAGGATTATTTGTTCCAGTTCTGTGAAAAATGTCGTGGGTAATTTGATAGGGATTGTATTAAATCTGTAGATTGCTTTGGGTAGTATCATTTTAACAATATTAATTCTTCCAACCCAAGAGCAGGGGATATCTTTCCATGTCTTTGGATCATCTTTAATTTCTTTTATCAATGTCTTATAGTTCTCAGCATATAAGTCTTTCACCTCCTTGATCAGGTTTATTCCTAGGTATTTTTTTTTTTTTTTTTTTTGCCACAATTTTAAACGGAATTGGTTTCTTTGCTTTCTCTTTCTGATACTTCATTGTTAGTTTTAAGAAATGCAACAGATTTCTGTATGTTAATCTAGTACCCAGCTACCTTGCTGAATATGTTTATCAGTTCTAATAGTTTTTGTATGAAGTCTTTAGGGTTTTGTATATATAGTATCATGTCATCTGCATATAATGACAAATATCATATGATATCACTTTATTTTTGGTTCAATAATCATTATTGTCACCTTGATCTCAAGGTGACTGGAAAAGGAGAACACAGTAAAGAAGCAATAGCTCAATCTTCCTTTTGCACACAGGTGTACAAAATTTGTATACATTACACACAAAAATGGCTAGACACAAACATTTTAATGGTTGATTTGGTTTAGTCTGACTAAAGTAAGTGTTTTGTAGAATACACAAAGTTCTCTTAATGAAGTTGGGGGGACAGTAGGCATATGAAAGTGATAGGCAGTCATCATACTCCCAGGAGAATGGAGGGGGCTAATGTGACTGCCTATTGGACAAATTTGTCGTATGTACAATAGACAGAAAAACATATACAAATTCCAATTCAAAACTTACCATAGTAGACACCATAGATTTACTTACCTACCATATACTTATTGACACCCAAATACGTTGTCTCTAAACACGACAATCTCATAAAGTCCAAACCAAGTGTTAAATTCCTGCTGTCTCTATGCCTATATGCTTCATAGGCATTTCAAACTCAACATGTCCAATAATGAACACATTACATATACAATGAACAAACTGTATTATATATATTTAAATATGTAACTATATGTGTATACACATAAATCTATGTATATATAAGTATATGGAGAGATCTGTGGAATAACTTATGGAAGAGAAGTCCCTTGATTTCGAACTTCAAGAAGGGAAAACTAAACTCTACTAGAAAAGTATTCAAAAAGAGGGATCTTAAACTTTATACCTGATAAATTCTTGGATGTATAAGGAAAAGAAATCTATATTAATGAGGCTAACATATAGCCTCAAGAATGTAGGTATACAGGTATCATCAAGGAGTGATGCACGTGGCTGTTTGAAGGGTGCTAGTAAGTGAGCGCCTGACATCTGCCTAGAGTTGAGGAGAGGAGAGAGTGAGAGAGTAAGAAAGACAATGAGAGAGAGATGGAGTTAAAAGTATCATCTTTCCATTAGAGGTCCATGTCCTTCCTTCCCCAGCATAGTCTTTGGAATGGCCTAACTAGGAGAATTTTGTCTCTGCAGAGCAGAATATTTACTGAAGATTACTGCATTATATTGATTCTGGGGGAGGAGAGCAGAAATATATTGAATTCCATGTTTATAGATTTGAATAGATTACTTCCACTGATTGAAAAACATAGAGCAATGGCAGTTAACCATTCTCTAAGTATCTTATTCCACCTCTGTGGTAGTTTTAAGAGAGGCATATAGGAAAAACATCTTCTGCTGCAAAAGAGTGGTGGGGAGTAAACTTTCTTCTAAAAAATGTATAGCCAGTAAGCCCGGGCTCCAGGAAACTTCCTTAACTCCTTCTAAAAAATGCCCTCATATTATGAACATTGCAAAACTCAGTAAGGTGCCTGGGTGGGAAAGAACATTCTTGTTCAGATTCACTTGCATCCTTCACTTAAAGATTTTTGGGTTTTGGTCATGCTGCGCAGCACACAGGATCTTAGTTCCCCAACCAGGGATTGAACCCGTGCCCCTGCAGTGGAAGCCTGGAGTATTAATCACTGGACCACCAGGGAAGTCCCACTTAAAGATTTTTTAAAGCCTATGGGTAAATTATAGTAAGTAGTGCTTTCCTAAGACTAAATCCAAGACTATTATAACAACTTTTCTGAGAAACATTCGAGAAATATGAGAGAGAATAAAAGAGTGATGTACTCTTAACCTTAAATGTTAATGGTAATTTTAAAAGACTAGTTATTTTTCAGGGGCCATAAGAAAAATTAATCAATGGAAGATAAAATAAAAACCAATTGAACTTTGTAGGAAACTCTGAAAAGAAAGGATGAAGAGGTAACCAATGAATTTTCTAGTTTACTCATATAAACTAGAGTTTACTCATGGATCTATAATACAAGAGGAAGCTCCAGTAATATTCTTCTTTGTCCCCTGAATTAGTAAGTCACAAGTGCCCATGAGGAGACTCACTACCGTAGTTCAGAAACCCAGTCAGAACATCATGACTACTCTGTGTTTTGTGTCCTTACGTGGCATTATAAGTTTCTTATTCTGCATTTTAATAATGGAACCGTGTATATTTCATGGTCATGGTGCTACTAACTGAGCATGAGTTACCAGGAGCTCGTTGCCAAAAGTAACTTGAGACTATGACAGCAGTATAATTTTTCATTTAATCTGGATTTGTAGGATACTATAAAACTGGCAAAAAAAGAAGAGATGAAGAAGGGGAATCTGTTCTAGAACTGTCACTTCTCAAGGGCATGGTAGGGCACAGGCAATAATAGAAATCGACCAAGGTAATAAGGAATTATTAGAAAGTCTTACTGAGAAGCTCCCATATGAGAAATGGTTGAAAAAATAGAATGTAAGGAATATCCCAAAGCTAATAACATAAGTGGGAAATGGCTTAAGAAGACAGTGTGGAATTGTTACTTCATATGAACTTTCAGAGCATAGAGTTGGCTCTTCCTAATAAGAGGTTAGATGTGAACACTGTATATGTTAAATATGATTCCATGTATGACTGATGTAAATTATTTAATAAAATTACTGGGCTGCTATGGACAATATAAATTAGAGATAAGTAGAACTGTATAAAATTTAACATAATTGGAAAAACACTTCATGTAATTCTATCGATAACTCACATTCTTGTGCTTTTTTAAAGGTGCGAGAAATCAAAAGCTGAGCTAGGACAGTAGAGCATCATTATCTGTATATATTTAATCAGTCCCCCAAGCCCTGACATATCAGACACTGGTGCTACTATGGAACAGGTTTTCATCACATAATCATAATGCAGTACATTCTGGGACTAGAATTAAAATTCACCAATGGAGAAGACTTTGGGTTGAGAGGCAACATGGTGGTACTTTCTAAGCTCTCCTCAGTGAAATCTTTTGGGTGAGCATACTTGTTAACAGTTTATAACAGAGAATTGTCATCCTACAAGCCAGCCTCTTTCCCACACACACCTCACTTGGCCACGCTTCACGGTGATGTGTTCACTTATCCTGGGCTAGGGAGGATGTAAGGGTGTTTCAAATCAAGATCTCCCTGTCTCAGGAGAGACTGAATGAGAGGGAAGTGGTCCAGTATTGAGTGTTGAGGAAGGTGTTTAGGGAGAGTTTAAGTGCTTGCTACTCATTATATGTTCCTAGGACCAGGAGCGTCTGCACTACCTGGGTGCTTGTTAGAAATACAGACATTCAGGCTCTACCCCAGAAGTATTAAATCAGAATCTGCATTTTAACAAGATCCCCAGGTGATTCGTAAGCACAATAAAGAAGGCTTATTCTAAATTTCATGAGAAAAATTTTCTCAGCTCTTCATTGTTTTTACCCTAGATTCTAGCACTTAGAGGGAACTGAGTATTATTTGCTGGAAGAATGAGTTAATTAATTAATTAGTGATTCTCTTCAACTTTTACTTTAATCGTCTAAGAAGATATTAATCATTATTAAAAACTTTAAATTGTAACTATAATTCAGGCTTAAGAAAACAGATGCTGAGTACTTGAAATGAGCAATGCATTATGCTAGGCTTTGGGGGCTATAATGATACATAATTATTTTAAAAATATTAAGATGTGGTACTTCCCTGCTGGTCCAGTGGTTAAGACTTCGCCTTCCAATGCAGGGGGTGACGGTTCGATCCCTGGTTGGGGAGCTAAGATCCCACATGCCTTGCGGCCAAAAAACCAAAACATAAAACAGAAGCAATATTGTAATGAATTCGATAAAGACTTTAAAAATGGTCCACATCAAAAAAAAAATCTTTAAAAAAATATTAAGATGTACCACGAAATTTGTAGTCTAATTAAGAATTATATGACAAATATATTGAAATTTAGACAGTAATAAATATTTAAATATTACAGGACCACAACAAAAAAGAAGGCCCCAAGTATGAGACAAATTACAAGGAAAATAAACTCTGTTGGAGTTCAGAAGAAGGAATCATTTACTTCTACATGAGCAGAATAACAATAGGAGCGACTAATGTTTATCATTTGTTTAGCAGGTTCTTTCCAGCAGAGGAACACAGAAGCGAACATTTGGCTATTGGTGGTGATAATAGTTTATTAACACTATGAGCACTTACGGTGCACTAAGCTCTATTATGAGCATTTTACATATATTAATTCTCTTAATTATCATCACATCCTTAACATAGGATAACTATTATTGACAATTTACAGATTAAAAGCTGAGTCATGGAGTAGCTTACTAATGTGCCCAAGACCCCACGACTAGTAAGAGGGAGGTGATTCTTTGTGACTACTCTGACTCCAGATCTCATTTAAAATAATGAAGCTTTCCTGGTGGAGACCTGGGACTTCTTCCTTGGATTGGAGGGTAGGTGGGAGGGAGGAAGGTAGAAGATTGGAGTGTCTGAGGCTGCAAGGTAAATAAAAGAGCATGGGCAGATTCAGAGTACTAAAAATCTTGTAGTGATTTTGAATATCATGAGTAAGAAATCAGGATTCTGAATTGAGTAGACCAAAGAAGAACAGGTACTGAAGCATAGAGGGAAAAGCCTGATTCTCGGCCTCCCTACATTGGGCTTGAATCTTGGCTCATTCACTTAGCACTTGCGGGATCTCAAACACCTGACCTCTTTGCCCTCTCTTCTTCAAACATCTCATGAGGAGGGTATAAGAATTAATTGAATGTACTCCATAAATTAGAGCTCTTTTATAACTGTATCAGTAGTCACAGAACTTAATCAACAAAATCCCAAATTAGACCCATGTTAATGGTGTCAGTGTATTTCATCTCTGACAAGGGACACTCAAGGAACTGAGTGTGTTGTCTTTTTTTTGGGCTCTGGGCTTCCCTCTAGTTGTGGCGTGCTGGTTTTTCTCTTCTCTAGTTGTGGCGCAGGCTCAGTTGCCCTGTGGCATGTGGGATCTTAGTTCCCAGACCAGGAATCGAACCCACGTCCCCTGCATTGGAAGGTGGATTCTTTACCATTGGACCACCAGGGAAGTCCCTGAGTGTGTTGTCTTAACTAGATCATATCTGATTATGTCAAAGCTCTATAGCCAATTTTCTGCATAGGTCTACTCTTTCTACCCTCATCTAAAGGACATTTCATCTAGGCTTCTGCCTTTCAGTTATCTTAACCAATGTTGGTAAAAAGCAGTGCTTTCACAGAAGGCCAAATAACACCAAACGTTTTCCTCCCTCCACATAAATCTCTGTGCAACGCTATATATGTGGAGATACAAGAGTGGGATAATTATAAGTTCTGCATATGATGTCAGAAGACTATTACTGTGACATTCTGAAGACAGTGTTTTCAAAGCATTTTTTTATAAAGTCAGTGCAAGTTAAATATAGAACTCCAGCTTGGTTCCACATAAATTATGGAGTTGGTCAGTCATGGAGATAAAATTACATTTATAGTTCCCACTGGCATTGTAAGAAGTGAAATTGAAAAGGTATTTTTACATTGTATAAAAGGTGTCCCTGATTCTTAATGCTGTTGTCTTCTGAATTGAACCCAAGTCATGAGTTTAAAATAAGCCTTCTCATAAGCCTGAAAGAATCACTGCAGTTGGTTAATAAGCTTCATATTTTCTACTAGGGAGCAACCACGGATTGAGAGAATATGGCTCATTAAGGAATAATTGTATTTTCTGTGATATAATTTGAGTTCTAAACTCATGTCTGCATTTGGTTTTAATTTCTTTTATCTTCATTTAATACATCTTCCATCCATACTGGCTGTGAAGTGAACTTGCATCATATTTGGCATTTCCTTTAATTTTCTCTTAAGACATAAATACCTTCAACCAGAAATCATACACATATTGGAAATAATGTCTTTTAACAATGATGCTTCTAATTTATTCTAGCTAGGTTCAGATCTCACTCATATATTACCAATTTTTAAGAAAATTAAAAGATTATTCAATTATAACTGATATGTTGACATCAGCCCTTGACTTACAGAGTTGAGGTTGGTTTTTCTTATGATCAAAATAAATGACAACATAATTACGGGGCGACATTTATCCATACTGCCAAGAGCCAGAAAAGTAATCAACTTTGAACCAGGAACCAAGGAGAATCATGGTGTTATGTAGTCTAACGTTTGTCTTAAGAAAAGGCTAATTTTATACCATTTCTGTTCTCATCATATCACTTTTTCAAAAGAAAATGCTTAAAAATAGAAAATTAAAGTGTACCTCCAAAGCATTATAAATCTAAAACTCTTTCTCACAAGAAAGAACAGATAAAATCCACTCATCTATTCCAAGAAGAAAAGAGCAAGAATTAGAAAAGAAATAGCTGATTCCCAACCAGTTCGTGAAAGATCTGCCATTTGTTGCTAAATTTTTTTTGTTTTGTTTTTTTGTTTTTTGCTTATTAGAATAAGCAATCACTCCAAAACTGATTATTAAAACAGACAGGAAGAAGAGAGTGTAGAAAATACAAACAGTAAGAATGTAGTGAGCATCAAGTTCCATTTTAATGACTAACACAAAAGTCAATTCATCTAATTCAAGAGATAATTGGTGATCGGAATGTTTTTCAATCAAAATCTTATTAAGCAGGCAGCATATTTATTCATTTTCCTAGGAAAAAGCTTTTAACATCACTGAATTTATTATAGGTATGCATTTTATTTATCTATCTTCTTAATTAAACTTCAGAGTAGAGATAATGTTTCCATACAAAGCATTAAACATTAACAATCCCTAAAATCAAACCGGGAAAATGTCATTCTTCAAATGTAATGGAAGCAGTACTAACTAGGAGTTGAAAGGAACAATAAGAGTTGCAGAGATGGTTCAGCGTCCCCAGTATCTAATCTCTAGGAAGCAAGTACAAGTATATTCTCTTTCCTGTACATATTTGCATGGTCTCAGACATATATCTTCCAGTCATCCAGAAGAACAGTATTTTGTGTTACAAAACCAATATCACATACTATAACATGCATATGACCATTGATACAGCAGCAGTAAATATTTTGGTTTATTTCACAGGTCCTTTAGATTTGTTATTAGAATATTTTATTCTCTCTCGCCCCCACCCCCGAATTTTTTGTTGTTCTGTAAAGACTATGATTGTGTTTCCCTCTCCTTTTTTTAAAACACCACTCAACTCCTAAAGAAAAAAAAAGAGAAAGAGAAATTCTCTAGTCATTCTCCCTTATGAGACAAAACTTAATCTACCCAGGCTCTGGAAGCCAACAAAATTGCTTATAGAGAAATTTGTTTTTCTACTCTCAGTCTTAAAAAGGTGGTTAAGAAATAGTACCCAGGTCTTTGTCATGCTTAATCTATCTAAAAGACTTAGTACACAGATATCTAAAATATTCCAAACTGTATTTTACAGAGCTGAGTGTCCCATTTCCCACTCAATGTATTAATTTCTCTAGAGCATTCCTGTCTGAAGATCTACAAAAACATTTCTCATGACACAGGAAGGTACACATGATGGAGTAAGATTGCACTACTGTTTCCAAATATTCACATTCCCCTCTTGCATTTGGATAAACTTTCCCTACCCACTGTCAAACTTGGCCACATAAACTGCCTTGACCAATGAAATGTGAACAAGTAATATATGTCACGTCCTTCCAAACAAAGGCTTTGCATGTAACTTCACGGTTCAGTTCAGTCTCTTTAGCTTCTGTCCTCTTCCATGAGAAGAGCTTAACCAAAATAGGGGACTGCTGCTTTACCATGGGCTTTTGAATGAGAAGACGTGTGGAGCTGACATCAGTCCTCATATAGGGAGAGCAAGAAATAAATGTTCATTCTTATAAGCCATTGAGATTTAGGAGTTGTTTGTTACCACAGCAAAAACCATAGAATTGGTACCTAACACTGGAATTTTGCTATTAAATACACACATACACGTACACATACACACACACACATAAACACAACTGGTGATGGGCTGCAGGCTGTATTTGGAATCTAGGGGAAAAAATGGCAACCATTATCATGCAGAGCAGTGTGATTCTTTCCTATACTAATTTGGAAGGCAGAAAATGCACTTGATGAAATTTTGATTTTGGGCAAAGAAGTTTGAAATAGAATATTACTAGCATGGATTGCTATTTTCACAATTGACAAACACAGAAAAGAATCACCCATTTACAAATAGACATGAAAGAAAAAATAACAAGTCCAGATATTCGGAGGCTAGTAAAGTTTGAAAGTGGGATTGTTTCTCATCTACTGTCAGAGAAAAATGTAAAAAAGAGAAATGTTTTGGGCTATTAAAGCTGATTCAGACTCATCCTAAGTAAAACTCAGACTCAGGAAAAAGACTTTTTGTCAAAATATCTGATTGCTTTAAGGTAGCCCCAGTGAAGCTTTCAGTTGGATAAAGTACCTCAGGGAAAAAAGATGAAGGGCCTAGTCCCACAGAAATCAAAAATTAGAAGTTGGATAAGTTCAAAGTACATCTAATTATATCTTTAGAGTGAAGCAATGCTCAAAAAAGAATTATGGCTATTGGCACACAGAACTTGATCGGATCAAGTAGTTTTTTTAAAAAATTTTTAAGAGATTTCCAATGTCATCAGCTTGAGTGAGAAAAACATTGCTAGACTGGCAAAATGATCTTTGGGCACTAGGCCTTCTGAGGCAGGAAGCAGGCTGAGAAATTTGCTTATTCCCCCCAAAGGAAAGTCTGTTTCCCAAAGTCCATATCAGCTGTGGCCAAGAAAGAAAATGCAAAAGGAGTACTTTTTAGAGTGGATCCAAGATGTACAGACAAAAATGAACTAGGGAGTTATTCTTGGAGAGAAGAATCTGGCTTAATCAAAGAACATCTGCCATCATCAGCGTATAAAGTCCTTACATTATTTATCCAGTGGAGCTCTCATTCTTCTCTTTCTGAAATAGAAAGGTTTATTGCAGTTGTTATGTCTTGATACATCATTGTTTTTTGGGTGCATTTATTGGATATGTGGACCCAGACCACTTATCTCAGGAAACTTGGGAAGCCATATCTAGATCTGAAGTAGACTTCAAGATCCTGGAGTTTTAATTTGTTTGCATGTGTGTTTCTACATGTTTAAGTGTGTGTATATAAGAGAGTAAATTTTATTTACTCTTTCCTTCCACTATACCTGATATTTGGGTTTAACCAGGTAACTTGCTTTGGCCAGTATAAGCATGAAACTTCATTTTATGCCCAATCAGGTAGTTTAAATGCAATAGTTTGGCTCATCCTCTTGAATTTTTATCTTCTGCCACAAGATGAGCATGCCCAGCATAGAGTATGATTCTTTAGCCTGGGCTCAGGAATAAGAAAACACATGGAGTAGAGCTGCACTTGGCCCATAGCCTTCATGCACCATAAGTAATAAATAAATGTTTATTGTAATTAGTCCACTGCAATTTTGGAACTGTCACAGCAGCAAGTGCCAATTATTGCATTCTATAACCAACAGTTAAGAATGGCGTTTATTTAACCAAAAAATTCTAATTTAATGTTTGATATGTAAATTTTAATTTTTAATAATAACAAAGTTAAATATCTGAAAAATTCAGGAAATAATATTAACATTTCCTAGAGAGATTTAGGGGACCTAATTATAAAAATTCTATCAATGCTTGAGGAGTTTTCTAAGTTCTGCTCATGCCATGAAAGCTTTGATTAAGTACAAATTCAATTTTTATTACATTCTTTTCATTTATAACATTCTAAATTAGGTCTACTTACACTAACAACAAACTGTTCAAAAAGGAAATAAAGAAAACAATTCCATTTACAATAGCATCAAAAAATAATAAAATACTTAGGAATAAACTTACCCAAGGAGGCGAAAGAATTATACATAGTGAAAACTATGAGTCACTGATGAAGGAAATTAAAGAAGACACAAATAACTAGAAATACATCTTCTGTACATGGGTTGGAAGACTTAATATTATTAAAACGTTCATACTACCGAAGCAATCTACAGATTCAATGCAATCTACCACAATCCCAATGCCATTATTTACAGAAATGGAAAAAAACAATCCTAAAATTCATATGGAACCACAAAAGATCCTAAATAGCCAAAATGATCTTGAGAAAGAAGAACTAAGCTAGAGGTAACACACTTCCTAATTTCAAACTATATTACAGAGCTATAAATTAAAACAGAATGATACCGGCATAAAAACAGACATACAGTCCAATGGAACAGAATTGAGAGACCGGGATATAAATCTACACATGTATGGTCAACTGATCTTTGACAAGACTACCAAGAATACACACTGGGGAAAAGACAGTCTCTTCAAAAAATGGTGAGAAAACTGGATATCCACAAGCAAAATAATGAAATTAGGCTTTTATCTTACTCCATACAAAAAAGTCAACTCAAAATGGACTCAAGATTTAGATATAAGACCTGGAACTATAAAACTTCTAGAGGAAAACTTTTATGACATTGAGTTTGCCAGTGATTTCTTGGATATAACAACAAAAGCACAAGCATCAAAAGCAAAACATGGGTCTACAGCAAACTAAAGAGCTTCGCACAGCAAAGGTAACAGTCAACAGAGTGAAAAGACAACCTACAGAACAGGAGAAAACATTTGGCAAACAATATATCTGATAAGTAATTAACATCCAAAATATAATGAGTTCCCACAACTCAATAGCAAAAACACAAATAACCAGGTTAAAAAATGTGGAAAGGGCTGAACAGACATTTCTCCAAAGAAGATATACAAATGGCCAACAGATTTAATAAAAGATGCTCTACTTCAATCGTCTCTCAGGGAAATACAAATCAAAACCACAATGAGGCATCACCTCACACATGTTACATAGATATTATTTTTTTTAAGATACATATTGGTGAAGATGTGGAGAAATTAGAACCCTTGTACACTGTTGTTGGGAATGTAAAATAGTGCAGCTGCAGTGCAAAATAATATGGTGGTTCCTCAAAAAATTAAATATAGAACTACCACATGATATAGCAATCCTACCTCTGGGTATATAACTCAAAGAACTGTAATCAGTATCTCAAAGAGATGTATACGCTTCCATGTTCACTGCAGCATTATGCATAATAGGCAAGGTACAGAAACTACCTAGATGTCCATCAGTAGATGAATTAATAAAGAAAATGTGATATATACTTAAAATCAAATATTATTCAGCCTTAAAAAAGAAGAAAAGTCTGCAATGTGAAACATGAATGAACCTGGGGGACATTATGCTAAGTGAAATAAGCCAGTCATAGACATTCAGATACTGCATGATTCCACTTATATAAGGTATCTAAAATATTCAAACTCATAGGAAGAGAGTAGAATGGTGATTTCCAGGCACTGGGGTAGTAGCAGGGAAGAAAGGAGAAGTTGCTGTTCAATGGGTATAAAGTAGCAGTTATGCAAGATGAACAAACTCCAGAGATCTGCTGTCCACATAGTGCCTAGAGTTGACAATACTATATTGTGCACTTAAAAATGTTAAGAAGGTAGATCTCATGTTAAGTGTTCTTACCATAATTAAGCAAATAAATATCCTGCAGTGATAGATGATAGATAGATAGATAGATAGATAGATAGATAGATAGATAGATAGAATTGAAGGATTAATACATTTAACAGAAATGGTTCAGAACACATGTTCCCAATATTTTTTTAGTTGTCCCCAATATTTTGAGACTTTCCCATGTTATGAATACTTAAATCAGTTATGATAAAATTAGAGAACAAATTACGTGCACGTGAAAAGAGCCTTTTTCAAATATACAATTTTCTTGGGATATTGTATATCTTCCTTTAACCTATTTGCTTACCACAGATAGAGACCCATCCCAGAGGAGACAAAAGTCCACCTGGGAGCATGTGCCCAGTGCTTCGGGTTTCTGTGAAAGTCTTCCTTCAATAATAAACCATTATTTATGACTGTCAGTCATAAATTCTTCCTAAAAAGAAACTAATAATATTGGGATTATTTAATTCTTTGATTTTGGTTTCCTTGTGCACATACAACTTTATTGTACCATATTATACCCTTGTGGCATCCCCTTTTATATTTTCACCATTCTTATGAATAAACTTTTGCATATCCACATAATTATAGTTAATTTTAATTTACTTCACAATTTTTTCCTTGCTGATATTGATATATATGTAATATAATTAATGAAAAATAGCATATGTTAGCTTTTAAAATTCCATATATGTAATAATTTAAATATTAAAATTAGTATTTGATTTTAATAGAAGATCCAAAATATAGTAAAAATTTTTGCATGTAGATTTCTGGATCTAGACACAATCAGATGTTAGAAAATTTAAGCTGTATAGAAAGATGCCTTGAGCCTTGCCAACTAGGATCTAAAGAACAAGGTTTTAATGGAAATCTTTGTAAGCTCTGGTCTCTAGGTCCAGTAAACTGTGAAGACTTAGCTTAACAGGCATTGTATAATGAGGTGCCTTAGTCAAGTTTAGTTGTATAAAAGAATTTTTCCTTTGAAACTTTGTAACTATAATTATAAATAAAATATGTATGGAGTAGTCACTATATACCACGCACTGTGCCACGAAGTATCCATAAATTCTCTTTTATTCTTCAAATCACATTTTATATATGGGGAAAATTTGTCTTTTTAAAGGTTAAGTATCTTGCCCAATTGCAGAGACCCAGACAGTAACTCTAAGAGGCAAAATTGAGGGCACAGTAGTCTCTTCAGCATGGTAATTTTGATTCAAACATTCAAAAATAAAATTCCAAGAAATGATCAGATATTTTTTAAAATCTCACCAACTATGAAGGCACCTGTAGTCCACCTGCAGGTTTCTCCTCCACGGTTTACTCTGAGTCTAGCTCATCCTCAGGGACCACTTTAGAGCACACTAACTTGCCTTTTCTGTGAAAACTTGCTGTTTATTTGCATGCAGCTTTCAAATCTTCTCTTCTCGGGAGCAATCATCCCCATTATTTTCATGGAATGTGTTTCTCACACTCTCACTCTTCAGGAAGTCTGCTTCTGGTGTGCTTTTATTTGCTAATGCCTTTAAATGAGGCAATGAATTAAAAGTAGGAAACATTAAAGGCATCAAGATAAATTAAAGAACATAAATCCTTGGGAAGTGGTGGGTGCCAATAGAAAAATCACTAGCAAAAAATATACTTAAAAAAAAAAAAAAATATATATATATATATATATATACTTTAAGTATTGGCTTAGTGCTGGTCCAGCCAATGATATCTAAAATTAGTTTTATGCTTTCATCTGTTGATCCTTGAGTCATGTACAGAATATAATTCTTTATGTGTTTGGATGTGAGGTTAGCAGAGACTCTTCAAAATGAAGTTCCAATGAGTCCTCTTTTCCTCAGGTTTACTGTCTGGAAGATTGTTTCTGTTTCCTTAGCTTAACGTTATTTACCTTAATGTTTTATGACATTTTACTAATTTATTTTTATCTTTTCTGCTTAATGTAAAATTATAAGAGCATTTGAAGCTCTTGTTACATGAAAATGCAAGCCCTTGAAAAAGAATACTATAACTTACTACACGTTGATCTTCCTATTTTAAAATAATAGGTAAATATTACAAAAGCCATTTCAATTTTACTTCACTCAATTCATTATGCATGGAGTCTAAATTGTTCATTGATATTTTATATTTCACTTAGCTTAGAGTCTTAATTATTAACTAAGTTAATTTTCCATGTTTTCAATATTACAAAATAAGAGGGTAGATTTGAATTGTTATGGTATTCAAAGAAATAGCTAGCTTAGCTAAAGGTTAGTTATCACTAATAGCTCATAAAAAATGTAGTTGTGAGTAATGACATACATCAATATGATTGATATTCTCTAAGAAGCCACAAAGAGAAAATCTCACATAAATTGTATAACAGGAATTCTCCCTAAGTTAAAGGGATGAATATTAGACTGCTTCACATGGCAGCAATGACTGGAGATGGGAAAGTTCCTTGAGGAAGCAATAGAATTTTAGTTATTTTTAGAAGGTCATATAATTGAACAGTAACTATGAGTTGTTAAACAAGTGGGATTGTTCATTCAATTAAAAACTTGTGGAACCCTCTATGCTAGGTGCTGGACTAAGCAGTGGAGACACAGAGATGAGTAAGAAATGATTCTTATCCACAAAGTCTAATGTAGAAGACATCAACAAATTTATTCCAATTTGGTAAGTGCAATGAGTACATTCCAAGATGCCTTGAGATCAAGGAAGAAAAATCCCTAATCCAATATGCATGTTTTAGGGGGAGGGAGGGTTGGACAGGTCCACTGTAATATATGTGTACCCCACACTATATGTAACTTTGATTGTAAGCTTCATGTGTACATGGTCATTTTTTTGGTCTGTTTTGTTAGCTAGTTTATCTCCAGTACCTGTAACACTGCTTGGCATACATCCGTTGCTCAAAAATATATTTGGTGGAAAAAATTACTTTTCCCATTGATACTACACTAGCTATTCATTTATATGATTTATTATAAACTTTGGGATCTATATAGCTGTTTATTTGGATGGGGGAAATAAATATTTATACTAAACTAAGCAACCAATAACTTTTGGGAACTTTACCTCATCAAGCGGAAAATATTCTCGAGCTATTATTATTTTAGTCCCATACAGGAATGGACTAATAAATTATAAATACAAAACCAGAACTGCACAGTTTCATTGGGGCTTATAGATAAGAGATTAACTAGAATTAGGACAAAAACAACTGTGAGCTCCCCTTGCAACTATAGAGGATCAGAGAGCTTTCCAAAGCAAAGGAAAGGACAAAGGCATTAGCCACTCAATTTGCTACTGTTTTAAAATATTTGTTTAATCAGTTGTTTCTCTGTTAGGTGTTAGTATAAATTACAATGGAAAAGATATTTTTGAAAATTTATGAGAACTTTTCTCCTAATGTTACCGAACTCAGGTCTGGCTGCTCACGGCTCAAAAAACGGTGCCTGAGAGGCAGTTGTTGGGAGAAAGGAAAGTTGCTTTTAATCAGAATGCCGGCAACCTGGGGAGATGGTGGACTCGGTGTCCCCAAAATACCAACTCCCAAGATCCTGCTCAGCCATGAAAACTTTCAAGGGAAAAAGGTAAGTAATCTCAGTTAATCATTGAGATAAGGGGTCAGAGTCATCACCACCCCCCACTGTGTGCAGGCTTTCGACTTCTTTTGATCTTTCTTTACATGCTATCTTGTTCACACAGTTTGTTCACGAGATTACTAAAGGGGAAGCTGGGGGGAGATCTGGTTATCTGTTAATTACTTATTCTTCATTTCTTTGATCTACGGAAAGAACCAAAAAGTTAGGCAAGGTATTATGTGTGATCAAAAGATTTGAAAGGTGTGCCAGGGCCGGAGATGAGTACAGCATGGGGGTGCCTGGCTTAAGGTTAGTTACAATATAGCTCTCTGCTAAAGTGACCAGACAAAGGGGTTTCCCGCTGAGGGCAGTTTCCTGCAAAGAACTGCTTACACTAAATGATAGGAGAATAAGTGATTGCTGGATACTCTCTTGGTCCTTACTAACACTAAGATTTCCTAACTGAAATACATGAGCTTTCCATCAAGCTGGCATTGCAGAAATATAAAGGAACATGAAATTGTTGGAAAGCAGGAAAAGGCAAGATGGTCAAATAGCCTTTCCCTTGACAGCTTCCTTATATTTAGTTTCAGTGGCAAATAATATGTTTTAAGACTCCATTTCTGCCTATGCCATCATGGCCTTATAAAAACTGATTTTTCTTTCTTTTTGAGTTTAGAAATTTCAAGAGTTCCTTCTTGCCTACCTATGAGTTCACCTATCATTTTCCCTCACTATCCCATTTTTATACATGACTTAGATATTCACTTTAGAAAGTATCGGACAAAACTGATAGTTGCCTTTTAGATAATATTTTCTAATTAAATGTTGAAATAGAATCTAAGGTAAAAGATATTCATCCAACTTGCCTAGATATTTTGTATACTCTTGGCACTTTTGAAACTGAAGCTAGAATAACTGCAGTGTCTTATCAGTCATGTGCTTGGTAGTACTGTCTATTACACTAATTTAAAGAAAGTGAGCATACTAAAACTCTTTTATGGGTGCATATATTGCCCTTCGTGTAGTAGAAAAACTTTCATATTCTCATAAGTTATACTAAACCACTGATTCATTACATGACATCCTAGGGGATATAAAAGGCATGATGAATGAAATTTGGGTTCACAATTTATTACACTAAAATTCAGCTTTCCTGATTGCAAAAATGTTAATAATTATTGTTTTAAAAGAAATCTGTGAGTTTAAGAATGTTATATATTTCATCTAAACCAAAAAAAATTACACCATACATGTTATGACCTTGATTAACTTCTAATTCTGTCTTACAAATTCAATGAGTCATTTAAATCCTTTCTGCTCAGATTCTACTTCACCATCTAATCAGGGAAGTCCTAACTATAGGTCATCCCACCCAAGGCAATAAAAACGGCTTTCAGCCATCTGTAGTTAGCAAAGTCATTTCTTCAGTCCTTTAGTAAACCACATTTTCTAGGCAAGCAAACAATTTATGTTGATTCTGTGGTCAGTAATGAGTTTCCATTTGCATCAAAAGTTATAAATGTACAGGATGAACAGTTTCTCTTGAAGTATGCAATTCTTTCAGACATCAAGAATATAGCTGGTCTTAACCATATAGCTCAGAGAAAAAGCTCTCAGTTGGGTTTCTGGTTAAGCCAAAGGAATCTCCAAAGGAATGAGCTGGTCAAAAGATAGATCCTTGAACCAGCTTCTGGCCTTTGATTTGTATTTGCTTCTCTTATAGCCAAACAAGACAAATTTTTATAACCAAGTGGGCTGGGAATTAGAACTGATGGAACGATACTTCATTGTCACCAATGTCCAAGTTCCCATTTCTCCTATACATCTCCCTGACTCACTGGGTCAGGATTTTCCTGACTATATCTGTCACCCCTGACTTAACTCTGGTTAAAGCAAGGTCTTTGTGCTATGAGTATTGTCTTCTTGCATGACCTGATAATTCATACTTAGACAAGTATATTATTAAAAGCACAAGTTAATAAAAATACTAACATTCTCCACAAATTTTACATTCATTTTTTCTGTCTTACATGTGAAAACTGACAAAACTGTAACACTCAGACATATGAACCACTGTTAAACTTAGTAAATCCATTTTAACTTACCAGTGTACAGAAATATTTGTTCTGGAAAAAAAATTTGTTTGGAAACAACACTTTATTGCATCGCCATTTTTATTAAAGACAAATGGAATTTGGAATCAGAGCATCCTACCCCCAGGTCATATATTGAAAACTGTGTGCTATAACATGCATAGACATTTAACACACAGAGAAACAGTATCTTGAACTCTGGAAATACTGACATGCAAAATTTAACCTTCAAGTAACTAGTATACTGGAATCATCATTTAGGAGATTAAGCTGGAATAAATTCAAAAGAACTAATCACTCATTTGTGTCTCTCTCTAGCAGGACTTTAAAGCTGATTCCATAATCTTCCTATAGTAGAGACTATAGTCTATACTTTTCTATTCCTCATATCTTCAACACACATATATATCAGAACAACAACCTGTACCTGATTTCCTTCTATTCATTTACTACAAGGAGAGGGGAGTTCATGTAATTTGTTCACCTAATGACTTTACACTGTTAGGAAGCTTTCCTTGTATAACTATTTAACAAACAAGAATCAACAAAATATAAGGAAAATATGAGGGTTCTGGATTTGAACTTTCCCAAATTCAGATTTTCCCTTGTTTGACTCTTAATTATAGTATTAGTAACTCACTGACTCTCATATTTATTTTAAAATCTAATAAGAAATTCATGTAAAGACCATAGTGCTTTATTACCATGATCCTTTTATTTACTGTGGCATGCCACTTGATAGTACAGTGCCTAGCAAATTTTTGTCAAATTATTCATTGAATTTAATAATTTATCAGATTTGACAGATATTCCCTTAGAGGAATCCAATGATTACACCCTAATTTCACATTTATCCTTATAATAAGCTATACTTGTTCATTTTAACATGCTATATTTAAAAACCACTATTATCTGTGCCTGAGATATAGAAATGTGAAACCTGAGTAGAACCTTTTAAGAAGTTAAAGAAATGACACATATTAAGCAGTTTTTCCAACAAGAAGAGACATAAAAGACAGAGTATTGAGTTTTTATTTTAGAAAAAAAAAAAAAAAAAAAAAAAAAATATATATATATATATATATATATATATATATATATATATCTTAACATTCAAGCAGACCTTGAGGGGAGATCAGAACATTTTGCACAGTGTAAGCATTTTGAGGTAACTCTCTGATGTTTGTGGAGGTGGGCTGTGCTGTGAGCACTACTGAATAAAGTGGTTGAGGACAGGGAGACTCATCTCTTATCTACTTAGTTTTTCATACAATCTTAGTTAAATCTCAAAAGCAATAATATTGTATTTGAGAAACAAAAGCAGAAATTGAACAACTTATAAAGGATTTTAAACATAAAACTTACATTTAAAATATTTTTGGGGGCTTCCCTGGTGGCGCAGTGGTTGAGAATCCGCCTGCCAATGCAGGGGACACAGGTTTGAGCCCTGGTCTGGGAAGATCCCACATGCCACGGAGCAACTGGGCCCGTGAGCCACAACTACCGAGCCTGCGCGTCTGGAGCCTGTGCTCCGCAACAAGAGAGGCCGCGACAGTGAGAGGCCCGCGCACTGCGATGAAGAGTGGCCCCCGCATGCCACAACTAGAGAAAGCCCTCGCACAGAAACGAAGACCCAACACAGCCACAAGTAAATAAATAAATAATAATTAAAAAAAAAATATTTTCAATGCTCTATGATCAATAAGGGCTTAGTTCAATGGTGTTACACAGATTTTAAAGCTAACTAAAATTTATTTTACAAGTAGAAAAACTAGGCTTTATATAAGTGCATGGACTTTCAATTCAAAAGTTCAAATAAATTTCACAATCTGAAGAACAGGTATGGATTTCACAAGAATTCCTTTAATAAAAACATTTGCCCCTTTCTATTTGTAAAGGCACGTTCATTTGCCCTCTGTTCTTTCTTTGAGATTTTTCCTTTTAGGATTGTATGTTTTTATCTCTTCAAAAGTCACTTCCTTGCTGATGAGTCCCAGTCCTATTTACTGATCTAAATCGCAGTTCTGGAAATCTAATTGCTAAATATTCTGTTCAATCTTTTCCATTTGATTCCTCATTATCTCAAAGGCAGGATATCTAAAATTGTCATCTACTCCCTTTTCTAATGTCTTTCTCCATAGAAACCTCATAAACACACTCTTGTTATGTTAGGGCCGTTTATTAATCAATCCACTTATCAATATCCAGTCAATAAAACACTTCTGGTGATTCCTCTTTGAAAAGTTCTCTCAATCAGTTCTTCCAACTACCTGTCTTAGGCTGATTTCCCTAGAAGCAGAACCTGAGACAGAGATTTGGCCACATGTGATTTATGGTGTCAGTGCTCTCAAGAGAAAGGGAACAAAGGAAGCAGACACAGCTGGGAAAGGAGTTAAGCAAGGATGAGTTTCAGCTGGAGTCCAGCTTCAGCCTGATCCCATGCAGCCTCTGGAGCATGAATTATGACACAGCATTGGCTCCACCTTGAGGCAAGGGACCTGCCTTCTATATCTCCATGTCAGTCACAGGTTGTATGAAAGGGAACATAACCTTCTGGGCAAGGAAGCTCGCGTTCTGCCAGCAGCAATTCTCCAGAGAAGGCAGCAGCTAGGAATCATTAGCAGCCAACACTCCTAACAGCTGGCAGATGGGTGTTCCCATCTGATATTGTGGATCTGGATGGGGCACCGACAGTGTCCCCTACCATACTCAAAAATTTTTGGATATGACATAATAAACTTGACCCAAACTTTGTCATTTATTAACATTGAAGAAATTCTGAGATTAGTAATGGTTTTAGAGGCCATTTCTCCTAATATTCTTCCACATTCCAAATTCATTTCAATAAATATGTATAAAATCTATTTTCCCACTATGGTATAACAGGTATAGAAATGTCAACTACAACCATGACTAACTTTGTAATGACATTTTGGAGGTCATAGAACAAGGCAGACTACTCTCTGAATTAGGATTTTTAGCAGATAAAAAGTTTTTTTACATAAGCTCAAATACATACATTACATACATGTACTCAAATGCATACATGTATGCATGCAAATACATGCATATACATACACTCAAACAAGTACACATATACACACATTCAAACAAGTACACATATACACAAGCTGGTTTGGACACAAACCTTTTGGAGCTTCCTGCAAGGCCACCAAGAGAGTGGATGAAACAAAATGGAAGGGCAGGGGACTTAGTTCTCCATGGGGTAAATTTTGGTTCATGCAAGATGGAAACAACCTGGGAAGGTAAATTCTTCCATTCTTGCCCCAGTAGGGTACTTCAAGGGGCAGTATCTCCTCGTAACTCTTCTAGGAAAGTGCCATGGACCAACCATGTCTCTTTGGGGCTCCTTGTAAAACAGTGTCAAATGGTATGATGTCTCACGTTACATTGCTTCTTTCCTTGCCTCATTTCCCTTTTACCCTTATCCTCACTGCCCTGGATGTCCTTTTCCCAAATAAAGTATGAGAATTTTATCCTTGCCTCAACATCTGCTCTTTTTTCCTGCTATTCCAAGTGTTAGTCCATTTCAGTATCAGAATGGAAATAAATGTACTGCTTCCTTCTTTGAGAAACTCTTACTATATTTTTAAAAATGAACTGAAATAAACAATGTGCTCAGTGATGTGATTGATTTACATTCTGATATAAGTGGCTTGTCACACTGTGGACTGGTAATAAACAGTCTGTCAACTGGTTAACAGTCTGTGGGTTACCCTTTGAGAAGCACTGTTTCAGAGGACGAAGGCTGAGACACACACACACACAGTAGGATGAGATGAGCCCAAACGTGCCATTACCTAGCCAAACTTGCAAAGCAGAAATAGCTTTACTGGAAAACTTACATATGTATGCACCTTTCAGACAGAACCCAGAGAGGTTAACATAATATTTTACACTTCTAATAACTAAAGAATCACAATGTCCCATAAGATAGCTACTGCTTAGTATTCCACATAACCTTTCTTGATTTTCCTGATATGTTTTTCTTATCTGTGTTTACCATGGCACTCCAGGGCAAAGTTTACTGTATGCCTTTTAGAATTGTGAAGTATAGAGCTTTGACATACAGTTGTAGAAATTCTTCTTTAGATAAAAAATTAAGAAAACAAAGTGGTGCTGGTTTACCCCCTTTCCAATTTCTTTTTAAAATAGTCATAAAATACTCATTTAAAAATCATCAGTATCCTTAAACAAAGGACTGAAATTGATCATATCAAAAGAAAGTTCTCTAGCTGTAGTTATAATGATGCCAGATTTTTAAGATATCAGTGATTGTACCACAATTTTCCCTCTGAACCAATACCATTTTTATTTTAACTTTTAATATCGAAAAATATAACAGATAATATAACAAACAGTGATGTGCTAGCCAGGCAAAATAAAGATTACCTTTTGTCATACTTTAATCAAAATATTTTTACAACTATAGACACAGCTGTAACCTCAAATTTCCCTCTACAGTCTATTCCTGCTCTTTCTCCTACAGTGAACATTAACAAGATTTAGATTTGCATGCCAATAGGTCTGTACATTAGTTTACATGTCTGCTTCTGCAGTAACAAACAATGTATGTTGTGCATAATGCAAAATTTATATAAATTAAATTTATTGTAAATATTTTTCTGCAAATAGCCTTTTATATTCAATCTCTGTCTTGAATATTCAAGATAACACACATTTATCAAATGTATTTATTTTAAAATCTAGATAACATCTCATCAAATGAATAGACTGATTTTTTAATATACTCCCTCAGTAATAGACATTGGACTGTTTCCATTTTTTTTCCTATTACAAACAAATATGTTGTAAGCATCCCTACACACGTGTTCTTTGCAAGAATTATTCAAGATATACCTTGAAGTGCATTTCCTGTGGCGTGGGATATGTACATTTTAAACCTAATCAAATCAAATATCGCCAAATTGCTTTACGGAGTCAACCTACATTTAAAAGTTGTCCCAGTCAAAAGTCAACTCATTAATTCACAGTATTTAAGCTTTTATTTATGTAATCTAGTAATATAAAGTTTTAAGTCATTAATCTTAGTTATTTCAATCAGTTCATATATTTCACTTATTATTTTTTATAAAGATTGTGCCATTTTATTTTTAATGCTTTCATGTGAACAAGACCTGATCATTATTAAAGGAACAAATAACTGTTGATTACTTTGAGAGCCCCCTTCATTTTACATGTTATGTCCATAAATTTCATGTGAAGTTTACTATGACAAGCTTTTCAAGTGGTCAAACTATTCCATGTGTTGCTTTTGAAACTTCCCTTGTCAAAAAGTGAAACTGCTCTAAAAATTGTGGAGTTTATATTTATTTATTTTTATTTTTGGCTGTGTTGGGTCTTCGGTTCGTGCGAGGGCTTTCTCCAGTTGCGGCAAGCGGGGGCCACTCTTCATCGCGGTGCGGGGACCGCTCTTCATCGCGGTGCGCGGGCCTCTCTCCACCGCGGCCCCTCCCGTTGCGGGGCACAGGCTCCAGACGCGCAGGCTCAGCAATTGTGGCTCACGGGCCCAGCCGCTCCGCGGCATGTGGGATCTTCCCAGACCAGGGCTCGAACCCGTGTCCCCTGCATTAGCAGGCAGATTCCCAACCACTGCGCCACCAGGGAAGCCCTGTGGAGTTTATAGATTTTTAAAAATTATTTTAAAAGCAATAACTATTTCTTTAAGAAATACAGAAAATACCCAAAATTATATTTAAGTAATAATTAGGTCTAATTATTACATTTCAATAAATGGATTAAATTTTTTCACCAGTTGAAAATATAAATCTATTAAATGAATTTTTCTGGAATCTGAGTGTTTTTTACTTGGAAAGGTTTTATTATAACAATTAACATAAATAATTAAAAACCTCAAGTTGGACTATAGCTTTTTAGTACATTTTATAACTACTATTATTTTGTAATACTAACAATAATTTTTATTAAGTGCTTCTTACATGTTAAACACTGTGCTAAATATTCTACATATTGTATCAGATTGCCTTTTCCTCAGATAGCAACCATGTTATTTCCCTTCCCATACGTCCTTATGCCCTTTTACAATACAACATTGTAAATCCCCTATCAACTGTGTCTACTTGCCTTCCCCTTGAATCTGGAGAGATTTATAATGGTGTTGACAAATACAGTTGGGAAGAAGTGATGCTGTGCAACTTTCCAAGGCTAGCTCATATCAGCTCTTGCCTTGCTTGGAAGTCATGAGCTCCAGGCTATCATAAGCAATGATGCAATAAACATCCCTATACATGCATTCTTTAAGAAAATTATTTGAGATATAGCTTGAAGGGATTCCTGTGGCCTGATATGTGCATTTTTAATTTAACCAAATACTGCCTAGACTTCCAGTCTAGACAATAGTCCTAGATGTGCAATCACCCAACTCAGGTGCTAAACATGTGAGTGAACATGTCTTCAGATGATTCCATCCTTGGTTGTAGATTCATCCCCAGACTTTGGGTCTCCCTAGCCCCAGCTATTGTGAAGCAAATACAAGTCTTTCCTACAATGCTCTTTTCAAATTCCTGACCACTGAATCTGTGAGCATAACAATGTTGTTTTAAGCTGTTAAGTTGTAATTTGTTATGTTGCAATGATAATTGAAACACATGTGATAATTTTTCAGTTCTAACATTTTTTTTTACTTAGATAATTAATCCTATTATATCAATGCATAAAGAATGCTTATTAAAGGTCTCTATTAACAAGTAAACTAAAAACTATTCAAGTGAATAGTCTCAAGTAAACATCACTGTAAATGTTTCCATTGCATTCATGGCCCTCTCCTAGGGTTTGGCTGGTGGGAGGGATGGGAGAAATATTTACTTACTCAAAAATATTTATGAAAAGTGCCCCACATCCAATTTTATATTCTACTGAGAAACCCATAATTCTGTCAGTTCCTCTCAGAGAAAACAGATTAAAACAAAAACAAAAACAAACACACACACACACACACACACACAAAAACCCCATAGTAGCAGAAAGGACATTTAGGAACCATCAACGTTTTCTGAACTATTTAACACCTTTACATTTCAAGCACTTTGTTCAACCTACTAGATCATATCTTAGATTAGATGATTCTTGTTCAAATTGACACTTGGGAAGATAAAATCATTATTCTAAGTCTGCCCTTTAGGATAAATTACACATTCTGTTACATTTTTTCTATTAGAAAAACAGATCCAAGTATACTTTTAGTCAAACCTAAAATATTGGTAAATGACAGTTAATCATCAGACAGTGACATGCAAATGATCACCCCCAACATCGGGTATACTTTTATCTTTTCAATATTAAACAAAGTCTGTAATTGGTATTGGCGAAAGATTTACAATTGACATGTTGTTAAGTGTAGAGAGAGTTCATTGTGGGAAAGATACTTACTTTCACCTACCTGGATCTGAGAAGTTCTTTCCCCGGGGATTTCATTACCTTAATATGACCAAACATTGCTATTGTAACCACCATATTGCAAACCATCAGCACATTCCTGAATTAACAAAAAAACTTCGAACTAATCTTCCTGTATCCATTATTGTCCACTCAATCTTATCTCTATCAAAAGACTAGGATTTTTAAAGCATATATTTTTAAGACATAGTACAAGTAATGTTTCTTCCCCTGCTTTAAACTTCCCTAAGAAAATAGAGAAAAAAACCTCAACTTTTACCAACGTCCTAAGCACCTTCAGATTTGCCTTCATTTCAGACTTCTCCCCTTCGCTCATAAGTTGCAGCCATACTTGCTCTTCTTCTATCTCATGTGCTCACTAAGCTTATTCTATCTTCAGGACTTCTGCAGTTAGTCTTTCTATCCAAAGGCTCTGTCCCCAGACATTCAGATCAGTGGTTCCTTCCTGTCATTCATTTTTCAACTGAAATGTCAGTCAAGAATCTTTCCCAGGTATCACAATCTAATATTGCTCTATGCACTCCCACTTCAGTACATTCTCTAGCAAACCACACTTTTTATTCTTCCCTGGTTCTTAATTGCTATCCCCAATTATACTATCAATTTGCTCATTTCCTGTTTATTGTCTAACTCTAGGAGATCACAAGCTCCATGAGAACAAGGCCCATATCTGTCTTCCTTTTCCCCAGTAACAAATAATCATTGGTTCGATGAATGAAAATACAAAAAATAAAACCCTGATCGTGAATAAAAGCAGTGTGGATATCAGTATGGAGAAAATGGCTGAATTATAAGCCAAACAGAGTTATAACGATGACACTGACATAGCAAGAGAATATTTTCTTCCCATACTAAGGACTGAAATTTGATTGCATACCAGCCTAAAATAATCCGAACATTTTAATTGTCTTTTGTAAATCCAGCACTGTTACAAATAGTTTAGTTTTATCCCTGTATTTCCAACTATAAAGAAGGAGCAGTATTTTGCAACAAGAAAATATTTTTAAAAGTATTGAAATTACATATATATGTGTACATAAGTGTTGTGGATTGAATTATGGCCCCCAAAAAGATACAGTCAAGTCACAACATTTGGTACCTATGAATATGACCTCATTTGTTTTGACAGTTAATTTTATATGTCAACTTCACTGGATCACACGTCTAGATGTGTGGTTAAACATTATTCTGGATGTTTCTGAGAGAGTGTTTTTGGATGAGTGTATCATTTAAATTAGTAGACTCTGAGTAAAGTAGATTGCCCTCCAGATTTAGGGTGGGCCTCATCCAATCAGTTGACGGCTTGGATTAAAAAAAAAAAAAAGAAAAAAGACTGAACTCTCCCCAAACAAGAAGAAATTCTGCCAACAGACAATCCTCTAACTTGAACCACAGCATCATCAGCTTTTCTCTGGGTCTCCAGCCTGCTGGCCCATCCCATAGCTTTTGGACTTGCCAGGCATAATCACATGAGCCAATTCTTTAAAATAAATCTATATATATATATATACACATACATCCTATTGGCTCTGTTTCTCTGGAGAACCCTGACCAATATATTTGTAAATACAGTCTTTGCAGATGTAATCAAGTTAATATGAGGTCATACTGGATTAGGGTAAACCCTGATCTAAGAACTGATGTCTTGATAAAAAGAGGACTATTTGAACACAGAGACAACAGGAAGAACATCATCTGACAATGGAGGCAGAGACTGCAGTGATGCATCCACATGCCAAGTAACACGAAGGATTCCTGGCAACCACGAGAAGCTAAGAGACAGACATGGGATGATTTCTCCATCAGAACTTCCAGAAAAAAACAACTCTGCCAACACCATAATTTCAGACTCATAGCTCCCAGAATGTGAAAGAATACATTTCTGCTATTTTAAGCCATCCAGTTTGTGGTAATTTGTTATGGCAGCCCTAGGAAATTAATACAGTAAGTTTAAAAAATGTTTCAAAAGGAAGTATTATGATATACTCTCTGGACAGCATCCAAAAAATAAACAAATCGTACCGAATTTGGAACTGAAAAGATCAGGTCCAATGGTAACATGTATAACTCATTAGGCTCTATTCTCTGTGTTATTGTTTGGCAAAGATGGTTTCACAACAATGAAACCACATGTAAAATGCATTTTTATTTACTTGAATGTTAGACCTATTTTCATAATCTGACTGTTCCCGTGCTTTTTCATGCCAACCTTTCATAAATATTTCAGCATAATCTTTTGTTTGTTTTTAGAGAACTCCTGCTCCTGAAATTCCCTCATGACCCCTCAGCCTCATCCCTCAGCATTACAGGAACCACATGGTTAGGACATAAAAGGAAAATTCCTAGTAGTATCCCCAATAGAAACTGTCTTTCACTCACAGCCAGCGTAAGTAAATTGAAATCATAAGACAATTATACACTTGTCATAGTAATTCTTTAGATAATATGTAAATGATCCTTATTTGTTCAAATAACTCTGGTTTTTCTACTGCCCACGGGATAATTTTTCAACTGTTATCTTGGCCATAGATATTTAGACCTTTACCCAAAAAGCTTAGTGTATTGGTTTCCTATGGCTGCTGTAACAAATTACTACAATCTTGGTCATTTTAAAAAACATAACTTTATTCTCTCACAGTTGTGGAGGCCAAAAGTCTGAAATAAAGGTGTTGGCAGGGCTGCCCTCCCTCAGGAGGATATGGGGGGAATCCTTTCCTTGCCTCTTTCAGCTTCTAGTGGCTGAAAGAATTCCTTGATTTCTGGCCACATATATTCTTTGATTTGTGGTCACATCACTTCAATCTTTGTCTCTGTGTCTGTGATCACACGGGCTCCTTCTCCTCTGAGTGTGTCTCTTGTAAGGACCCTTGTCATTAGACTTCGGGCACACCTGCATAACACAGGGTCTCCTTACATCCTCATCTCAAAATCCTTAATTACAAGTAAAAAGATCTCTTTTCCATCCACAGGTTCCAGGGATTAGGACGTGGATATGGTTTTGAGAAGGCCACAATTCAGCCCACTACACTTAAAGTTTTACAAATGAATTTCTCTTTAATTTGCCAGTCAGACCTAGTAATACTTTATTCACCTTACAGGTATATCTCTTGAATAAAAATATTTTGCACCTGTATCATTTGAAGCATACCCAAGTAGCAACAATTGTTTTATTTTTCCACCCTAATTAGGGTTGAGACTACACCCAAAATAAAATACCTCCCTCATAGCAGTTACAATCTGAATGTTATTTTACACAGAAAGTCTATGAGCAATTGAGATTCCCAGGCTATAAAAATTTACATAGGTACACACACCTCCATTACAGTTGACCATTGAACAATTCTGGGATTAGGGGTGCCCACCCTCTGCACAGCGGAAAAATCCACACATAACTTATCGTTGGCCCTCTGTATCCACAGTTCCACATCCACAGATACAACCAACCCCAAATTGTGCAGTATTGTAATATTTACTATTGAAAAAAATCTGCATATAAGTGGACCTGTGCAATTCAAACCTGTGTTGTTCAACGGTCAACTGTCTACTAACAATGATTTTTCCTATCTTTATTTATATTATGTCATTTTATAGTTAGATCACGTCGATTTTCTTTCCCTCCTTCTTGGAAGAGTCTAAATGCTACTGGGTTCAGATTTGCTCCTCCCATATTTCTTATCTCTGTTAATGACATCATTATCTATTAAAAACTGGAAATCTGCCATTCCTTTCTCATTCTTTCACCTGCTCCACATCAATTTGTTTATAGAATCCTGTGGATTTTATCTTCTAAATATCTCTGGAATCCATTACATTCTCTCCACCTGTCTCTCTTATTTTGCTCATTGCTTTGGTTGAGATGTCGATCACCTCTTATTTAATCAATTGCAAAGGATAACCTGAGATTCCTGTCTCCCATAAGGTCCCATGACTTCCTGCGCATAGCCATTAATGACCCCTTTTCAAAACACAAATAGACTCATTTCATTCCCTGACTTCGAAAACTTCTAGAGTTCCACTTTCATAGGTTGAAGCCCAAATTATTCTTTATGACATACACATCTATCTAAAATCCCTTCCAGTAACTTTCAACACTCCCTGCTTCTCACTGCCTCTAGCTAAACAGAAGTTTACACTATTTCTCGAGAATCCCAGACTATTTTACTCATGGGTTTTCAACTTGGAATAATACACAGCACTATCTGCTATTCTTTCTCCTTGTTTAATGGTAAACTCCTATTTATCTTTCAATAAACCAAATATCTCTATTATGTCTGCTTCCATCAGTTCTTATTGATAATGGTGAATTTTTACATAACAAAAATAGAGCTGGTGACAACTTGAAATTATAATGGAGTATTCACAGTTCAGGCATACAAAAATGGAGTCAGGTGGCCATTGAGGATTCGGTCTCAGACGCATCCCTGGACTACTGAGAACTTGAACTTTCTTTGAACTGTACCAGACCCAAGGACACCACCAGTTGTATTCAGAACAACACCTGCCAGCTGCAGCCTTATGGTCTCAAAGTCTTGTAACTTGTAACTATGCAACCATTTTGGACCCCAAACAATCCTTGCTTAACAAGCACCCTCACTTCTTGCCAGCTTCAATTACAATTCTTCACAAACTACTCATGTAACTAACTGTGGCCTTGCCGCTTTTTTGCCTTTATAAGCCCCTTCATTTTGTACTCCATCAGAAGACAATTCAAGGGCTTCTTGAGTCTGTGTCTCCCGGGCTGCAGCCCTAATAAACCTCAAATAAACGCCTCTCTATTTCTGAAATTTTGGTTAACGTTCCCACATTACTCACGTGTTGTTGGTTCAAAACCTCGAGAGTTCCAGGGGTGAAATCCGAAACTGGCTCCCCTACACAGAGGGCAAGGAGAGACCTAAGGTAGAGGCCGGCCACTCCAGATTGGTAGGCGACAGTTTTAACAAGCAAACTTGCCTACGAGGTTTGTCTTGGGTGCCGCAAAACAGTAGATCTCCACATCTTCCCGCCAGAACCTAAGGAGTTTATAAAAAAAAGTCTTAACGGCTGGGGTTCGGTTACATGTAGCACAGTCCAGATAGTCTCAGTAACACATTACTCTCTCTAGGCTGTGGTCTCACAGTGGCTCCTGCTGTGGAAATGGTGGCCAGAAAGAGCATTCGGAGGCGAGGGGAGAGGGGAGGAGCCTCTGATTGCCTGATTCCAGCGCTGGGGTTAACCTGCGGTCAAGTCCTCTAGATGACCTCCTCCATCATGGGTACGGCCTATTGTTAAAATGTTGAAATAGTTTCATTCTGGTTTTCTAATTATGTAATCAGCATCATGAGTCCTCAAGTATCTTCCCAATGACCACAACTGCCAAGGTCCTTCCTTGGAACATCTGATCTCTCCATAATCAAGCAACAAAAAGAGAAACATCTGATAACTGCAGGAGAGCTGCAGGAATTTCCCCAGCACTATAGTCAAGTCAATTCTGATTTGTTGATACCTGTGGGTTGTTTCACTTTTTAAGACTTTTAATATTGCTTCTAAGAAGGAAATCAAGGAATCGATACTCTCTCAAGTTTTTATTATTTAGAGTGTCTCCTATCAGTAGGAAACTATGCAATTATGCTAGAAACTCAAGGGATAATCAGATGTCTTTTAAAGTGTCTATAGCTAGGAGGAAAAATAATACATTTAGGCACATAAACTAATACAAGATATCTTACATGACTGCAGTTACCATGCATGGTAACTATGTTTTATAAAAGAGGAAGCAATCACTGCTGGTCGAAAGAAACAGATAGAACCTGACAAATGCACAAGATTTAGTAAATGAAGAAAGGCACATAAGGAGGCAATCCCAGATCAGTCGAATATTTGGTGCAAGCAATGAACTGAGATAGTAGAATGTGAACAATGTTTGTGATTAAATCAGTTTAACTAGAACATTTGGTGTGTATAAGTGAACAGGGAAAATTAAGCTGGTAAAGATGTGCTGGCAAGCATGAAAAAATTTGAGTGGGAGACCAAGAAATGTGCATTTATTCAACAGGAGAATATTTATTGCAACATTATTTAAAATTATGGGGGAAAAGAAGAATAGTTCATTGTCCATTAATAGATCAATGGTTAAAACATGCTATGAAATTTTGACACAAAGGGGGGTAGATCCACATGTATTGACAAGAAAAAATTCACTAAGACATATTAAGTTATAAAAGCAAGTCACAGAGTCATAGCACTCTCCCTCTCTACCTCTCTTTTTTCCTTTTTCTGTTTCTCTCTCTCTCTCTCTATCTCCTTCTCTTTTTACTGCAAAGTATCCATAACTTATCTGAGAAATTTTGGAAGCTAATAAAAAGAAAATTGTATCCACCATATAATAGGATTTTATAAGTATTACATTTCATAAGACTGAAAAAGAAAGATCAAAAGAAGTGTCATTCTTCACTCCCCCCAAAGAACACTTATAAGACCAAAAGAAGGCATTGAAGGTATTTAACCATAGAAATCATGTAATAGGACCTGCTTTTCTGCAGATAATTTTTTTTTAATCCCTAAGACATTGAAGAAGTTTCAAGATTTGAGAAATGTTTGGTTTTTTATTAATATTAGTATTGTACTGGAGTATAATTTATTTATTTTAATTTTTATCAAGAGTTTTTTCCCCACTGATATTAATTTTAGAGGAGAAAAACCAAATTTGTGGATGTAAAAGTACATTTCCTGATTACTCAAAAATGATTTAGTGACTTCTCTTAAACTTTTCTAGAAAGACAGAAAATTACTTGGTTCTGTAATCATTTGCTTTCTGGGGGAAGCGCTCTTCAAAACCAGAATACAAAGGATGTGTTAAATAAACCTCTAATTCTCAAATAAGGAATCTCTGTAAGAAATAACTGAAAATAAAACTATTCTTCTGTGGAATTTATGCCATAAATTGGACTGTTTCTTCAATGCATACCTATGGACCCCATTTAAAAGAACATATGATGTCACACACACACAAAAAAGATTGGAGAGTTTAAAGGCTGAAAAAAGAAAAATTAAAATATGTTTTTATCCCCCCCACCCCCAGAATGTGTATGGAACCAAAAAAAAGAGAGAGTTACCTTTTGACGTCAAGATCTACTTGGTGCATTTTATTGTTTTATTCAAGACTATTTCAATATAAAAGTACTTTTTTTCCCCCTTTTCCTCAAAGCCCTTGCCAACTTGCTGCTACTTGTTAAAGACAAATGCAAACAACTGCTGAGTTATAACTAGCAGTCTGCAGACCTGGAGAGTCTTTCAAAAGCATACTGAGTAGATTGAAAACATTATGAAAGTATTTCATTTTTCAACTTTGAGTTTAAACAAGAAACCAGAGGAACCTAAGTTTGTTAAGATCCTAGATAATTTGAAATTTAATATTTTATGATTTAAAAGAAATAAAGTCTATTCTTTTTTCTTATGTGGTCATGTAAGAAATAATGAAATTAGAATAACGAGAAAGATGTGTTCATATATTCCAAAACCAGCAGGTTTTTATGTTTAATGTTATAATTGAATTTTCTCTGTATAATCTTGCAAAAACTCAAAAGAATTAACACTTGATATAATTAAAAATGAAAGAAAAATTTACCTTTGGCTTAAAAATAATGATATATATTATATATCTAATTACATTTACATGTATATTTTTATGAAATATATTGATATACATATATCCATTTGCTGAGTTTTAAAAACTAAGGTTGGTTTATATAAGCTAAAATGTTCTAAAGAGACCAAATTTCTAAATTTAGATTACAAAATTATTCCCACAGTAACCTACAGTGCCAACTCTTACCAATTATTAATTATGTATCTCTCCTTGTATAGATGTTATAATAAAGCGGTACATATAAAAGAACAAGATATCAATTCCTTTTATAGGATACATTGTTGCCAACCCTCCCAAGTCAATCCCCAGCAAGGGTCCTTCTGCCTGGTGTCACTCATAACTATATTAGAAGACCGAGTTGGGTTCAGAAGCAAAGGAAAGCTTTAGTCTCTAATCAGAGAATGGAGAGGTGCGAGCTCACGCTCTAGAGCACACGCATGCAGCACACGCTCTCTGGACAGGCTGTGGGCGGGGCTGCTTTATAAGGCTCCTGTCAGTGGGCGGGGCATGGGGGGTTCTCTCAGGGCAGGCGCAGCTGTGCTGCTCATGCTCCGGATCACAGGGCCGGGTTCAGCACCTCTGCACACGCCCCCCGCCGCCATCTTGAATTGCTGTGTTGTGCGCTTCTGCCCGCGGTCTGAGCTGAGATGTCCGAGTAGCCTTTTATTTTGCAGGAGGAATTCTGGTCTGAAGGGCAGGCGTGAGGTCTCTGCACGCGGCACCCTATAAGCAAGTGAAACTACACTAAGCACAAAGGAAAAAAAAAAAAAAAAAAAAGGTTAGACTTTATTTTATTACCCAGTTTCTATTTTTTTCCTCTGGGAATTGTTAATGGGCTTTGCTGGTGACCAAATGGTACAATATTTATAGAAATATTTGATCAAATGTAAAGTCTTCATCCTCAGAACAATTTTGGAAGAAATAAAGAGGTAAGCCACATTTTTCAGAAGTTTAGTTTAATTTGGTTTGCTTCTTTGTACAGAAAATATTAATTGTATACTAATATCAGAATTAGTAAATATTAGGTAGTTTGTATATAAATTAAGAGGCATTTACTTCTCTTGGTATTCATGGAACAGTTGATTGGATGGAGGTAAACGGGCAATGCTGAACTGATTATAAAACAATCACCACAGCAAATAGCTATTTAAGAGATAAGTTGAGAAAAGAAGTCAAAAAAAAAAAAAAATGGATTCGAAGGTCATGGAATTTGCCAAGCTTTTCTATCCAAAGAAATATTCTACCTTGAATATTCTTCCATTCAAGTTGCAATATGAATAGACTTAGATATGTAGTTTACTTGGGCTTTCATAAGTGATATATTGAGACTATATACGCCTAAACACATACGTTATAATCAGGAAATAGTTTTAAGGTGAAAATTTCTTATTTCATGAAGCCCTTCAGATATTAAGTACAAAACAGCATAAAAAATGCTTTGCTTTATGTTTTTATTTTTCCTCTGAAAGTATTCAAAATCAGAAGTAACTAAGATATGTTTTTCTACAATAGAGAAACTCTACCTCCAGAATTCAGAAAAAAAATGACTGAGTAGTACATTTGGGCTCTCTCAAGGGCCTCTGAAACTTTGCTCTGATTATTATTCACAATCCCTAAATTGCAGAGAAAATGAAAATGGCAGAAGAAAATTTAGCCGTTCAGTAGTCAGAATCGAGTTGCTTTGTCATCAGAATAAAATGGAATATATTGGCAGCCTTAACATGCGAACAATAAAAATCCTCACTCCTAGGTGAGATTTGCCCTTCTGAGTCAAAGTGGAAATTGCACAAAGCAGATAAAAATGCCCTATTTTTCCAGGTAGGGTTTCAATCTACCACACAATTTTGAGATCATTTTCAAGGTGATCAAAACCAAAAAAATATATGTGCACAAGGGCAATAATACTCATCATTTTAATGAAGAACAGAGTAGATATCAGATGCATTCACTAAAATTAAATATGTAGGCCTTACCAGATTTTGACATTGTGTGCGTGTGCACTTGTGTGTGTGTGTTTGTAACAGTTGGAGTGAACTTAAGTTATTCTAATTTGTTACGTTTAAAACAAATTTTTATAATTAAGAGAAAAACGTAGACCTTTGAACAAAATATAAAACGTATCTAGGAAACTTAATACTAAGAACTGACATTTAGCCTGTTCTGTTTGGTTGGAACCTCAGCCTAGCAGAGAGGGGAGAATTGTAAATCAAAATCCTGAGTTGACCGATACCTGCCCGCACCATATCTTTCCAAAGACTACATACGTAAGATGGCTGGGATACTCAGATTTCTTTCCTATGTGTGTTTCAGTACCCTTCTCTGTTGCAGACAGTATACTCATAGGAGCATAACCATTGCCAAGGTTGCTTTTGAGATTACTTCGTTTTCAGTGGCACTGAGAAAAAGGAGAGGAAAGGTCTTATATAGCATCACCATTCCTGTTGCATCCAAAGTCTCACATAGGCAAGTGGACTAAAAAATACTTCATGTGGGGCTTCCCTGGTGGCGCAGTGGTTGAGAGTCTGCCTGCTAACGCAGGGGACACGGGTTCGAGCCCTGGTCTGGGAAGATCCCACATGCCGCGGAGCGGCTGGGCCCGTGAGCCACAGCTGCTGAGCCTGCGCGTCTGGAGCCTGTGCCCCGCAACGGGAGGGGCCGCGATAGTGAAAGGCCCGCGCACCGCGATGAAGAGCGGTCCCCGCACCGCAATGAAGAGTGGCCCCCGCTTGCCGCAACTGGAGAAAGCCCTCGCACGAACCGAAGACCCAACACAGCCAAAAATAAATAAATAAATAAATAAAGTAGGGAAAAAAAAAAATTATAAAAAAAAAAAAAAACTTCATGTGGTTCACAGTATTTTTTATTGCAAACTTAAAGCAAGAAGAATACTGAGATCTGAAGTTAAAAATTAGTCTGATCTGAGTAAGAATTCAGCTTTGAGAAAATAGACAAAAACTGTTTTATGAAACTATATTGTCTAATAAGACTTGATAGTAAGAAAACAGAAAAAAGTAAGTTATAAGCATTTTCAAAATGCCCAGGAACCCTTCTACTTTTACTTTAAATTGGCATTAAGAACTTTATTTAAAATTTTTTTAAAAAGAGAAAGAGGTATCTACCTGTACAGCCATGTTCATAGCAGCATTATTCAGAATAGCCAAAAAGGTGGAAGCAACCCATATCTATCAATGGATAAATGAATAAATAAAATCTGATATCCTGTACAATGGAATATTACTCACCCCTCAAAAGGATTTTTCCTTCCTTTTGAGGGTTGAATAATATAGATGCTTCAACAATGATTAACCTTGAGGACATTATGTTAAGTGAAATAAGCCAGTCAAAAAAAGGCAAAAACCGTGTGATTCCACTCATATGAGGTATTTGGAGTAGTCAGTCTCTTAGAAACAGAAAGTAGAATGGTGGTTGACAGAAACTGTGGGGAGGGGAAAATGGAGAGTTATTGTTCAATGGGTACAGAATTTCAGTTTTGCAACATGAAAAAGTTCTGCAAGTTGGTTCCACAACAATGTGAATAGACTTAATGCTACTGAACTGTACACTTAGAAATAGTGAAGATGGTAAATTTTATGTTTTTACCACAACTCTTTATTTAAGAGTTAGAATATTTTTTAAAGAATTTTGTTTTTATTTTTGTAGCCTATATATGATTTTTACCAGTTATGCTATTTAATGTAGATTTTTAACTTTTAATACAGTACCAGCATGTATAAAATAGCAAATGGGAAGAGTGTCTAATAAAAGGTCTCACCATTCTCAATCTGCAGTTCTGCAATCTGAAGGGAATCATTTTAATTGTTTTAACCATTTCTGATTTAAATCTGATGATTATGCCAATACCTCTAAATTATATGCTTTATCAATTCTTATTGTTTTCTTAATTTTTGTACTATTATAGATAAGTATTTATTTCACACTGCTCAATTTAGCATTTTTATTTAAAATTATATATTTTACCTTTATATATTTTCCATCAAATCAGCATGTTCTGAAGCCTTTCTCTGTAAGATGGAGAAATCTGTCTTTCCATTTCAGTTCCCCTTCCTTCCAACTCCAAAAGTTTTACTTCACATTGTAAAATGTGTAGCCATTTAATTCTGATCTGTATCTGTTATCAGCTGTCTATCGGTTGATTTTTAAAGTTGAACATCAGTAAGCAGTGTTTGCATTATATGATTTAATATCATATAGTAATTTAATATTGTTTACCAACTGGCAAATCAGCTTACATTTTTCCTGGAGTTACTTATTTCTTGTCTTTTTCTCATCCATAATTTGCATTTATCACAGCCTCAATTTTTTTTTTTTTTTTTTTTTTTTTTAGCTCTTCATCATTTCATTTACACTATCAAGTCCCATTTTCCTTGGATACGTCTCTCATCTCCTTCTGGAACTTTCCTTCCTCCTACTCCAATCTGAACTGATTGCACTCAAGATGAGCTGTGCAACTCTCATTCCTGTCACTACCATATTGGACCCAGTGTTTCTTAGAACTCATACCCTCTACTTTCTTGGTTTACACCGTCATCTGACTGAAGCAGAGCTTTGAGTAACATTCTCAGTGTGGGTTTTGGGAAGTTACTTTTTAAGTTTTTGTATGCTTTTTTTATGCCCTCACAATTGCTTGATAGTTTTGAGCGTAGAATTCCAAGTTGAAAATATGTCCCTTAAGAATTCGGAAGGCATGCTGCTGTGTCCTAGGATGTAGAATTGGCTATGAAATGCCAAATTCTTGTTTCTTTGAAGACAGTTTTTTTCTGCTTGCAAGGTTTTAGGATCTCAGGTACTGAGAATTGCCTGGTTTATTTATTGAAATCACATCCTAAAAGAGAAAATAGAAATTGTGAAGAGAGAAACCTAAACTGACCTGGTATCTGTGAGCATAATGAAATGGAAAAATTCAGTGTTATGTCTTTTTTCAGTCACCCCCATAAAATACGTATTGGATCTTATTAATTAAAAACCATTTTTATTATGGGAAAATGTCCTGAGTTATTACTTTGCAAATTCCCTACACTCTCTTTTCTCTTTGTAGAGCCCCTTCTAGTTATGATTAGACAAACCAGTATCATACAGGCACTTACTTTTTTCTGTCACATTTTCCACTTTTTGCCTTTATTTCATAGTCTCAAAAGTTTTTCCATTCTTATTTTTTTAATTGTCAAAACTCTCACACAAAATTCCATTTCAAATGGAATCCTTCAACTAATTCCATCACAATCATTTTGTTTCTTAAATATGAAATTTCCTGGGCCCCTTTCCCAGATCTCATGAGTAAGAATCTGTGCTTGTGGAATTGCCATTTAAATGTGCACTCATGATGATTCTTCTGTACGCTTATGAGTGGTGTGGTCACACATAGGTAAGTTACTAACTTCTCTGAGACTCAGTTTTATAAGTAGTAAAATGGAGATCATAATAGCTCTTACTTCATGGAATTGTTAGAAGGATTATATGAGTTATCACTTGTAAAAGACTTAGAACAATGCCTGATACATATAATCATGACTTAAATGTTAAATTTATGACAATATAGTGAAAACTCAGTATCAGATAAAGTTGTAGATAGAAATATCACTGGGTTTTCTGTCCTCAGCAATTACCCACATACATACACACTCACAAAAGACACACACACACACACACACACACACACACACAGTGTTTGATTAATTAACATGGAAAAATAAGACTCTCTTCTTTTGATTTTAAATGTATGTGGCAAAGCCTCTTCAAAGCTCATTTAAACATTTTCCTGCAAAACATTAACTCAATCTGATGCTCAAAGAACATATGCAATGTTGACTTTTCTGCATTCTCCATACAAGAATGCTTTTATGGTCTATCCCATGTGACCTCTCCAGCTTCATGTTGTGTCAGTTGCCCAAACTTGGCCATCCAGGCTTGTTGAACTACTTGCAAGGCTCACACATAACACCTTTTTGCACCTCTCTATCATTGTATTTCCTCTACCTAAAAATGTCTCTCCCCGATAACCCCCCCAGCAACTGTTACTCTTCAAATTTAGTTCAGTCACCACCCACCTCTTTGTGAAGATTATCTCCTATATCCTCCTTTCTCTGCTCCCCTATCATTTTGCCCACCTGCCTTTTTACACCGATTATGTGTAAGTGCTCATATTATTTACATATTGGTCTTCCTTTCTTGTCAGTGAATCCCTAGGAATAGGAAATGCAGTTGGGCATTTGCTATATTCATGTTTGTTGAATTAATAACGATGGAAGATGTGTAAACTGGAATCTTTAAATGCTTGCTAAAAACTGGGAACATTTTCTAAAATGTGATATTATACATTAAGAATTTGAGCTTTTTTAAAAAGCTGAAAAACTTCCAAGTTTACTCCTACAGAGTGCAGAACTGATGTCTAAAAAAGGAATATGATGTACATGGCTAGGAAGGTGAGGACTACGGTGGTGGAGATGTCATAGAAATTGGGCTGTATAGCCTAAAGCCTCAACAAGTACCTTCTGCACACAATTCCGTAGCTGCTTTCACAAGTGGAATCCAGAATGATATACTGCATTGCCTTGATTAGAAGATATGAGAGTTATTTAAAACTGAAATAGTTTAATTATTCAGTAAAGGCATGATAAACCAAATAATATCTATCCTCATGAGATGAATATTAGACAAGCCTATCAGTGTGCGTATTTCTGTTGTCTTAATTATACAGTTTATGATTTTATCAGGAACCGTGCTCTGGGTTACAAATAGCACCTCATCAACCATGCATTTCATCTGCCATTCACCCATTATTTTATGGTGACAGCACAATATCTACCTATGGTAATTGCATGCTGGTAATTTACTTTTAATATCTCTCAGCTGGTTTGGCTGTAATTTTAAAATAGATAATAACAGCATTGAGTCTTACAACAATGTGATTTTCCCCTTTATTAGATACAAAATGACTACCTTTTGTGAAACAGAGAAATAGCAAAAAGAATTACCTGAGACTTAAACATATTAGAAAAATACATTTAACAAATCATTAGATTTTGAGCGCTAAATCTGTCATCTAATTGTTTCATGAATGCATATCTTATTATTTCTTCCTTCTAAGCTGAGTATCATTTTAGCCTATTTTTTCAAATAAATGAAATTTTAAATAACGATAATTTTCTATAAAATTAAAATCAACCAATTTTAACCCTTACTGGTCTTTTAGCTATTTTGGTTATCTTTCTAATATATAATAGCTAGTGCTAATCAGGAGGAAAATGTAAAAACAAAGAGAAATTATTAGGTTAAACTGTTAAGTGTGTTTGTAAGCGGCGTCAGCACGTGATACTCTATTTAAAGGATGTTTTATTATACCATTAACAAAAATATATTAAATAAATCAGAAGTGTATGGATCAGTTAGATGTATGAGAACTAGGCAAAATGTAAAGATATTCCAGCACTTTTATGACTAAATAGTAAAACAAGCAATGAATATAATAGAGACTGAGTTAAGAATTGACCAGGCATCATCTTGAACATCTTCCTCTTAACCAAATTTTTTCTTGATCAGTACATTTCTATCTTTAGTCAAGACCTCTCTCCCCATCTCCAGCACACATGTGTAACTGCCTGCTGGCATCTCCACTTAGATGTCAGAGGCACCTCAGATTACACAAACACATCTAAACCAGTTATCCTTCTCCTCCTCCAGTGTCTCTTACCTAGTAAATGATAACCTCATCCACAATACAGCTTGAGCCAAAAACCAGGCACTATATTAACATCGTCCTCTTAACCAGTCATTGTATTATCAGTTCTATTTTATAAATAATTTGTTCACTCTACTCTCTTGTTTCTATTTTTACTATCAACACCTTCATCCAAAACTCAATAATCTCTCTACTTCGGTAACATTCTAATTGTTTTTGGGAGTTCTTCACTCTTACCCCTTTCAATACAGGAGCCAGAGTATAAATTTTTAAAATTCAAATCTGATCATTTACTCCCACCCAATATACTTTGGTGACTTCCAACTGTCCAAAAATCCCTACAGGAACTCACAAGATACTCAATTTAAAACCTACTTACCCCTCTAACTCTTATATTCTATCCATGTCTTTTCCTATCCCTTGAATAACTTAAGTTTCATGGCATTTTCAGAAAATGTCTTCCACTCCCCTTTTCACCTAGATAAGTTCTGTTCATTTTTTAAGCATCAGTTTCCACATTACTCTTTAAGGAAGAGCTTCCTTAAATATCCCAAACTAAGTTATCCCTTTATTTTATTTGCCCCCTTTTTAACTCCCAATACCTACCTCTCCTACTAGATTGCCATCTTCATAATGACAGAGATAAATACTTCATTCAGCAACAAAATAAAACCTTGATATTAAGCTGTGGTGGGTCATTCAATTTATACTTCTTCCACCCTGTGAGAATCTCTGGTCAGTGAACTTGGTAATGAAAACTTCAAACAGCTGGCTGGCTGGAAAGATGGTTTTGTCCAATAACCATTTGCATGTTGAAATTTCTAATTCTTTTTAGCTCCAGATCCATATGTTTATCTAGCTGCTTCCTGGATATTCCAACTGAATGTTTCCAGTGACTCAAAATCACTGTCAACTCTTAGAACTAGTAAGAGGGGTCACTTCTCTGGGCCCCTGAACTTTAGGAGTCCCACATACAAAAAACATACTAGATGTAAATTTGCTGAAGAACACGAGTGCCTCTGTAACTCAGAATTTGGCAATCCACGGAACACCCCATACACTTAAACATTTATATTCATACTAACTAATTAACTAATTCTGTTTAGGCCCCAGGGAAATTGTTCTTCACATAACTCACCCTGCGTCCTTAAAACAAAATGCGACTATGGCCAAATGCAATGACAGCTTGAGGATTTTGCTGCTGCCACCATTTGAGCAGAAACTACTTCAAAGGGTGAGTCTAGTTTTAAACAGTGGCAGAGAAAAAGCGCATAAACTAATTTGTCAAATTCTTCCTCTCAGCAAGATTGCAGGGTGTTCCTTCTTAACAAAATACTGTTTGCCAGTAGTGTCAACTATCTGTTATTTGTTTTCTTTCATCTTTCAGTTTATAATTCTAGAAGTACTCAAGGTTTAGCGTGGTATTCTCAAGGGTTGCACATGTGAGACGAAGAAAATTGACGGTGTTAAACAATTTGTATTGTTCTTTAAAAATACATTAATTCTATAAAAATATGTCTAGTCATAATATGTGTGAAGCATGTTTTTTGTATTTCCATATGGAACTACATATTAATTCAAGAGATGGTTAAAATTGTGATTTAAGTGATAATAATTTATGTAAAGAAATTAAAATATTTTGCAATATTTTTCTGCGATAATAATAATTTACTGTGTAAGACTCTCTTACAATGTCTGAGCTCAGTTTATTTGAAGTCTCAGTATTATTTTAAGAATTTTTTGACAGTTCAATTTCCTAAGTATTCAAAAGAGCAGTTTTGCTAATAAATTAATTTTAAGAAACTACCTAGGAATTATTATGATTCATAAAAGGTCTTATTTGGCATTAATGTCAAAAGAACATGAATTGTGTGAAAACCATGATTATTACAATATAATTAGTGGATTTGCTGAAATAAAGGCAAGAAAATAATTTATAAGTAATAAAAAGTAATTGATTAGGAATTGCATATCTTTCTCTTACTATGTGTTCAGACGTTGCTGTTTATCCACAGAACACCAAGATATGTGTAATAACTAAATTCTCTTTGATATTTTATAAACTTTCAGTAATATAAAAATCATAATTTTACATGTTTTGGGTATTTGTAATATAGTTGTATTTGACAGAGTAAGTTGGTAGAACATATATGATGTGATACTACTAGCTTTACTTAAAATATTTAATTATTAATCATATAGTAAGTTCGCCTCCATTTGTACTCAAGTGTTATAAATATTAGGAGCAGACTTGTCTTTTTTTTTTTTTTTTTTAACTTTATTTATTTATTTATTTATTTATGGCTGTGTTGGGTCTTCGTTTCTGTGTGAGGGCTTTCTCCAGTTGCGGCAAGTGGGGGCCGCTCTTCATCACGGTGCGCTGGCCTCTCATTATCGCGGCCTCTCTTGTTGCGGAGCACAGACTCCAGACGTGCAGGCTCAGTAATTGTGGCTCACAGGCTCAGTTGCTCCGCGGCATGTGGGATTCTCCCAGACCAGGGCTCGAACCCGTGTCCTCTGCATTGGCAGGCAGATTCTCAACCACTGCGCCACCAGGGAAGCCCCAGACTTGTCTTAAACTTAACTTATCCTTCCGTAACCCCACCTAATCATAGAAAATCACACCACTAATCCTCTATTTGCTCTATCCACTTCTTTTAATATTGAGGACCTCATCTAATCTGAGGGTCTTCAAAAATACTGTTCCCTTCAGTTAGAACAGACCTTACTTTCATTCTCAATTTAGCGAATTCCAATGCAGTTTGAATAATAATGTTTTAGGGAAACCATCCCTAATCCATTTGGTTAATCCATTTCTTTTGCAACATACTCTTATTGCACTTTTCGTAATAAATATTTATTTACCATTTTAAAATTTGTCTTCCCTGCAAAATTGTATGTTCCGAAAGTAAGATATGGGTCTAAATATTCACCATTGTTTTCCAAACACAGTGCAATGTCTGCCTCATGGCATGTATTTATTAAATTAAATTACATTGGTTTGAATTAAAAGCATTTAATTGAAAGTAGGGCCAAGAGTAGAATCATTTCTCTAGAAAATGAGTCCATGATTTAAGTAAAATATGAAAAGCATAATGAAGATTAATAAAATAAGAAATAGGAATATAACTCAACAAGGAACGTTGATAAGAGGGAAATCTGAATGCTATATTTCATATGCTGAATTTACCAACACAACCAGATGTCCATTCCAGCGAATGTCATTACAGCTTCTTCGCATTATTTTTCAACTTACTAATGTTGCAAGACCACTTTTAAGGAGAATACTTTTAAATCTGTTTCTATAACAGGCTTTCAGTAATTTAGACAATGGATGTTCGGACTGTTCACTTAATGTGAAACTTTGATCTAAAGTTGCTTCACTGAAAGAAAAAAGTGTCAGAAATTTGTACAGCCTTTGAATTTTTCATTGTTTAATCTCTCTGATTGATTCTGTGTTCTAGCATTGAAATAGAGGTTTGAACTTTAGAAAGACCTGAAAAAAGTTTCTGCAAGATCAAGTTGCTAAGAAAATAAATTATCTACTCTATATTTATATACTTCAAATTAAATGTTTCTAATTTTAGTACATTCACTAATGAAAACGTTTTCCTTGACTTATAAATAAAAGCATTTTTCTCTGATGCAGACTGGTATATAAGAGAACACATCAAAATCTTTCTCTAGAGATGGAATGTGATAAGAAACTATTTTTATTGTTATTGCAGTTTATAATCTTGCTGAAGGAATTATAGCTAATAGTCTAACCATTCTCTAACACTGACTTATTATATTTTAAATTGTTTTAGAGTAGTCATAAAGCATCTATGTTGCTCTTATGATATTTAAACTTATAATAACACTGTACTTATATACCAGTAGACTACCTCGTGGTATACTCAAAGAATGTAATAAACATCAATTATTCAGTAACTGTTAGAACTAGAAGATCTACTAAGGCTAAGAGCCATGTGCAATTTAAATCATATCTAAAATATAGTTTTATTACATGTGGTACAATTTTTAGAAAATATTCAAAATATAACTCAAAACACTAAATTCTTTCATGTTGACTCATGGTATCTGGGTTTTCTTTAATGCTTCGATGCTATGAAATACCTTCAGTTTGGAATTTAATTGGTGGACAGATTTGCAAGATTGAAAATTATTTTATACTATGTAGAGAACTATGTTAGACCTTTATACTTAAACCTGGCCTTCTTTTAAACTGTATTTACAGGCATACCTCAAAGGTATCATGGGTTCAGTTCCAGACCACTGAAGTAAAGCAAATATTGCGATAAAAGTCACACAAATTTTTTGGTTTCCCAGTGCATATAAAAGTTATGTTTATACTATACTGTAGTTGATTGTGTGCAATAGCATTATGTCTATCAAAGTAATATACATACCTTACTTTTTTTAAAAAAAGCTTATTACTAAAAAATGCTAACCATCATCTGAGCCTTCAGCAAGTCATAATCATTTTGCAATATTTATTTATTTATTTATTTATTTTCTTGGGTGTGTTGGGTCTTTGTTGCTGTGCACGGGCTGTCTCTAGTTGTCGCGAGTGGGGGCTACTCTTTGTTGCATTGCACGGGCTTCTCATTGTGGTGGCTTCTCTTGTTGTGGAGCACGGGCTCTAACCACACAGGGTTCACTAGTTGTGGCACGCGGGCTCAGTAGCTGTGGCTCACGGGCTTAGTTGCTCCGTGGCATGTGGGTTCTTCCCAGACCAGGGCTTGAACCCATGTGCCCTGCATTGGCAGGGGGATTCTTAACCACTGCACCACCAGGAAAGTACCTCTTTTTGTAATAGTAACATGAAAGATTACTGATCATAGATCACCATAAAAAATAATGAAATAATATAATATAATAATAATCACAGTAATAATAATAATTAAAGAGTTTGAAATATTGTGAGAATTAACAAAAATGTGACACAGAGATATGAAGTGAGCAAATGTCAGAAAAATGGCACCAATGGACTTGCTTAACACAGGAGTGCCACAAACCTTCCATTTGTAAAAAACATAATATCTGCAAATCACAATAAAGTGAAGCACAGTGAAAGGAGGTATGCCTGTACATTCATTGTCTATCTCCTGGGAACTCACACACACACACAAAATACCCAGATAAACTAGTTGCCCTTACAGGCATAGCAGGTGTACAGTGTCTCCTAAAAAGAAATTTTCTATAAAAACTGTCCCCAAATCATTTGAATTTGAATGCCACCAAATGATTTTTTGAATTTAAATGGAAAAATGTCAATCAAGGTGTTATCAAGCAATGATTTCTACCAAACTCTGTCATAAGGGAATGCAGAACAAGGAGAATTTTCCAATGTATATTATTTATCAATGAGAAAAATTCCAGTTTCAAAACTGGTACATGCAGTAAAATCTCAGATAAATAATTCACATAGCCTTAAGAATAACATATGTGTATCTTTTCATGTGCACACTTGTATATAAACCTATGGAACACATGTATATGATAATTCAGCATAGTTCATGGTACATAATGCTCAAGAAATACTCCTTGAAAGAATGTGTGAATGAATGCAAAACATACTAAATATATGCCTACATGCAACAGCAACAATAGAATTCACGTCCTTAGTACAAATTTTATAATTTTCAGTGTTTCTATCGGATTAAAAGTTTCATATGTCTGGATAAATAGATTGACAGTAAGAGAGAAAGAGAGAGGGATGCTTTCTTCATGAAGAAGGGCTTTAATAGCATTAGTTATTCTAAGAAAAATAAGAGAAAGTTTAAATGCACCAATATTTGTAGGGAGAAATACACCACAGTATATTTACTGTGGAAAATTTACATTCTCTAAAACTTATTTTCTAAAATGTATGACAAATTGATATTTGTACCTTTCTTTCTTTCTTTCCTTTTTTCTTTCTTTCTTTCTCTCTTTTATTGACATATAGTTGACATACAATATTATGTTAGTTTCAGGTGTACAGTGTAATGATTTGACACTTAAATACATTATGAAATGATCACCATAAGTCTAGTAACCATCTGTCACCATACAAAATTATTACAGTATTATTGACTATATTCCTTCTACTCTTAATGCATCCCCATGACATTTATTTTATAGCTGGAAGTTTGTACTTCTTAACCCCCTTAAACCTATTTAACCAAACCCTCTACTCACTTTTCCTCTGACATCCACCAGTTTACTCTCTGAATTCATAGCCTGTTTCTATTTTGTTTTGTTTATTCATTTTTTTAGAGTTTTCATATAAGTGAGATCATACAGTATTTGTCTTTCTCTGTCTGACTTATTTCACTTAGCATAATACCGTATAGGTCCATCCATGTTGTCTCAAATGACAAGATTTCATTCTTTTTTACTTTTTTATGGTTGAGTAATATTCCATACACACACACACACACACACACACACACACACACACACACATACACACACACAAACACCATATCTTCCTTATCCATTCATCTATCGATGGACATTTTGTTGCATCCATATCTTGGCTATTATAAACAATGAAGCAATGAACATAGGAAAGCATATATCTTTCCAAATTGGTATTTTGTTTTCCTCAGGTAACTACCCAGAAGAGGAATTATTGAATCAAATAGTAATTCTATTTTTAATTTTTTGAGGAGCCACCATACTGTTTTCCATAGTGGCTATACCAATTTACATTTCCACCAAAAGTGCATGAGGGTTTCCTTTCCTCCACATTTCTGCCAACACTTGTTATTTGTTGTCTTTTTGATGATAGCCATTCTGAGAAGTGTGAGGTAATATTTCATTGTGGTTTTGATTTGCATTTCCGTGATGATTAATAATGCTGAGTGTCTTTTTCATGTGCCTGTTGTTCATTTGTATGTCTTCTTTGGAGAAATGTCTATTCAAGTCCTATGCCCATTTGTAACATATTTGGGGTTTTTGATACTGAGTTGTATGATTTCTTTATATAATGTAGATATTAACTCCTTATCAGATATATCATTTGTAAATGTCTTCTTCCATGTAATAGGTTACATTTTCATTTTGTTGATGCTTTCCTTTGCTGTGCAAAAGTTTTTTAGTTTGATGTAGTCCCATTTGCTTATTTTTGCTTTTGTTGCCCTTTCCTGAGAATACAGATCCAAAATTTATTGAGACTTGTTTTATGGCCTAATATGTGATCTATCCTAGAGAATGTTCCATGTGCACTTAAAAAGAAAGTGCATTCTGCTGTTTTTGTATGGAATGTACTGTACATATCACTCAGGGCTATCTGATCTAATGTGTCCCTTAAGACCACTCTTTCCTTCTTGATTTTCTGTCTGGAAGATCTACCCATTGATGTGAATGTGGTGTTAAAGTCCCCTACTGTAATTGTATTATTGTCAGTTTCTCCCTTAATGTCTGTTAATATTTGCTTTATGTATTAGGTGCTTCTGTGTTGGGTGCATAGATATTTACAAGTGTTATGTCTTCTTGTTTGATTGATCCCGTAATTATTACATAGTACCCTTCTTCGTCTCTTATTACAGACTTTGTTTTAAAGTTTAAGTTCTCTGGCAAAAGTATTGCTACCCCAGCTTTATTATTGTTTCCATTTGTATGGAATACCTTTTTCCATCCCCTTACTTTCAATCTCTGTGTGTCTTTGGATCTGAAATGAGTCTCTTGTAGGCAGCATATAGATGGGTCTTACTTTTTAAACCATCAATCTACCCTATGTCTTTTGATTGGAGTATTTAGAACATTTATGTTTAAAGTAATTATTGATACTTATGTACTTATTGCCATTTTATTAATTGTTTTCTGGTTATTTTTGTTGTTCTTCTCTTCCTTTCTTCTTCTCTTGGTCCCATCCCTTGTGATCTGGTAACTTTCTTTAGTGTTATTTTTGTATTCTTTTCTCGTTATTTTTTGTGTATCTATTATCAGTTTTTGATTTGTGGTTACCATGAGGTGTTTATATAACAACGTATGTATATAGCAGTCTATTTTGAGTTGATAGTTGCTTCATTTGAGCATGTTCTGAAAGATTATATGATAAATAAAATAAAAATACACTAGAGATACAGCAGATTAGATGATGCAGCTATGACGGTTCTTTTATATTTCCTATCTCTTTGTGGAAATTCTCATTGTGTTCCTCCATTCTTCTGAGTCAAGTGACCATTACTTTGAATTCTTTATCTGGAAGATGACTTATCTCTATTTCATTTAGTTCTTTTTCTGAGGTTTAATCTTGTTCTTTTGTTTGGAATTTATTTATTTACTTATTTATTTGTGTCCTCATTTTGCTTAACTGTCTGTGTTTGTTTCTATGTATTGGGTAGATCAGCTATGTCTCCTGCTCTTGAAAGAGGGACTTTGTGTAAGAAGGTGTCCTAGAGGACCCAGTAGTGTGGTACCCCCTGGTCACCAGAGCCAGGTGCTCCAGGACTGTCCTTTGTGTGAGTTGCTTGTGCCTTCCTGTTGCGGCTGTGCCACAATTGCTACAGGCACACTAGTGTACAGGGCTGGCCTCTAGTGTGGCTGGCTATAACGCCTGGTCACAACTATTGTGGGCACTCTGGTGTATGGGGCCAACCTCTTGAGTGGGAGCAGCTCTGGGGAGATGCCAGTGCCAACAAAGGCACCCGCTGAATCCGACAGGACAGGTAGCCACTTGGTGGGGCAAGCTGAGGGCACCTGCCGGGACTGGCGGGGTGAGGAGCCTACTTTGGAGGAACTCCAGTACCAGCCAAGGTGCCTACCAGGACTGGCAAAGAGGGCCAGTTTGGCAGGGCTCCAGTATCAACTGAAGATGTCTGCTGGGACAGGCAGAGCAAGGGGCCTCTTTAGAGGGGCTTTGGTGACAGCCAAGAGCATACATCAGGACTGGCAGAGTTGGAGAGGTTGCTTTTAATGAGCACCAGGAGGGTCACATTCACAAGTCCATCTGGAGTGAGGTGAGCAGTGCTAGTAAATTAGATAGGGAGAGTCAGAAAAGGCACCTGCCAGCACTGAGTCAGCTAGGTAGAAAGTGAGCCAAAAGGAAAAAAAAAAAAAAAGGCACCGACCAGATCCTTTGTACCCAGAAAAAGTTACAACAGATTCCTTGGGCACATGCACAAAAGTTAGTTAATGAATCACCCTCATGTGTGACCCTAGCACTTTTCAAACTGCTGCCTCTGTGCTGGGACTTAGATCAAGGGCGTCTTCGTGTGTGTCCTTGAAGTTCGGATTCTCAGTTTCGTACAGCGCTCTCCCAGACATAAGCCCTGCCTGTTTTCAAAGATGTTATGGGGCTCTTCTCCCAGTGTGGGTACCCTGGGCCAGGGAGCCCAATGTGGACTTCAAAGCCCTGGCTCCATAAGGAGGACTTCGGAGGCTGTGGTATCCTTCCCACCTACTGGTCACAGTGCTGGGGTTGTGGGTCCCGGCCAGATCACATCTCTGCCCCTACTACCCGTCTCAATGTGACTTTTTCTTTTTATCTTTATCTGTAGAAAATCTGTTCTGCTAGTCTTCAGGTTGTTCTCAGAGATGGTTTGTAGTGGCCATTTTGGTGTGTTGTGGGAGGAGGCAAGTCCAGGCTCTTCTTATTCCACCATCTTGTCTTGCCCTCCTGGCAAATCTAATTCAATATTTTAAAATTACAAAAGTGTATATATAAGCACAACAGTCTAAAACAGACAAACACAAATGAAATATCCATGTCAACATGTAGACAGTGTAGCATGATTTTGTTGTCATCATTTGGGGATAAAGTTTTCTAAAAGATGTGAGATTGATTTAACTTGAATTTAATTTTTTTTTATTTTTTATATTGAAGTGATTATTTCCCTGTCTGATGTCATAAAATGTACATAATTTTGCATCTTACTTTAGCAATTAATATTATCTAGGTAAGTCATAATAATGTTCAAGACAATTTGTACAAAGAGTATTGCCAAGATATTTCATTAAATCGTAATCTTTATATAAATTTGAATCCCCAGACTTCTGCCTTTCATAACTTGATTTTAACTTGTGTGAGGGCTACAAAATAATGTGTAATAATTTGTTAATCTTTTTTGAAGAAATTGTCAGTTCACTATTCTAATTAAGTTGAAACATTAGGTAATATCCAGCTGCCTTATAAATTAAAAACAACTGTTCATTTAATAGCAATCTGTAGAAAATTGGTAAATATAAGATCTATTGATCATTAAATTTCTTTGTAAAATAGAACTAGATAGGTCTGTTTGCCTCATTACTCAATATTATTAATATTTTAAGAGAGAATAGCAATTTGCCTTTCACAAAAACACTAATATTTTCTGTGAAACATGAATATTTGTTTCTGGGAAATTCTACTGAGCTTCCTCTATATTTCAGACAATGAATGATAGCTTTTTGACTCAGTAGTTGGGAAAGAAACTTTATTTTGCAATAAATACTTATACTAAGAAACAATATATGCCTCAGGGATTTGTCCTTAATTATATGAAAGAATTATTCTTTGACTCTTTTAAAGAGAAAAGGAGAAAACAAGAAGATAATCAAAATTATTTTTTAGATCAGTGTTTTGCACTGGCATTTTTTTATTATTCCTTCAGGCATATTTTCTTTCACAATTGACATAGATTCCAAGTTTCTTTGGCCCTCTTTTAAGGATTTTATATTATTTGGTTATGCATTTTATATTTTATTATAGATAATTTTTAAACATACAGTACATTAAATAGCATAACAAATTCCTATGTATCTTTTCCACAAATACAAAAATTACCTTTGTTGTATTATTCCTGTTTCATTTATAACTCTTCCCACTCCCTACTTTTGTTGTATTATTCCTGTTTCATTTATTACTCTTCCCACTCCCTACTTCCTGCCATGGCGATGATGATGATGCTTATGATGATGATGGTTACAGTGATTTTGGTGGGGGTGGCATTTACATACACTGAAATGCACAAAACTTAATGTACAATTTTGAAAAATGGATGCCCCCATAAAGAACACATCTCTATCATATTTCTATCTTTTCAGAAATTTCCCTTCCTTCCCAGTCAATCTAGCCCTCAGAAGCATGTTTCAATTCAGATTACTATTGTCTATTCTGGTATTTCATATAAATGAAATTATATAGTATGTATTCTTTTGTGTATAGCTTTTTCTGTAACATTTTGTCTGTGGGAGTCATCTATGTGATGTGTGTGTCAGTAGCTCTTCCTTGTTATTGCCAAGTAGTATTCCATTTTATGAATACACAAAAATGTTACTTATTCTTCCCCTTGTTGGTGCCTATTTTGGTTGTTTCCAGTTTTGAGCTGTGTGTAGAACAGCTATGAACATTCTTAAGCAAGTCTTTTTATAGATATATGTTTTTATTTCTTTTGGATAGATACCTAAAAATAAAATTGTTAGGTCAAAAAGTGGGTAGTATATATATTATGAACATGCCCAATCTTTCTCTAAAATTATTATGTCATTTTATTTTTTAATGCAAAAGATACTGGTTTTTCTACATTTTCTTCAACTTTAATGTGGTTAGCCTTTTTACTTTTAGCCATTCTGATAGGTGTAGCGTGGTATTGCCATTGTGATTTTTTTTTAATTAATTAATTTATTTATTTATGGCTGTGTTGGGTCTTCATTTCTGTGCGAGGACTTTCTCTAGTTGTGGCAAGTGGGGGCCACTCTTCATCGTGGTGCGCGGGCCTCTCTTGTTGCGGAGCACAGGCTCCAGACGCACAGGCTCAGTAGTTGTGGCTCACGGGCCTAGTTGCTCCGCAGCATGTGGGATCTTCCCAGACCAGGGCTCGAACCCGTGTCCCCTGCATTAGCAGGCAGATTCTCAACCACTGCACCACCAGGGAAGCCTGCCATTGTGATTTTAATTTACATTTTTAAATAACTAATGATGTGCAATTTTTCTTGTGTTTTTTGGCCAATCTTCCTTTCAGACCATCAATTCAAATATTTGCCTATTTTCATTTAGATTTTTTTATTATACTATCATTTTTGAGTTAAAGAAACTTTTTTCTTTTTTTTAAATTTAAGTACAGTTGATTTACAATATCATATGAGTTTCAGGTGTACAGCATAGTGATTCAGTATTTTTACAAATTATACTCCATTAAAAGTTATTACAAGATTATTGCTATAATTCCCTGTGCTATACAATATATCCTTGTTGCTTATCTATTTTATAGATAGCAGTTTTTATCTCTTAATCCCATACCCCTAATTTGCCCCTCCCCACATCCCTCTTCCTTCTAGCTCCCACTAGTTTGTTTTCTATACCTGTGAGTCTGTTTCTGTTTTGCTATATACATTTATTTGTATTATTTTTTAGATTCCACATGTAAGTGATATCATACAGTTTTGTCTTTCTCTGTCTGAATTATTTCACTAAGATAATTTTCTCTAGGTCTAACCACGTTGCTGCAAATGGCAGAATTTCCTTCTTTTTTATGTCTGAGTAGTAATCCATTGTACCACATCTTCTTTATCCATCTGTCTGTTGATGGGCCCTTGGGTTGCTTCTGTGTCTTGGCTGTTGTAAATACTGCTACTATGAATATTGGGGTGCATTGAGCCTTTTGAATTAGTGTGTTCATTTTTTCCAGATATATACCCAGGAGTTGAATTGCTGGATCATATGGTAGTTCTATTTTTAATTTTTTGAGAAATCTCCATAATGTTTTCCATAGTGGCTATACCAGTTTATGTTCCCACCAACATTGTACAAGGGTTCCCTTCTCTCCATCTCCTTGCCAACATTTGTTATTTGTGTGTGTGTGTTTTTTAAGGATAGCCATTCTGACAGGTGTGAGGTGATATATCACTGTGGTTTTGATTTGCATTTTACTGATGATTAGCGATATAGAGCATCTTTTCAAGTGCCTGTTGGCCATCTACATTTCCTCTTTGGAAAAATGTCTACTCAATTCTTCTGCCCATTTTTAAATTGGGTTGTTTGTTTTTTTGATGTTGAATTGTATAAGCTGTTTATATACATTAGATATCATGCAGTCATATCATTTGCAAATATTTTCTTCCATTCAGTACAATGTCTTTTTGTTTAGTCAGTGGTTTCCTTTGCTGTGCAAAACCTTTTAAATTTAATTAGATTCCATTTGTTTGTTTTTACTTTTATTTCCTTTACTTTAGGAGACAGATCCAAAAAAATATTGCTGGGATTTATGCCAAAGAGTATTCTGCCTGTGTTTCCCTCTAGGGGTTTTATAGTATTCAGTTTCACATTTATATCTTTAATCCATTTTGAGTTTTATTTTTGTATATGGTGTTAGAGAATGTTCTAATTTCATTTTTTAATGTTATCTGTCCAGCTTTCCCAACAACACTTATTGAAGAGACTGCCTTTTTTTCACTGATTTTTTTTATTGAGGTATAGTTAATTTACAATGTTGTGTTAACTTCAAATGTACAGCAAAAAAACATATATATATCCTTTTTCAGATTATTTTCCATTATAGGTTATCACAAGATACTGAGTAGAGTTCCCTGCATAATACAGTAGGTCCTTGTTGTTTACCTATTTTATATATAGCAGTGTTTATATGTTAATCCCAAACTCCTAATTTATCTCCCTCTACAACCCTGCTCCGCTATCCCCTTTGGTAATCATAAGTTTGACTTCTATGTCTGTGAGTCTATTTCTGTTTTGTATATAAGTTCATTTGTATCATTTTTTTTAGATTCCACAAGTAAGTTATATCATATGATATTTGTCTTTCTGACTTACTTCATTTAATATGATAACCTCTAGGTCCATCCATGTTGCTATAAATGGCATTATTTCTTTTTTATGGCTGAGTAATATTCCATTTTATATATATACCACATCCTCTTTATCCATTCATATGTTGATGGCCATTTAGCTTGCTTCTACGTCTCGCTATTGTAAATAGTGCTGCTATGAATATTGGGGTGCATGTATCTTTTCGAATTAGAGTTTTCTCCATATATATGCCCAGGAGTGGATTGCAGGATCATATGGTAACTCTATTTTTAGATTTTAAGGAACCTCCATACTCTTCTCCATAGTGGCTGCACCAATTTACATTCCCACCATCAGTGTAGGAGGGTTCCTTTTTCTCCACACCCTCTCAAGCATTTATTATTTGTAGACTTTTTGTGGATGGTCACTGTAAATGGTGTGAGGTGATACCTCATGGTAGTTTTGATTTTCATTCCTCTAAAAATTAACAATATTGAGCATCTTTTCATGTGCCTGTTGACCATCTCTATATCTTCCTTGGAGAAATGTCTATTTAGGTCTTCTGGCTATTTTTTGATTGTGTTTATTTTTTAATATTAAGCTGTATGAGCTGTTTGTATATTTTGGAAATTAATCCCTTGTTGGTAGCATCATTTGCAAGTATTTTCTCCCAGTCTGTAGGTTGCCTTTTCATTTTGTTTATGATTTCATTTGCTGTGCAAAAGCTTTTAAGTATAATTAGGTCCCATTTTTTAATTTTTGCTTTTATTTCCTTTACTTTAGGAGACAGATCCAAAAAAATCTTTCTGTGACTTACGTCAAAGAGTGTTCTGCCTTTGTTTACCACTAGGAGTTTTATAGTATTCAGTTTTACATTTAGGTCTTTAATCCATTTTGAGTTTATTTTTGTGTATGGTGTTAGAGAGTGTTCTAATTTCATTCTTTTATATGTAGCTATCCAGTTTTCCCAGCACAACTTATTGAAGAGACTGTCTTTTCTCCATTGTATATTCTTGCCTCCTTTGTCATAGTTTAATTTACCATAAAAGTGTGGGTGTGTTTCCTGGCTCCCTGTCCTATTCTGTTTATCTATGTGTCTATTTTTGTGCCAGTACCATACTGTTTCAATTACTGTAGCTTTGTACTATAGTCTGAAGTCAGGGCGCATGATTCCTCCAGCTCTGTTCTTCTTTCTCAAGATTGTTGTGGCTATTCAGGGTCTTTTGTGTTTCCATACACATTTGAAAATTGTTTGTTCTTGTTCTGTGGAAAATGCCATTGGTAATTTTATAGGGATTACATTGAATCTGTAGATTGCTCTGGATAGTATGGTCATTTTAACAATATTGATTCTTCCAATCCAGGAACATGGTATGTCTTTCAATCTTGTGTGTTGTCTTTAGTTTCTTTCATCTTTCATTTCTTTTTATGGTTTTCAGAGTACAGGTCTTTTGCCACGTAAGGTAGGTTTATTCCTAGATTTTATTCTTTTTGATGTGATGGTAAATAGGATTGTTTCCTTAATTTCTCTTTCTGATCTTTCATTGTTAGCGTATAGAAATGCAACAGATTTCTGTATATTAATTTTGTATCCTGTAATTTTACTGAATTCATTGATGAGCTCTGGTAGTTTTCTGGTAGCACCTTTAGGATTTTCTATGTATAATATCGTGTCATCTGAAAACAGTGACACTTTTACTTCCTTTCCAGTTTGGATGCCTTTTATTTCTTTTTCTTCTTTGATTGCCATGGCTAGGACTTCCAAAACTATGTTGAATAACAGTTATGAGAGTGGGCATCCTTATCTTGTTCCTGATCTTAGAGAAAATGCTTTCAGCTTTTCACCATTGAGTATGATGTCAGCTGTGGGTTTGTCATATATAGCCTTTTTTATTTTGAGGTATGTTCCCTCTATGTCTCCTTTCTGGAGAGTTTTATACTAAATGGATAGTGAATTTTATGAAAAGCTTTTTCTGCATCTGTTGAGATGATCATATGGTTTTCATTCTTCAATTTATGTATTAATGTCATGTATCACATTGATTAATTTGTGGTTATTGAAAAATCCTTGCAACCTTGGGATAAATCCCACTTGACCATGGTGTATTATTCTTTTAATGTATATTTGGATTTGGTTTGCTAGTATTTTGTTGAGGATTTTTGCATCTATGTTCATCAGTGATAATGGCCTGTAATTTTCTTTTTTGTGTGTGATATCTTTGTCTTTTTTTGGTATCAGGTGATGCTGACCTCATAAAATGAGTTCAGAAGTGTTCCTTCCTCTGCAATTTTTTTGGAATAGTTTCAGAAGGATATGTGTTAACTCTTCTTTAAATGTTTGGTAGAATTCACCCATGAAGCCATCTGATCCTGGACCTTTTTATGTTGGGAGTTTTTAAATTACTGATTCAACTTCATTACTAGTAATTGGTCTGTTCATATTTTCTATTTCTTCCTGGTTCAGTCTTGGGATATTGTACCTTTCTAGGAATTTGTCCATTTCTTCTAGGTTGTTCATTTTATTGGCATATAGTTGTTCCCAGTAGTCTCTTATGTTCCTTTGTATTTCTGTGGTGTCTGTTGTAACTTCTCATTTTTCATTTCTCATGTGGTGAAGGCAGACGGACTTTACTTACTCCTGATCTTATGTGGACCTCATTCAGTCTTCATCATTAAGTATGTGATTACATGGAAGTGAACTTTTTTCTGTTTTAGAAAGTTTCCTTCTGGGTTAACTGAGTATTTTTATGAATAATTGTTGTCAAATTGTGTCAAATGCTTTTTCTGCATTTAGTGAGGTACTCATATGGTTATTCTACTTTATTTTGTTGATGTGATGAATTGCATTGAATGATTTTGGAATATAAACCATCCTTATACCCTGGGATAAACTCCACTTGGTCACAGTGTATTATTCTTTTTTATATATTCCTGGATTATTTGCCAATATTTTGTTTAGATATTTTGAATCTGTGTTTATGACAACTTGTGTATATTACTTTCTTCTCTTGTAATGTTTTTGTCAGCTTTTGGTATCAGGATAATGCTGGCCTCATGAGTTGAGAAACACTTATTCCTTATTTTTAGTGAGATTTTGTATTATTATATCATCCTTAAATGCTTAAGAAATTTGCTAGTGTACGCATCTGTACCCGGAGTTTTCTCTGTGAAAAGGTGTTTAGTACCTAATTCAATTTCTTTGATAAATATAAAGCTATTAATAGTTTCTGTTTTATCATTTAAGATATTTGTTTCATCTGTTTTAAATTTAATGGAAATAAAGTTGCTCATAATATTCCCTTTCATCATTTTAATATTTGTATGATTAATAAAAATATATTTTCTTAAATTTCTGATATTGACAATTTATCTTATTTTTTTTTTCTTAATCAGTCTTACTTGTAGTTTATCAATTTTATTAACCTTTTCAAAGAATCAACATTGGTCGTATCAAATTTATCTGTTATTTTTTCTTTTATATTTCTACTGGGTTTTTTTCATATCCTCCATTTCTCTGCTCTAAATCCTTGAACATATTTATTATATGTATAATAGTTGTTTTGATGTCCTTGTTTGCTAATTCCATTCTCTCTGTCATTTTTATGTCTGTTCTGTTAACTGATATTCCTCCTGATATTATAGGTCACATTTTCTTTCTTCTTTCCATATATAGAAATTTTGTTTTTTGAAAGTTAGGTACTGTGAATTTTATGTTATAACTGTTGGATATGTATTCTTCCTCTAATGAGTGTTAGACTTTGTTCTAAGTCACTTATATGTTAACTTGATTCTTTTGAGGCTGGTTTCTAAGTTTTTTAAATATAAATCTAGATTAGCCTTTATTCTAGAGCCATTTTAACCTCATGACTAATACCCGGGACCAACTTCATGGTTGTACGACCTGTGTAGTCTCATAGGGGCCTGAATGAAGAAGGGCCCAACACTTGGTTTAGTGTTCCTGTCACTGTCTTGAAATTCTTAATAATTTTGTTGTTGAATATGTGCTGCCAGTTAGCCAATGTCTGAAGGCAGTTATTTCAGATGATTTTTGCATTCCTCTTGGTTGTTGTTTATAACAGGAGGTAAGTCCCACAAGGAATCCCATATCCTTCCATGCAAAAAAGTAGAGATCTAAAATATAATTTGACGATATTGGAGATTGTTTTTTAAATGTAAATTTTAAAATTAGTTGTTTTCCATAGACACAGCTTCTATGGGAATGAAGAACTTACAAATCTTCTTGCAGATAAAAATTTCCCCAAGAAGAAATTGTTGATTCAAAATGCCAACAGTGTTAAAGTTGAGAAACTCTGCTAAAATGGAAGTTATTCAAAGGCTTAATAGAGATCAGAATGTTAGAATGTATTTTTCATGGAAGGCCTGTTAACCCATTCACTAACTATATGCCCTGGAAAAGTCCAGAGGAACTCTCTTTACTACATACAGCTATGAGAAATACATTCACAAGGGGGACCTTAGTGTCCTTGAAAAGTTCTGTGGTGGCTATTATTCTCTGTATACCAGGAATGACAAAGGGAACTGCTCTTACCATAATAGGCTCCCTTAATTCAAAAGGGATGATGAGATTCCAGAGTGGCAGGAATGAAGTAGTAGCACTTAATTGCCTGAGAAAAATGAACATGATTGCTGTAATAAGCAACAGAAGTGAAGCCCGCATCAGAATATTTAAACTGCCATGGATCTTTAGTTTTGACCAATTGAGTAGAATGTCTCTAAAACTGATCAACAATCTAATAAAGCCTTATTTAATTTATATAAGTAGAAAAGTTCCAGGTCCTTTAAACAGACCTGTGTGGTATTTTGTAGCTGTGTGGTATTTACAATTCTGTTTCATTAGTTCTGCTTCTAGATTAATTATTTACATCTTACATCTTACTATTTTTGCTAAGTTTTTTCCTAATCTTGAGCTTAAATCATTTGGTTATTTTTTTTATTTTTTGTTTAATTATAAAAAGAGATAAAAGCTGTGATCTCTGATTATGGCTTAAACTAAGTAAAACTTTTCTACATATGTTGTAGTTTTAGTTTTGAGTTTCTGTTTAACAAAAAAGCTATAAAATTTCTTATAAATCTTCAAAGTATTATATATTTTTTTAATTTCCTGAAATTAAAAATTTCCTGAAATTAAAATTTTTTAAATTTCCTTTTAAATTTTTAACACGTGATTTCTTCCAATGCCACGTTTAAAGAAATAAGAGTACAGAGAAGTCATTTTGCTAAAGATCATACAGCCAGCTTATGCCAAGCCTTTGCATTCCCAGGTCTTTGTATTTTCCATTCAACTGTAGAATATTTATTTCTTTTATCATCTATTCTTAGTAGTTATGTTTTTCCAGGCTTTAATTTTCCTAGTTAAATGCCTATTTTATTAACATTATCTCCTATAATATCAATATTATAATTATCTCCTATGAGATCAATGTTGAAATAATTGATACTTTAAAAAATTAATATCTTTCCCCACAACCATAGACAAACACACACTCACTCATAGCAGTTTCATCCTTAGACCACCAAGGCTTTGCCAAAAGTAATTCTATTTGCTTAAAAACAAACAGCAAACACCCTCTCCTCGGGTTTTATTTTCTCCTAGATGTTTCGGTAACACTGATTCTTAACAGAGATCCTCTATTGAATTCTAATTAACAGAGATCTCTTCAATAGAGATCCTCTATTGAATTAGTTTTGTTAAGTACCCAAGCGTGATCAGAGTAAAATAATAGCTAAAATATCAATCTTTAGGGTCTCCAAAAAATAAGCCTTTTATCTGGTGGCACATATGAAAATTCATCCGGTACCCTACACATTGTAAATATTTTCTTTCTTTGACAAAAGGGAAAACATTTATAAGGAGAATAATTATATTTCCATTCAGTATTTTTCAAATCATAGTTAAATTGTTTCTTTGTTGCTGTTGTTTTTATATTCCTTCCTAATAAATGCAACCACAGAAGCTCCAACTGCACAGGAAATATGGCTGCTTTTTCACAGTTATTAATATCAGTAGAAACAATTGAGCCCTCTGGAAAAACAAGCCAATCCACTCCCAGCTTTCAGAGACAGAGTTTTGAACAAAGAAGCCAGCCATGACATAAGAATAGAGGAGCATTAGATAATCATTTTTGTCCCCAGATCTACTCAATTTCAGTAAAGAGGCTTCTCGTTTGTGAAGAGAAAAATATTCTATAATACTACTAATTATGTTAAATTACAATTATCTATTCACATCTTAGAAAACTTGGTTCAGCAAGCAGTCCCTGCCATTTACAAGAGCAAATAGGCAAGTCTATGACATGAGAGAGCATCAGACAGAAAAGTGGCCAGACATAGGAATGATTGAGTCAGGGGCCCTTGGCAATCTGAGACCCCAGTAGGCAGATTGCCACATGCTTAGAGAGTAGCATATGGAAGGGTGGGGGGGAACAAAACACACTGGACTTTTTCACTTATTTTGCCAAGGGTTCTTTACATGTTCTCATCCTTAGTTGCATAATACAATCACCTGGGAAGCTTTTGAAGAAAATACCAGTTTCTGTGTCCCATCTCAGGTCAATTAAATCAGGATCTTTGGAAGTGAGGTTCAGCCATCAGTATTTTTAAAAGCTCCTTGGGTGAACCAAAAGTACAACTCTGCGTAAGAACCCCTGAGCTCAGTTCTGGTCATGTTACCCTCAGAGACTTGTTCTTGATGGATTAAGTGCAGCAAACAATAGCTACCACTAGAAAATCTGAAGAATTGTCTCCTCATCTCTTTAGGTTGCAACTGGTTTGTTTCTTAGAAAAGGAAACTTTGACTTGGAGCTGCAGGTTTTGGGCTCTCAATTCTTCTAATATGAGGTTGGTTTTTTTCAACATTTTTTCTGACTATACAGTACTTGCATTTCATCCCTCTAAAAATATATAATAGATCCATTTTTGACATATGCTTTCACCATTCAGCTTCCTAAGTATACTTTCTAGTATTTTCTGAAATCAAAACTAATAAGAGAGGATACTGTTATATTTCCAAATTCACTAGTTAGACAAGTTATGGACTAAATAGTGGATACTACAGGGCACAGGACGTATATATGAGACCTCAGGGTTGGTTTGGACTAACAGTGGAGATCCAACCAGATAAGTATAAGCCAGTGTCCAAGGGATGTGAAAAAAGTCTAAGGTCAAAAATTGTGCAAGTAGATCTTTGGTGACAACAATCTAAGACAGAAGAATGAGGTACTATAGCAGAAGAGCACAGGATGTAGAGAAAAACAATGGAGGATTTAGGAGTGTAATATTTGGAATCCAAATAGAAAGTTAATAATGGAAATAGTGTATATGCTTAGCAGATGCCAAGCTACCAGGGCTACACAAGACAAATACTAGGTCCCAGGAAGTATTTCTAGAAGAAAAGGGTTATTAAAATAGTCCTTCAGAGTAGGCAAAGAGAGAGATTTGGGGTGCAGCAGCCATGTTAACTAGAAAAGGGCATTGTCTGCAGTGGAGGAATCCAAAATTAGAATAAAATCCAGAGAATTGAAAAATACCACTAAAAACATAGCTTTGACCTTTCTGTAGGATTGGCCATTTATGCAGCACCTAGTGTAGAACCTAAAAGTGCAACCTCTGGAGCCCACATATCTGAATTTGAATTCCAGAACTGCTATTTAATTAGGGTAACTTAACTCCTCTTTGGCATATTCCTTATGAGGGAAAAATATACCTTTCTTTTATTATTTTTACATAAATAAAGTTTTAAAACTTAAGAATATCTGAGGATTAAAGTGATATAAACACATAGTGCCCAATCTCCTTTTATCATCCTGAACATATCCCTAAGTCAGTTCCTTCTTTGGGGGTAAAGACAAAAAAAAAAAAACCAATAAGAAATCAAACTTTTTAAAAATTGCTACCAAGTTTGAGATTCCATAAGATAATGTCCAATTCAGGACTCTAAGGCACTAAAGACACTTTCGGTAGCTGTGGTCCTTTATGTAGGCAGGGTCTGTAGGGAGTACCTCTTCAGGTTTTATTATTTCTTGGGGAAAAAAATGAAGGCTCAGTCTTCAGTGTCTAACTTAATCAGATTTTTATACATGTTAGAGTAAATATGTGAAGAATATTTTAGATAGAAGAATAATTCACTATTATGTTATTTTGCTCAAACTAAAAACAAAAACAAAAAAATTGAGATACAATGGATAGGTGGTATAAAAAAGCCACCCAGAAAAATTTCATTCTAATCCTGGCATGGTAACTACCTACTATGAAACTGAACAGGTCATAGCCCCTTTCTTTGAACTTTAGTTTCCTCATTTGCAAATGCTAGATCTCAATTATCCTCCCCAGGTCCAAAGTTTCATTTCCCTATACAGGAAATTACCTATCAATAAATTCTTATTTTATTCAAAAAGTTTAATTTTACAATATCTTCAGTATCAGAAATAGAGGAGGCTCTTTCCATAATGAATATAAATCCTAGAGTTTTCCATCAGTCACACTTAGTGATCAGAGCTATATACAGAACATTCTGTTCTCCAAACTCAAATAGCCTATTTCACCCTGTATAGAGCTACTTTGGGTGAGAAATTATCATCCATTTCTCACAGGCACAGAGGCCTTTTCTCTAAAATCTTAGAATAAAATCTAGGGACTCTAGTCATATAATCCTGTATCATACATTTTTAAAACTTCATATTTTCCTGATGGCTCAACATCTCCACAAACAGGTTGTGAGTACCCATCCAGCTGACCAGGTATGGCATGCTATGTGACATGCTACACCTCCCTCTTCTGGGACCTGTGGGTATAACAAATCTCTTTCACTTTCATAGCCTCTCTGTGGTGTTATTCCACGTCTGCACCAGACTGATCAAATAAAACCATTTTTAAGCAACATAATTATTCCTCATAACAGATTCCCCACTTTCCAGCATCATCAGGGAGCTGAGTCCAGCTGGTGAACATTCCCTTCCTTCACCCCTTTCCCATGGGTTCCTCTGTCTCCAGCCCACTACCACCGTTCCATGGTGTCCAGTTTGCTGGTGACCCAAAAGATAAGGGAAAGTGACAGAGGCCACATTCACCAGCCTGGCTCCAAGTTTAGTATCTACAGAATCGGTTTCACTTTGTATAAGATGATTCTTCCTTGCATGATTATTATAAATTATTATGCTAAATAATTTTTTTCTATCCTGGTTAGTGCCCAGGTCAGGAAAGCAAAATAAAAACCCTGGCCTGCCACATAAGACACAGGATGTAATCATTTACCCATTTATTTTTGTTAGAACAAAATAAATAATGAAATAGTCTTTTTTATCTCCTTTTGCATCATGCCATAAATGAACTGCAACAGTGCAAATTCCAAGGAGTCTTAGATAAACCTAGAAACATAATAAACAACTTATGATTTTAATACTTTAGTGGTTAGATTGTGATTTTTTTCTCCATTGCTAAAATACCATAATATTTAGGCAGAAGTTACTTCTGTTATTTTAATGTATTGACATTCTGAGTTCATTAAGAAAATGCTTTGTGCTCTGAAATCATGTTTTCATCAAAATTGAAAGCATAAATATAATAATATGAGAGCAAAACTTTGGGGCACATTTAGATGTGAAGAGTTATTTAATAGCACATCAAAGTTCAGTGCTAACATGTTTTGCTTTCTTCTTCTATGAGAACTATGGAAGAAAAATAGGCAAGTAAACAATTGTTTATTTTTTAAAAAGAAGGGGGAAAGGGCTAGAAGTTCATTTTAGAAGGAATGCCATTTTAAATTGTTTGATCAGAAAAATTTCTTCAGTAGTGGATATGTTTGTAGGTCATTCACATAGAATGAAGAATATACTATATTAACAATTCTGACCTATAAGACATTAATTCCTTACTTTAACATACCTTGTCTTAAGAAAAGCCACTGCTAGAAAGATGTTTTTCAGCAAGCCATATTCTATAGCCTTCATTTAATCTAATAAACTAGATTAACTCATTTATTCATTCAGTGAACATTTATAAATCATCTGCTAATATGTGCCTGGTATTATCTTCTCTCTAACACTTTACTGATAAATCATTTGGCTTCAAGCTGCTGACTGGGGCTAACCCAAATAACTGGAGATCAATGGATAAATCCAAATTTAAATCAGTAATTTAAAATGAGGTAAAAGACCAAGCATTCATACAGGCCTGTTAGCACTGTTCTTTCTAGATGGGCAAGTTTGCAATCAGGTAGACCCCAAAATTTCTGCTGTTGCCTGTCAGAGTAACTCCTCCTATTGAATGTGGGACAAAGCTACATACACACTCTTTATTTTAAGCTCAAGTTGCTTCTTTCAAGCTATATATTTGGGGAGGAAAACAAGGAATGATTCATCTACTTTAAATTACTTCTTCCACCCACCTGTAAAAATGCACAATTTTGCAAACTATTCCTCTATGATCTTTTCCTTTTCTCTTATTCTATAGCCATATGCACCCCTTTCTGATATGCTTTACTCCTATAGATTACTTCGTATTTCAATTGGGTCTTCATCCAGGAACCATTCCGTTTTTGAAGGATGAATTTGTCAATTGCTATTCTGAACTATTACATGTTTATTTTATATTATATTTCTCAGATATTTTTAAATATCTATTTTATAAATGTGGTAACTAAGAATCAGAGGAACCATAGGACTAGCTCATTGACGTTAGTAAATTCCTGAAGGGAATCAGGATCAAAATATTCTTACCTAGAATTTAATGATTTCCCTTTACCTCTTGATACTTCTTCCACATTATGGTAGATATGTGAAAACCCACAGGGAAAAAGAAAATGCTATCTAGAGATGAGAAAGAACCAAAACCGAATGGCAATTCGTGAGTGTTCACTCTCTTCTAGCAGCACGAGCCATCCCAGGCCAGCGTACCTGCTGACTAGGAGTAAGAAATCAAAGACCCCCTACCTTTCTTCAGCCTGCAGGCTCATAAGATTGCTCCACAAGAGAGCCTTTGTTTCTTTTCAGGCATATTGGTTATTCTAATTCAGCCTCTGCAGGGGCTTTGGACAGGAATCAATTCTCAGTGTATTGAAGCTTTTAGAAACCTGAAAACCCCATTGCCAGTTTGATGATTTGGCAAGTTCTGAATGAGAACTGGCTCATTCCCGTCAATTTACCAATCGTGTAAACTAACAGTACACTTTATGCTAAAAGCAGGACAATAAAAAATAAATGAGCAAATACATTACCAAGAGCAAATTCTGCTTACTGCAAATACATGCTATGCTTACAACAAATATGTAAAAAGAAAGATTTACAAACACTTTGTATATTTTAGAAAATTCAAAGGAAATGTGATGATGCAAAATCAAATTTAACATTGCTTTGCTTTCGGCAATTTTAGTTATTCTCAAGTTATATCTTTAATTTTTAAAAAAATATGTTTTGGGCTAGAATTTTAGGTTTTACAATTTTCATATCAATGTACAGAGATGCTATTTATTGCCAATAAAGTGAAATAGGGAAAGATTGTTTAGTGATAAATATTGTAGTTACCCAAAGAAAGTGCAATTTAATTTATAAGTTGAGAATTTTTTTATCTGTGAATTACTAATTCTCACTATTTTGCAGAGTTGATGCTACATTACAGATATAGGAATAATAAGAGACAGTTGAGCCAGATTAGCAAAGAAGTTTGGTTTTAGTTCTGGAGTAAGTCTACCTGGGTTTGAATCCCAGACCTCCAACTGCCTGTTTAGCAGACAATTCATTTGACCTTTTTAAACTTCAGTTTTACAGCTTGTAAAGTTGTAACATGACAGTTCTTCTCTTGTAAGATTGTTGTGAGGATTTAATGAGGATAATTCATGCAAAACTTAAACCCAGCACTTCTTTAAGTATGCACTACTATTAATTCCCAACAATTCTTCGTCAACTTGTTTCTTTTAAAGCTTCATCAATCAATTTTATCATTCACCTACTAACTGGATAATGATTAAAGATATCCACTCTAAATAGGAGACAGTGTTAGTCTGAGTTTTTATTACTGTGATATGGTATCACAGATTATCTCCTGTTGTTTAGATTTCAGCAGAATATCACTCTGTTTCATTTTTTCCTATCAAGGAACCTGACTAATAATAAAAATAAATCTTACCCAAATACAGCAATTTATAATTGATTTCAATTAGGTGATTTGTAGTTTTAGATAAATTATACTGTACAGAAATTATAAAACTTTTAAAAATAAATATAGCAAATATTTTAAATCACTCATGTCTGTTCCATATCATGTTCAGTTAAGAAAAAGAAAGAAAAGGAAAGGAATAATGGGGAAGAGAAGTGGGAGATTAAATTAAAAACAAAGTATGAGAGATTAAAGAGACAGAGAGAGAAATGGAAGGGAAAAAGTAGATGTAGAGGATCTTGAGGGAGAACCATGTTTGAGGAGAGAAAGATAAACACAACCACCAGAAAAATCATAATGCTCTCAGGTACCCAAGCCAGGGCAGGTATATAGATACAAGAGGATCTATTGGTCTTCTTACCCTGGTCCATCAAAGAAGCCAGGTTTCCTTCTCATGTCACCCATCAACATCTCCTGACTCTAGGCCAGATTCCTTCAATTTCCAAGTCTAGACATCTTTCTTGAGATTCCCTTGTTTCCTGTTTGCCAATTTGGCCATAATTGCTCATTTGCTATCCATTGATGATCATCCATCAACCCCAGGAGCCAAAAAAACCCTCTCCATCTTTTATTTGTTATAACCCCGAGTACTGTAACACTGTAAGCCATTCCACTGCTTCTGCCACCACCAGGTTGATAAAACTGATCTTTAGAGAATGTCATACAATTATTCGCTTTTTCTCATCTACGCAACCCACTGAGAGCATTAGATTCCTACTGGGACCTTTCTATCATCAGTGAATGCTTGTATGTGTGTGTAGATCATTAAAGTAAGATCACCCTCAATGACTGCATCTTTGTTTCTGAAAACTCCCTGCAGTACTAGAATATAGTTCAAGACTTCTGGATTGCACAGGCTTGAAATCAGATTGCTGGGAGGAGAAAATATGAAGAGTAAGCATATAAGAATAAAATTCCCTTGAGCTGGGAAAAATAGTCGACTTTACAACTGAACCTTGCAAATATTTTCTCCTGGTCTGTTGTTTGCCTTTTAACTTTGTTTATGGAGTTTTAAGCTATTCACAACCAGCCTTTGATTTTAATATCACATTAGTGCCATATTAGGGGTAAAAATAACCACAATCTTTCCAACTTGTTTGGTTTTAGAACAAATGGCCCACGGGCTTTCAGAGTTAGGTTTTACCACTCTCCACAGCCCAATAGGAGCCTGGCCTCTCTGGGATTGTAGGCATCAGTGATCAGGTTTTTAACAGCTTTTGCATAAAATCAAGCATGTAGAAGACTGAATTAGAAAGAGTCGCACAGACATAGAAAACAAACTTATGGTTACCAAATGGGAAAGGGGAGGAGGGATAAATTGGGTATTTGGGATTAACAGATACAGACTACTATATATAAAATAGATAAACAACAAGGACCTACTGGCACAGGGAACTATAGTCAGTATCTTGTAATAACCTATAATGGAAAAGGATCTGAAAAAGAATATGTATATATATACATATATATATATATATATATATACACATATATATATGTATATATATATATAAACTGAATCACTTTGCTGTGCACCTGAATCATTGTAAATCAACTATACTTAAATTTTTTAAGAAAACAGTAAAATAAAAAGAGAAAATAAAGAAGAACAAGCATAGATTTTTGTCAGTTCTTTTTTCCAAGTAAAATATTTTCTTTGTAAGGGTGCATATCTGTCATTTAACTCTCCTGTTCATTGGCATCCATTGCTATAAAGACAAAGTCTCAAATATATACTTAACATGGCCTCATAGGTCCTCCAGGATCTGGCCTCCCGCTGGCTTCCCAGACCATCTCGATGATCCATACCCTTCTTTGTTCTTCACTTCTGCTCAAGATCTGTGCACATACTGTACCTGCCATATGAAAATTCTTCCCTCCTTTTGCCACATTCTCCAGAGTCCAATTTAGATATCACTTTTCATAGAGTGAAAATATCAGTTACTCTAGACATCCTGGCCCAGATTAGACAGGCCCCCTTTATTATATGTTCTGATAGCACCATCTACTTTTCCTTCACAGCATTTAGCACAGTATAGTATGTCTATGTGTGTACATGAGAGATTATTTGATAACGATAAGCTCCATGAAGACATAAATCAAGTCTGATATCTCTGTTGTACTCTTTTTTTCTTGGGCACAGTTCACATGTGGTAGATGCTAGAATATACTTTAACTAGAAGAGAAATATTACTATCACTTTCAATTCCTTTTAAAAGGTTATTTAGCACCAAACAGTAAATAAGGCAATATTAGCAAAGAGAGAGTTTTAAAACTAAACTTCAAATAGCTTAATGAAAAATTCACTTCTGTTTTTTATCCTAACTAGAAAAAATCTGAATTATGTACTTGAAATTAATCTAAGATCTGTCCTTTCTCTGCACTTAGAGACTGATTGTCCCAGATATAAGATACACTGCTTATGAAATTGGCTATAATTGTCTGAAATGGCAGAGAAACCAGTTTTCATTAACAGAGGATCCTGCCTCCTAGAAATAAGACCCATGTAAAAAAGAGATCCTCTCAATTCCTAGCAGTAGGTAAAAATAGTTTGGACTTTCTATTGAAAGAAATTGAGCACATGTCTGTTGTTTCTTTAGACTGTGCCCACCATATCCCTAGGCCTGTCTTATCTGCTCTTTGACACCAAAAGTTATAATTTGTGTTGATTTATTGATTGATTGATTTGTTTTTTGATTGTCAGTGAAATGTGATGGAGATTAGAGAACTGAGATGTTGAGCCTCAAGTGTGGATTTCTGCTGTAAAATTAAAGTTTTAGATTGAACATGATATTAGGAAGTGGTTAGTCATTTGCCAGTCTATAGGCCCCAAGAAAATGACAAAACATGTATATGATGTGATTTTTGAGCCACTACTACCCTGTGTCTTTTGTTTTTCTACTGTTATGAAGCAAACTGAACATTTGATGGTTTGAGCCAACTGGTACCACCTTACACGATGTAATTAAATTTTTATTGACATCCTATCTGTCATGGTCAAAGAGGTTCAGACATCATAAAATTACAAGTAAACTCAGGAAAATACAAACTACAGACACACACACACACACACACATTTGAAAATACAACAGGCCATTTGTGTTATATTTAGATATTGCTATACCCATGGAAAACAGAACATTAATCAAATAATCTTTCCTACCTCAAAAATGTTGCTTTATGTTTGGGTTTAGCTGTATGTAACATTTTCAGAAGATTGTTTACACCTTTAGATAATTACCAAAAAGGGTGTGAAAGACATCTGATATTGAAGTATTTAGAACACTCCTGTCTTAAATATCCAGACATAATATCTATCACAGTGCAAGTAGCTCAGCACTACTGGGGGCTAAAAAGGGTCAAGATAATAAGTAATTCTAAAATCTGTCCATACATCACATGAAACTGTCTATAATCTGTTTGGATGTTGCACCTTCATGAACAGATAATTATTTTTAATAGCAGTGGTTGCATGGACTTTAATGAGCTGACAACAGTGACAGTAGAGTGCCAGCAACCGGCCCTCAAAGTTATATTTTAGATCTCTTGAATGAGCGGTATTTTCCTCTTTGGGGATTTAATATTATATTTGCTTCTTGTACTGACACTATAGGTTTTGCTATAACTTGTGTTTCATATTCTGCATGAATCTAGTCATAAGAGGCTTCATAAAAAAAGTTAAACCAAAGAGAAGACAGTGGTTTAAGTAACATAAATACGAGATATTTATTCAGTTCATTATAAATCCTCCCTTAAATAATTACAGGGTCACAACAGACTGTATTTGCTGACTGTGGTTGATATTCATTCCTTTTTTGTCATCTCTGTGTTCTCATGATATGTCTTTGGATCTAAAGCCTGAAGTAGGTTGAAATGTCTAAAATGATACACATTAAGAATCCATATTCTTATTGGTAAATGCACAGAAAATCTGACTGCATACCTTCCTCTGTGCTATGGTAAGGAAGGTGAAAGCATCTCAAAGGAAATACTGCAAAGGGTTGTATCCTGCAACTACTTGAAAGTCCATACACTTCTTTCTTCAAACAGCAAAGCTGCAGCAAAGACAGGGATACACATTCAAGTCATCTGCATCTTCTCGGAAACCGTGCCATAAACAAAGAGATGTCTTTATGTACCTGCTCAACACTAGGAAATCCACTTTACTTTGATGTTTACCTATGATGTGGGAGTTAGCAAGTTTTTCCTCTAGTGAATCAGACTTTGCTTGGGCATCATTATACTATTCATTATAATATCCTCTGAGAGAGCCTATACACCCTATGCTGTCATCACACAGAGAAAAGCTAGAAACTTGTGAGAAGTAACAATTGATTGAATTCTTTCAAAGCTGAACTCTCAAGAAATTAGAACAGGAAAGGAAGTAATCATTTGAAGAGAGTAAGTGTATAAAGTAATGCCCCTGATCTCTCTTGGGAACAATGAGAGACTATAAGTTCAAGACGGTTAGTCCAAAACCTGGAACTGTGATTGGCAATGTGAATATATAGGTGGATTGACCTGGTTTCACAAGAATAAATAGAATTCAATGCCTATTCAATTCAAATACTATTCTAGCTGAGAGCTGCTGGATATGTAGATATTAACTTCATAAATGAGGTTGGAAAGGCTGGAAAAGCATCCAAACAATTCAAACAGCATGGATAAAAGCCTGAAGTGAAAAAGAACTCTCAGTTGTGTATGAATAGAAGATTTATTTTATTTTGAATGGGTCTGGCCCTTAAAATTCTGTAAAAGGAGTTGAATTTTGCTCTATGTGTTTTTGTTTTCTTTCCCTCCATTTCAGTATGTTTGACGTTAGGAGTTTACCATGCTATCCTTTCCATGAATAATCACAATTAAAAGGAGGACTTCTACATAAAGGCATTGTATAATCCACAAAAGACTGCCGTATTGATGGAGATATGTCATGCATTGAGGACTTGGCAGGGTATAGGGAGAATCAGGTATTGTTTTGGGTGCTAGAATCTTACTGAGTTTTTACAGGACATATTTAGAAAGGCCTACTCCTCTTTATTACAGGAAAACCAGATGAATTTGGGATATAGCACACAAGTTATCAGTTGCGAAACTATTGATGCAGAGGTGGCATCTTCTTCATACAAATATGTCATGATGTTTGTCGCTCAAAGTCCACAAGTAAAAAATACTTTTTATTTTCCCATCATATCACTACTGTGAAGTGAGTAGTTGGCAGGCTGTGAGGGAAAGAGACTGGAGAGGTTATATTTTGCTCTCTGCCTTATCAGAGTGGCTACAGGTTGACCTCAGGGTCAGACGGACTGCTTTTTGGTGCCTTCTAATTCACTCCCATCAAAGCAAAAACCTAGGGAAGCCAGTCATTTGAGAAAAGAACATAGAAGGCCTTACTTGTCTGTATAGCTAGGGAACAACTAATTGTTTAGCAATGTCTATCAATACAATGAACATGGTCTTCACAAAAATGTAATCAGATAATTGATAACTTTTAGCACCTGCTATTTGCAAGGCTGACTACTATGCCCTGTGGAGAATAAAAAGACATATAAACATGCCTTATTCTCAAGAAGATTGACACCTACTGGGGGAAATGGTACACATTTATACTAATAATAAATAATAATAGAAGGTGACATGTGACAAAAGCTAAATTAATCAATGGCCTAGAAAATAAGCACAGTGAGTAAACATTGAATATTAAGTATAGAACATAAAAATAATTCTATCCAGAACATGCTTACAACATTTATATTTCATTTAATTCTAAATGATCATTTAACCTTCCCAAATTTGTATTTAGTCTGCATCTCAGAGCATGAATATCACATATTTTAAACTAAATATGCTGGTACATGACTATAATGAAACAAACTCTAACATTTCCAAAAGTTAAAGTGTACTTAGAAAACATTTATTAAATATTGAATCCTGTGATCCCACAAACATATTTGAATATTACAAAATAAAACAGAAAATAAGCCTAATGCTGTGCTGCAAAGAATGAGGAGGAAAGAGGCTAAACATATTCAATACCATAAAGAGGAAAAGAAAGAAAAGACAGATAAAATGCTAGCAGAAGTCTTCCTGATGACAAATACAGAAATCTTCTAATGAAATTTTGCCACAACTAGAATTTTAGCAAATAAATGAGCATGGAATTGAGAATTACATTGCTGAGCAAAAGTTAGAGCACTAAACTATTAACTGTTTTTGGACAAAGATGAAAAATTTTTAAAGTGATCATTAAAAAGAATAAAGTAAAATTTAAACGATTATGTTTAAACATTTAAATTAAGGGTTACAGTTAAAAGATGATAAAATATTTAAGAATATAATGCTATAATGGTGAAAATCAATATTCTGAAGAATAACAAGAATGCATTCAGAAGATGTCAAAAATAAGCAATTAAAATAACACTAATTAAGGGTAACCTGTGTTATAATTTTTTCAATATTTTTTAGAAAAATAACTAATAAATGTCATTTTTCTATAAAAACATAGAAAGTGTCATACTGATTTGCTCTCATATATCCACCTCTAGAGTATGATTTTCTTGAAAGCAAGGATCTTTCATTATTCATTATTTGTATCTTTACCTCTCATAATAACTGAAGCATAATTGAAAATATTCTTGCTATTATTATGAACACTGTTGGAAACAGAAGACTGGCTAGTTTTCCTTTCTGAAATCAACATTTTGGATGATGCATATCCCAATTTCTCTTGATTGATATTCTTTTAAATTCTATTTATTATTTCTCCTTATTTCATTTTTTTAGGAAAATAGAAACTAATTAACCCATTCCACAAATTAGCATTCCCATTTTAGTTGGTCAACTTGCCTTTGAAAGTCACATTCATTCTACTCTTTAGAGATTAGGCTTATTCTTCTTAGAGGTTTTTGTTTTGTTTTGCTTTGTTTTTAATATAACTTTCATTAGTCTTATTCTAACCTAAAGATCCCTTATCATTTATCTACAGCCATATAGCAACCTCTTCTCCACTCCAGTTCCTTTTATTTACCCTTCTCTGGTACTACTTTGTTACCAAGATAATCAGGGCAAAATAGTTAAACTACAGACATTTTAATAAAAAGTAGGGCATAAATTTTTTTGATCCAATATTATTCTTGATTATTCCCAAATGTTATTGGGGAATTACATATGTCAAAGTATACCATGAATAAAAAGTGAAATGTGAATCTGGTTTTAAAAATTGTATGATCAAAAGATTATGAAAGCATTAAAAAAGGAAGAATTTAGAAAGCTTCATGGGGAAGTAGGCACTCAGTGGAGCTTTTGATTGATGAAAGTGGTATGCATGATGTTTAAAGTTTTAGTTTTGTAAAATGGAGATGATAATACCTACACCACAGATTTATTCTGAGGATTAAATAAAATAATATCTGTGGAATGCTTAGCTCACTGCCTAGCCCACTGGTCTTTAAGACAGTGCCTGGCACATTCATGGCAGCTATGGGATAATTACGTTTGTGGTGATGGTAAAGGCAATAGTCAGATTTGAGAAAGAGTATTCCATATCCATGCGAAAACCTAAGAAAACATTTTGAAGGCAAGAAAGTGTTTAGGTTAAGGAACAGAGAATATTCTGTTGCAACTAGAACCCATTATAGAACAAGCTTAGTCAATAGATTAGAATTTTCCCCTGAGTAGACTTTAACTACCACCATAATTAGTAAACTAATAACATCATGTTATAATGCTTCCTAAATGGTATAATTGATAAAAGATAAATAAATATAGAAAGAAAAGAAAAGTTAATGGAACCATACTTAAATTTATAACAAAATAGCAGTGTAAATATCTTGGATTCCAGTCCACAGACAACCATTTATTTTCTTCATAAATCAGTTAAGAATTATTTATCCAACCTGTTAAGTTACAAACACCACTGTATACGCAGGAAGGTGTTCACTGTGATCCAAAAGAAATTGTGCGTCTGTATGTGTGTGTGCATACATTCTGTAAAATAGGGATAATAACTACCACTTCATATGTTTATTGTAAAGACTAAATATGTTAAAATATAAAGTGCTCAGAACAGTGTCAGAAACAGTAATTTTTTCAAGAAACGTTTGCTGTTATTTATAGTGGCATATTAAATGTTGATTCAATAGATTCCAAACTTTCACATGCTAATATAAAAATAAGTAACTGCATAGATTTTTATTGAAATAATTGCAATTATTTCATGATCTGTTGGTATCACAGACAGAATTTTAGCTTTGTTTGCCATGTTATGGGTATTTCTATATTTGGCTTCATTGAGACATGATCTTTGCCTATTTAAACCCCACATACCCTTCAAGGTGCATCTGAAAGCTACCTTTTCCATGAAGTCTTCTATATTTCCAACCCTGACATCCATCTCAACCACTATCAGTAGCACTATGTCATTCCTACCCCATTGGAATAAAAACTTATTCACTCAACAGTCTCATTCAGTTTTCTTTTCCATTTTTTCTCCTAACTTCATTAGAAAATTCCTTGAGGTCAAGGATTATCACATATCTCATCTTTGTATGTCTTATATTAATGAGTAAATTTTGTATACTAAAGGTGCTCAATAAGACTGTTTTATGCCTAGTATAATTAACACAATTGACATTGAGGAATAGTAACTGAAACAATAACAATCAAGTTAAATTTTCACTGGCAGGGAGCAGGTTTTAATAAGAAAAAAACATAATAGACCATCTGTTATGGTCTGAATTGTGTCCCCCCAGAATCCTAACCCTCCGTACCTCAGAATGTAATCTTATTTGTTGTTAAGGACCTTTAAAGAGGTAATTAGGTTAAATGAGGTCATGTGAGTGGACTCTGATCCAATATGACTGTTGTCCTTGTAAGTGAAGGAGATACCAGGCATTTGTGCACACAGAGGGACAACCATGTGAGGCCAAAGCAGCTAGAGGGCATATCTATAAGCCAAGGCAAGAGGCCTCAGAGGAAACCAATCCTGCCAGCACCTTGATCCTAGACCTCCAACCTCCAGAACTGTGAGACAATAAACTTCTGTTGTTAAAACCATCCAGTCTATGAATAAACCATCTACATCATCTTTTCATTAGATCCACAAAATTAGTGTGCTTAAATGAAAGAGATTGAATAAGTAAAGCTTACAAAAAGAATTTTATGTAGCCTTACTTTTATAGGTTGAATTATGCCCCCCTTCCCTAATTCATATGTTGAAGTCCTAACCCTCAGTACCTCAGAATGTGACCTTATTTGGAAATACAGTCACTGCAGATGTCATGAGTTAAGATGTTGTACCAGAATAGGGTGGTCCTCTAATCCAAAATGACTGGCATCTTTATAAACTAAGAGTTGGGATGTAGATATTCCTTTGCCCCCACTTTAAACCTCCTATCTTGCTTTAATACCACTGAAAGTGTACTTTGAGAACTAACTGGTAAATATGGTCTTAAGAAATAAGAAAAAAAGGAAAAACAAAATCCACTGGTCACATTGCCTTTGTACTGGCTTTTGCTGAGCATTTTCAAAGGGCACAATTGCAGCTGGTTGTGAAAAATTTACATAATAATTCAACCTAATCTGAGGAGAGGCATTTGCCTACTCATTGACAGAACATTGAACTAATGGGTGAATAAGTAAATGCCTAACTATAAAATGTGTTTATGGAATCAGGCTAGCTAACCATGACCATCAGAAAATATTTGGACTTTCTCTCTGAGAATCAGGAGTTTTTATGTGTTCTACCCACATCCTGCAAAAAGGTCCTTGGCTCCCTTACAAGAAGCCCTGGGAGTGTGTTTCCATAGTCAAATGCTTTCTGTAATATTTTTGGAAAAATAAATTATATTCTTTTTCCTTAGAGAAGGCCTTCAAAATTGTATAAGCTTCTGAATCCACCTCTGTCTCTGACAGCAATATTCACACTCTCTGTCAAGAGTGTGGGCTTGGAACTTCCTGATTGTAGTTTCAGGTGCAGCTCCTAACTGGGCTAAGCTAAATTTGCCCCATTAAATGCTGATGGGCTCACTCATGGGTGTCAGAGAGCTAAAAGAAGTGCCAATTTTTCAAGCACTGCCCCAGAAATTGACAGTGGACTCCATATGATGCCATTAAAAGTTGTTTCACAACAAAGCCAAATATCTTTCCATTAGACTGGTCACTCTTCAGCTAAATAGGAAGTATATGTCAGAGAAGTCCAGTTGAGGATAGGGAGGTAGATTGGGGGAGAGAGGGAGAGAATTTTGAAAGTAAGTAAACGATATGGAGTAAAACTTTTTTTACAGGGAGAAATCAATTGATGTCTGAAAATAAAGTTTATCTTAGAGAAATCATAATTGGCATTTAAAACTTAATTACCTTTTAAAATATATTCCCCTCCTGAAAAGCTTAAAGAATTAATTTCAAAACATGTTGGAAAGATAGGAAAACTAAAGAATAAACATATTCTCAACATGAGTGACACAGAGTAAAGGAGAGGCAATGACGAAAGAAAAACTTTGAACTCCCATTTTGGTACTCATGTTCCTGAAGTCAAGTGAAGCTGTTAAAAGTTAAAAAAAAAAAAAAAACTTATTTGATTTTCCTTTTTTTCATTTCAATATGTTATACAAAAGGTTGAAAAGTGCCCTGTTTTTTTAAATGTCACCAATTGTCCTACTATCAGAAAACCATTATCTGCTGACCTAACATCTGAAGGTGATAAACAATCTGCCATCAGTGTGATAAATTAGCTCTTGTTAATCTAGATATGGTAGTTACTGACTGTTTATGGATTGTTGCTGAACTTCAACCAAACGCTTATGAGAACATGTTTTAATTAAACCTAACACCAGGGTTTAATTACTGATATATTTTAATTAAAAAAATTTAAATCTCACAATAAAAATCTGGAAAATTCAACACACAGCGAAAGCATTCCACAATAATCAGTAGGTCTTGGACTATGAATATCAAGTTGAAAAATCATTTTAAAAATGTTTCTAAACCCCACTCCCACCCCAAATCCAGAAAACTATATTTGCTTTTCTGTTCTTAATTTTCATAAAGGAATATAATGACATTAGACAATGCGTCTTTCCTTAAATATTTAATAACATGTCTTTCAAAGTAGTCTTTGGCGATAAATCTATTTTTCTTGCATCTGAAGCATATTTTTTCTGATGAATCATTGTAGCTTAAACTGAGTATTAGCTGTAATATTTAAGTGTCCATAATTCCCAAAAGAAGTTCCAAGAACTCCTTAGGATATGATCTAATTTGACAGTCACTCAGAAATTCATCTTTATGAGTGGTAACTCTCCTGCACTGAACAATAAAATAGTCTATTGGATTCATTGCTTTTGATTTTATAAACTGAAAAGAAAGTTTGTCTTAAGCTACATAATTAAAATAACTCATTTTTCAATAGTATGCTAACTAGTATGGAAGATAAGTACACCAAATTCTTCAGCTAATGCCTGATATTAATGAGAAATCTAACAACAGATTTGTTTAAATCTCAGTTCGTGTGCAACAAGATAGATTCCAGTATGAAAAGATGCCCTTACATATACAATAAAGACATCAAAATGTTTTCTTTCAATAGGTTGCAGTTTTCTTTGTTTCTGTCAGGAATAACTGATAATCAGGAAAATGCCAGAAGAAGGGCTCAATTTTCAGGAAGTTGCACCTGTGATTTCAGCTGCTGTGGGTCAATGGTGGATACTCAAGCTGAAATTGTAGAAGCTATAAAACTGTTGACAGAAGAAATCAATTTTATTGCCCTCACATTCCAGAGTGAGCACATCAGGAATAGGGTTAACCAACTGCATACCAATCTGTAGACACCACTACCAGATGGAGCCATAATATTTTGATACTCCTTTAACATTTTGTTGTTAATTTTTATTTGAATAATAATAGTTGCCTTTTATTGAGTACTTACTGTGTGTCAGGCATCATACTAAAGGTTTTACACATTATTTATAGTTCACAGATGAAGAAAGTGAAACTTCCAGGAGATAAATCATCTGCCCAAAACCTCAAGCCCCTTCTCCATCTACACAATGATTTTAATTGGCATGTTAGATTGGAAAACACATTACACTATTATCCTTCTCCACATAAGATGGTCCCTGAACCAAGCAGCAGGACTTGGGAGCTTGTAAATCTTGAACACCACCCTAGATCTACTGGATCAAACTTTCATTTTAACAAGTTCCTCACATGAGTCATATGCACCTTCAATTCACAAAGCACTACACAATGCTCTATTTTATTGAAAAAAAATTCAAGAGACCCTTATGTATATCATTTACCTTGCCAGTGAATTAAAATCAGTGACTTACTTGTAAACATTTACAAAAATTCTCAGCAGTCACATTTTCAGGTGTATAAGTAATGTATAAACTAAGGGAAAGTGCTTGAGGAAAGAAGCATGTTAGAGAACATTGCTAGGAAGTACAGCGCATCAGATTTATTCTAATCTAAACTCAAAGATGTTTCATAATTTAATGTCCAAATCTCAACAGTATGCATTTTCCAGCAGAAATAACAGTCATATACTTTATTTATTTATTTATTTTAAATTAATTTATTTATTTTTGGCTGCGTTGGGTCTTCATCGCTGTGCGCGGACTTTCTCTAGTTGCAGTGAGTGGGGGCTACTCTTTGTTGCGGTGCGAGGTCTTTTCACTGCAGTGGCTTCTCTTGTTGTGGAGCATGGGCTCTAGGCACATGGGCTTCAGTGGTTGTCGTGTGCGGGCTCAGTAGTTGTGGCTCGCGGGCTCTAGAGTGCAGGCTTAGTTGTGGCGCACAGGCTTAGTTGCTCTGCAGCACGTGGGACCTTCCAGGACCAGGGATTGAACCCGTGTCTCCTGCATTGGCAGGCGGATTCTTAACCACTGAGCCACCAAGGAGGTCCCCATACACTTTATTTAAAAATCAGCTAAATTTATTCGTCTTTTGTTTATCCATTCATGCATTCAACAAGTATTTGCTGAATGCATATAATACTGGGTCCCAGATTTTGCTAGCATCAGAATCACCTGGAGGGCTTGTCAAAATGCAAATTGCTAGGCCCCACCTGCAGAGTTTCTGCTTCAGTACCTTTCTGACAAGTACCCAGGTGATGCTGATGCTGCGAGTCCAGAGCCTACACTGGGAAGGTGATAGGCATTGTACTAAGTGTTTGGAAGATTATAATGAATTAGATGTTATTTCTTTCCTCTAGAAATCTGCACTCATGTTGGGCAGCTACAGTGACTACACAAAAATGTGTAAGGTAGAAAGTGGTAATCAAAAAGGAGTTACAAAATAAGTACTACCAGTATTCAAACCATGGATGGATACATTATTTCAGATGAAAGACTGAAGTGGAATTTGGGGAGAAGTTGATGTTGTGCTTGCAAAAAACTGTGGTAGAATTCATTCTGCTAGAATTTTATGGGAAAGATATTCTTGGGGTAAAGAATTATTGAGTATTCTAATCTAAGATAGAGAAATATAAGAAGATATAATAGAAGCGAATAGTTGGTTGATCCATCACAGTTTTTGAGAATGGGAAAAAAGAAAATAAAATTGGAAAAATAGGTTACGAAGAGTGAAGGTTGAAACTAAGTGCACTGGACATTTATTATAATAAGTGGAGTGATAGTTAATATTTTAAAAGAATAGAAATATAATCATGTCTGTGTTTTAGGAAGTTTAATCTAGAAACTTGCCTTAATTCCTACAGCTTATATGTCCCAGAAGTAGAATTCTAAACACTGGTTTTTCTGACCCCAAAATTTTCACTTTCCATTCCCTCATTTTCCAAATGTTTTAGGGAAAAGGCAAAAAAAAGTAGTAAAATGATAACTAAATGTAGCAAGTTCAAGGGCAGGATGGATAGAAATGATAGATAGATAAAGAAGATACAGGAGATTATGTTTCTAAACAAAAGGAGAAAATGAAAAGGAAAAGATTAGGAGAGAAACTTGATGAGGTGTAGTACTGAAAAAGGCAGGAAAGATCAGCAGCGCTAGTGGCTGTCCGAGCTATGGAAAGGAGGTACCTTATTCTCCCACTATAATGGCAGGAAAGCAAAAATCAATACGCGAAGATACAGGTCATCTTTACCATGTAGCAGATAGAGGTGAAAAAGGTACATAGGATTTGCAGTAAGATTATTTATCTGAATGGGTCTCCTATTCTTAACAAAGTACAACAGGGGGGTATTTGGAAGGGATAAAGAGGAAAGTGTAAAGATTAAAAGATTGAGAAATTTAGAGAATTTAAAATAGAGATGTTTCCAATAGAAGAGACCAACCAGAACTTATTTGTGTGTTTTTTCTAACTCCAAACAAGAAATTGTGTTCTCATAATTCAAGTATTAGTTTAAAGTATCACCTTTTAAAATACCACATTTCCATACCCATCACCCCATCTCCCTGATTTCAATCACCCTGTTTTATCACACTCTGTATTTAAAAGTATCTTGTTTGGGGCTTCCCTGGTGACGCAGTGGTTGAGAATCTGCCTGCCAATGCCGGGGACACGGGTTCGAGCCCTGGTCTGGGAAGATCCCACATGCCGCGGAGCAACTAGGCCCGTGAGCCACAATTACTGAGCCTGCGCGTCTGGAGCCTGTGCTCCGCAACAAGAGAGGCAGCGATAGTGAGAGACCCGCGCACCGCGATGAAGAGTGGCCCCCGCTTGCCACAACTAGAGAAAGCCCTTGCACAGAAACGAAGACCCAACACAGCCATTAATTAATTAATTAATTAATTTTTAAAAAAATGTATCTTGTTTATTCACTTGTTTGTGTCCTATCTCTCCACCATTACTAATTTATATAATCCAGGAATGTAGATACTTTGTCTATCTTTCCCAGCACATACCCTCAGTGCCTAAAACAGTGTTTGGTACATGCTAGGAGCCCAAACAAACAATACTTGTTAAATGAATAAATTTTATTTTATGAATTTGCCACATAACTGAGAAATAAAGCATTCTCAAAAGTTGGAGATTGGGATAACACAGGACTAGAGAGTTGTAGAGAGTGTAATTAACGCAAAAAAGTGGATATTTAGAATATAAGAGATATATCATAGAATTGCCTGCTTATGGGGCAGATTCAATCAGATAAGAGATGCTAGAAGAGTACAGATATGGAAGTGACTTTTAGAGCAGTAGTTCTCAAAGTGTAGTCCAGAGCAAGCAAGATCAGCATAACTTGGGCACTTGTTGGAAATTCAAGTTATCAGCCGCACCTGAGGATAGTGCCTAATGATAAAATTACACTTAAAAGAAATTGTTTTACATAGATCATGAATAATATAAACAAAATTACACTTAAAAGAAATTGTTTTACATATATCAGGAATAATATTCTATGCAAAGCATATATTTCACAATTCTCCCTCTTCTGAAGGTACTCAGGACAAAACTAGATGACTATTTGTTTACTTTGTTGAAGGCAGAGTTCACGCATCTATAAAGTAGAGCTCAAAGCGTATCGTTATTGACCCAGTCTTGAAAGTCAGTTATTATCAGACCTCTCACTCTACATTTAGTCCACTGTAGACAAATCCTTAAAATGGAATTTCATCAAATCTGCTCTTTTTATTCCAAAATAATTCATTGCTCTGCAAATTGCTGTTGTCTCCATTAGCTAAGAACTCACAACTGAGAAGTTGAACTAAACTCGTTTTCCTGTATTTGCATGGAGATAAAATTGTCACAGACATCATTTATCTCTATATATTATCTGGTTCTTTCCAAGGAAAATTTGTGCAGTGTCTCTAATTTTTTCACTTGAAAATTACCAGAACAAAAACCCTGTAATGTTCCATGAGAAAAGAAGAAATGGAACTAAATGAGCACAGAAATATCAACCTAATACCTGGAAATCAGAAATACATTCCCAGGACCTTACCTAACAAGTATTGGAAGTTTGATTAGGCTCCCCTGCCCATGAAATACGGCTTTGCTGTCCAAAAAAAAAATGTCTGTTTAAGATTCTTAACAGCTTTCCAAATGATCTACATTGCCACCACAGATGAAACGCCTCTGCCAGCCACATCAGGCTGATTGGGGCAAACCATGAACAAGTGCCAAACTGCATTCCCTAATGGATTCTCTTAGCAGAGAAATCCAGAGAGAGCAGCAAATTGAAAATTAAATTGGTTCCATAACGGAGGCAGATAACTAGGGGGATGCGATTAGAGGTTGGAAGTGTCAGATAGGGGTAGAAACGGGGTAACTGTTCTAATGAATGATCTTAAAGGAGGTAGACTCAGACTGGTCATAGATAACTGGCCAAAAACTTGACAGAAAAAGCTTCATTTCGTGTAAATAGTTGGGACAAGTAGATAGTTTGATTTAGTTTCACGGTTAGATACTTTTAATCAGGTTGCTATGCCAACTTTGCTTATGGGCAAAATTATATGCTCCTAAAAATCTATGGTTGTAGTAGCTCAGATTTACAAAATATAAGCAATCCAAAGTATCTGAGACCTCCTCTCTCTGTCTTTGAGGAAAGAATTACTTCCTCATGTTTTGATTGGAGATAATCAGATTGACTCTCACAAGAGAGGATTTGAGTTCACCAGAGATGGTACCATTGTCGTCTAGGATGTGTCGAAAAATTTAAAACAATAAGGCCTTCAGAATATGCTGACCTGCAGAATGGCCATCATCAAAAAATCTAGAAACAATAAATGCTGGAGAGGGTGTGGAGGAAAGGGAACACTCTTGCACTGTTGGTGGGAATGTAAATTGATACAGCCACTATGGAGAACAGTATGGAGGTTCCTTAAAAAACTACAAATAGAACTACCATACGACCCAGCAATCCCACTACTGGGCATATACCCTGAGAAAACCATAGGTCAAAAAGAGTCATGTACCAAAATGTTCATTGCAGCTCTATTTACAATAGCCAGGACATGGAAGCAACCTAAATGTCCATCGACAGATGAATGGATAAAGAAGATGTGGCACATATATACAATGGAATATTACTCAGCCATAAAAAGAAATGAAATGGAGGTATTTGTAATGAGGTGGATGGAGTTAGAGTCTGTCATACAGAGTGAAGTAAGTCAGAAAGAGAAAAACAAATACAGTATGCTAACACATATATATGGAATCTAAGGGAAAAAAAAAAAAAAAAAAAAGGCCATGAAGAACCTAGTGGCAAGACGGGAATAAAGACACAGACCTACTAGAGAATGGACTTGAGGATATGGGGAGGGGGTGGGGTGAGATGTGACAGGGTAAGAGAGTGTCATGGACATATATACACTACCAAATGTAAAATAGATAGCTAGTGGGAAGCAGCCACATAGCACAGGGAGGTCAGCTCGGTGCTTTGTGACCACCTAGAGGGGTGGGATGGGGAGGGTGGGAGGGAGGGAGATGCAAGAGGGAAGAGAAATGGGAACATATTGTATATGTATAACAGATTCACTTTGTTATAAAGCAGATGCTAACACACTATTGTAAGGCAATTATACTTCAATAAAGATGTTTGAAAAAAAAAAAAAAAAAAAAAGAATATGCTGACCTGAACTGAAGTGAAGGTAAAAATGTAAGATGCACTGTTGTGTACTCTGGTGTCCGCTACATAAACCTGGCTTTAGCATACCTTTGTTAGAAGGTTTAATAGATATTGATTATAACCCTATGATTCTACCAATGTTGTATCTATGATAGATCATTGAGCTATGTAGTAGGCTGAAAAACAATATATTCTATATAAGCATTCCACACTTTTTAAAATGAATATTTGTTCATCACTGTCACCAACCATGAGGTTTGCAATGTACTTAGAATGCTCTGTGTCCTACACCCACACAAAATGGGGTTCCTCCCTAAGTTTTTTTTATCAGTACGCCTATCTATAATAAAAATATGCAATTCCCTGTCCAGTATAGTTTTCTTCAAAGAGCATCTACTCCTTCAAATTCATCTCTCAAAAAACTAGAAGCATCTAAAACTTGGTGTTAAGTGCTAATATTTTGTTGCCTTTATAGGACATTCTTCACATGTTAAAGCCATAACTATTATGAAAACATGTAGTTCTCACTGTTTGCCTATTCTAGGATGCAGAGAGAAGGAAGATCTAGTGCTGCATTTGTCTGGTGGGCTTACAATGGCCACAGATGTTGATGCTAATAACATAACAGTATGGCATGGTTAGTCATTTAAATGAACTGACAAGAATATGTATTTCTTTACCAGGTAAAATTAAGTGCAATTTTATAGTGATATAATGATTGAACAACATTTTTCCTGCTTCCTCTTATGTTCTTTGTCTTTCAAGCTTGAGCAATTAACCAGAACCTTTTGAATAACACTGTCTTTATTGTTGATAAAGTATTCCTGAAATAAATAAAATTTCTGGAATCCTAACTACCCAAAGCAATTGAGTTTGAACTTGTCAGTCTAATTTTTCATCATTTTGTTTCTTTTTTAGATAAATTTTTCCTTATCCCAAAAGTAATGTATATACTTCTTTGGAAATTTAGAGGCAAAGCATATAGAATGAACTGTTAATATTTTAATGAAAAATGAATAAAATATTCATAGTCCTTTATAGATAGAAAACACTTGCTTAATCACCTCTGTTCTGGCACTCACTGCTAATTAGCTTGGAGACTGCTGGGTAGGGATATGTTTATTAGGCTGAAAAACTGAGTTGGACAGTAGGTAATGTGTCTGGTTATTAAAAATCAAACTTTAATGCATAGGTTACAAAGTCCTCTTATTTGCATTGTCATACAGCATTAGACAATATCTACAAAGTTTCCCAGACAAATTATTAGTCAGATGGAGAGTTTATAATTTCTGGTAACAGGGAGCTCTAGGTAGATAAATCATTACAAATTGCTTATTTCTAAATTACACTATATTTTATAAAAGTTAAAAGTTTGGCCATTTCAAAAAGAAGATCACAAGCAAATATGGATCTAGCATAAGCAGCTGTGTTAGTACACACACAAGAAGTGTGATAATGTTTTTGAATTACATTCTGGAGAAAGTATATCAAGAATGCCATGACAGTTGACACAGGTTAAAAAGGATAAATATAGGGCAGAAAGATAAGTCATGCTTCAATACCTTCTCTCTTGTCTTTATTATCTGTTTCTGCTCTAACTTAATGTACCTGGATTTTGATATAGTACTTAGAAACTTGGAGTAGGATTTCCCCAGGGTGTCATGACTTCTATATTTGCTTGGGAAGGAGAGGGAAGGAAATGAATACTATGCGCATCCAAATATATGCTCAACATTTAAATACTATAGCAGCACAAAGCAGCTGCTCAGTGAAAATTTTTGAAGGATTAGTTGCTAATTTTTTTCTTCTACTTACTTTGGGATTATTTGGCCCTTCTCTTTCTGGCCAGAAGAGAAGCTTGGAGCATTGATTTTACATCTTTCATATTCTCTGCTATAAGGAGTTGGACTTTAATTTCTACCAAAAATGTTTTCTCTGTAAAATTTTTGCAAATATTTCCTTAGGTTTCCTCTTAAGCAGTTGGTATTTTTCTTATGTTACTATCTTTTAACATTTCATGCTTAAACTTTTTTTTTTTGCTGGGAAAACAACTTTCAATTTGATTACATACCCCAATATTTTATTCCTCTTGCTATATATAATTCTAGAAAGAATCTTCTAATAAATATTCATAAGCAATGGTGAATTTTAAGTAAAAGAACAGATCTCCTCCTAATAGAAGAAAAAAATGTTTGTAAGCCCTATAGAACAATAACTTTTCATGTAAATGTTTCCCTATTGAAATAATTATTAAACAACCAAGGAAAAAGTACTCATAACTAATAACTATATCCCCCTTTAGCATAACTGGACTTCCTCAACCTATTCATAAAAATGACAGCACATTTCTAATAATAATTCAAATTTCACTAGTTCTTACCCCTGCCTAATACTATTAGAATTTCAGCAACTTGAAAATGGGTAATCCGGCAAAAACCACAGTTACAGAAAGACAGAGAAGATGAAAAGGCAGAGGGCTATGTACCAGATGAAGGAACAAGAAAAACACCCCAGAAAAACAACTAAATGAAGTGGAGATAGGCAACCTTCCAGAAAAAGAATTCAGAATAATGATAGTGAAGATGATCCAGGACCTCGGAATAAGAATGGAGGCAAAGATTGAGAAGATGCAAGAAATGATTAACAAAGACCTAGAAGAATTAAAGAACAAACAAACAGAGATGACCAATACAATAACTGAAATGAAAACTACACTAGAAGGAATCAATAGCAGAATAACTGAGGCAGAAGAACGGATAAGTGACCTGGAAGACAGAATGGTGGAATTCACTGCTGCAGAACAGACTAAAGAAACAAGAATGAAAAGAAATGAAGACAGCCTAAGAGACCTCTGGGACAACATTAAACGCAACAACATTCGCATTATAGGGGTCCCAGAAGGAGAAGAGAGAGAGAAAGGACCAGAGAAAATATTTGAAGAGATTATAGTAGAAAACTTCCCTAACATGGGAAAGGAAATAGCCACCCAAGTCCAGGAAGCGCAGAGAGTCCCATACAGAATAAACCCAAGGAGAAACACACCGAGACACATAGTAATCAAAGTGGCAAAAATTAAAGACAAAGAAAAATTACTGAAAGCAGCAAGGGAAAAACGACAAATAACATACAAGGGAACTCCCATAAGGTTAACAGCTGATTTCTCAGCAGAAACTCTGCAAGCCAGAAGGGAGTGGCATAATATACTTAAAGTGATGAAAGGGAAGAACCTACAACCAAGATTACTCTACCCGGCAAGGATCTCATTTAGATTTGATGGAGAAATCAAAAGCTTTACAGACAAGCAAAAGCTAAGAGAATTCAGCACCACCAAACCAGCTCTACAACAAATGCTAAAGGAACTTCTCTAAGTGGGAAACACAAGAGAAGAAAAGGACCTACAAAAACAAACCCAAAACAATTAAGAAAATGGTCATAGGAACATACATATCGATAATTACCTTAAACGTGAATGGATTAAATGCCCCAACCAAAAGACATAGACTGGCTGAATGGATACAAAAACAAGACCCATATATATGCTGTCTACAAGAGACCCACTTCAGACCTAGGGACACATACAGACTGAAAGTGAGGGGATGGAAAAAGATATTCCATGCAAATGGAAATCAAAAGAAAGCTGGAGTAGCTATACTCATATCAGATAAAGTAGACTTTAAAATAAAGAAGGTTACAAGAGACAAGGAAGGACACTACATAATGATCCAGGGATCAATCCAAGAAGAAGATATAACAATTATAAATATATATGCACCCAACATAGGAGCACCTCAATACATAAGGCAACTGCTAACAGCTATAAAAGAGGAAATCGACAGTAACACAATAATAGTGGGGGACTTTAACACCTCACTTACACCAATGGACAGATCATCCAAAATGAAAATAAATAAGGAAACAGAAGCTTTAAATGACACAATAGACCAGATAGATTTAATTGATATATATAGGACATTCCATCCAAAAACGGCAGATTACACGTTCTTCTCAAGTGCGCACGGAACATTCTCCAGGATAGATCACATCTTGGGTCACAAATCAAGCCTCAGTAAATTTAAGAAAATTGAAATCATATCAAGCATCTTTTCTGACCACAACGCTATGAGATTAGAAATGAATTACAGGGAAAAAAACGTAAAAAAGACAAACACATGGAGGCTAAACAATACGTTACTAAATAACCAAGAGATCACTGAAGAAATCAAAGAGGAAATCAAAAAATACCTAGAGACAAATGACAATGAAAACACGACGACCCAAAACCTATGGGATGCAGCAAAAGCGGTTCTAAGAGGGAAGTTTATAGCTATACAAGCCTACCTCAAGAAACAAGAAAAATCTCAAGTAAACAATCTAACCTTACACCTAAAGAAACTAGAGAAAGAAGAACAAACAAAACCCAAAGTTAGCAGAAGGAAAGAAATCATAAAGATCAGAGCAGAAATAAATGAAATAGAAACAAAGAAAACAATAGCAAAGATCAATAAAACTAAAAGTTGGTTCTTTGAGAAGATAAACAAAATTGATAAGCCATTAGCCAGACTCATCAAGAAAAAGAGGGAGAGGACTCAAATCAATAAAATCAGAAATGAAAAAGGAGAAGTGACAACAGACACCGCAGAAATACAAAACATCCTAAGAGACTACTACAAGCAACTTTATGCCAATAAAATGGACAACCTGGAAGAAATGGACAAATTCTTAGAAAGGTATAACCTTCCAAGACTGAATCAGGAAGAAACAGAAAATATGAACAGACCAATCACAAGTAATGAAATTGAAACTGTGATTAAAAATCTTCCAACAAACAAAAGTCCAGGACCAGATGGCTTCACAGGTGAATTCTATCAAACATTTAGAGAAGAGCTAACACCCATCCTTCTCAAACTCTTCCAAAAAATTGCAGAAGAAGGAACACTCCCAAACTCATTCTATGAGGCCACCATCACCCTGATACCAAAACCAGACAAAGACACTACAAAAAAAGAAAATTACAGACCAATATCACTGATGAATATAGATGCAAAAATCCTCAACAAAATACTAGCAAACAGAATCCAACAACACATTAAAAGGATCATACACCACGATCAAGTGGGATTTATCCCAGGGATGCAAGGATTCTTCAATATACGCAAATCAATCAATGTGATACACCATATTAACAAATTGAAGAAGAAAAACCATATGATCATCTCAATAGATGCCGAAAAAGCTTTTGACAAAATTCAACACCCATTTCTGATAAGAACTCTCCAGAAAGTGGGCATAGAGGGAACCTACCTCAACATAATAAAGGCCATATATGACAAACCCACAGCAAACATCATTCTCAATGGTGAAAAACTGAAAGCATTTCCTCTAAGATCAGGAACGAGACAAGGATGTCCACTCTCACCACTATTATTCAACATAGTTCTGGAAGTCCTAGCCACGGCAATCAGAGAAGAAAAAGAAATAAAAGGAATACAAATTGGAAAAGAAGAAGTAAAACTGTCACTGTTTGCGGATGACATGATACTATACATAGAGAATCCTAAAACTGCCACCAGAAAACTGCTAGAGCTAATTAATGAATATGGTAAAGTTGCAGGATACAAAATTAATGCGCAGAAATCTCTTGCACTCCTATACACTAATGATGAAAAATCTGAAAGAGAAATTATGGAAACACTCCCATTTACCATTGCAACAAAAAGAAAAATATACCTAGGAATAAACCTACCTAGGGAGACAAAAGACCTGTATGCAGAAAACTATAAGACACTGATGAAAGAAATTAAAGATGATACAAATAGATGGAGAGATATACCATGTTCTTGGATTGGAAGAATCAACATTGTGAAAATGAGTATACTACCCAAAGCAATCTACAGATTCAATGCAATCCCTATCAAATTACCAATGGCATTTTTTACGGAGCTAGAACAAATCATCTTAAAATTTGTATGGAGACACAAAAGACCCCGAATAGCCAAAGCAGTCTTGAGGCAAAAAAATGGAGCTGGAGGAATCAGACTCCCTGACTTCAGACTATACTACAAAGCTACAGTAATCAAGACAATATGGTACTGGCACAAAAACAGAAACATAGATCAATGGAACAAGATAGAAAGCCCAGAGATTAACCCACGCACCTATGGTCAACTAATCTATGACAAAGGAGGCAAAGATATACAATGGAGAAAAGACAGTCTCTTCAATAAGTGGTGCTGGGAAAACTGGACCGCTACATGTAAAAGAATGAAATTAGAATACTCCCTAACACCATACACAAAAATAAACTCAAAATGGATTAGAGACCTAAATGTAAGACTGGACACTATAAAACTCTTAGAGGAAAACATAGGAAGAACACTCTTTGACATAAATCACAGCAAGATCTTTTTTGATCCACCTCCTAGAGTAATGGAAATAAAAACAAAAATAAACAAGTGGGACCTAATGAAACTTCAAAGCTTTTGCACAGCAAAGGAAACCATACACAAGACAAAAAGACAACCCTCAGAATGGGAGAAAATATTTGCAAATGAATCAACTGACAAAGGATTAATCTCCAAAATATATAAGCAGCTCATTCAGCTCAATATCAAAGAAACAAACACCCCAATCCAAAAATGGGCAGAAGACCTAAATAGACATTTCTCCAAAGAAGACATACAGACGGCCATGAAGCACATGAAAAGATGCTCAACATCACTAATTATTAGAGAAATGCAAATCAAAACTACAATGAGGTATCACCTCACTCCTGTTAGAATGGGCATCATCAGAAAATCTACAAACAACAAATGCTGGAGAGGGTGTGGAGAAAAGGGAACCCTCTTGCACTGTTGGTGGGAATGTAAATTGATACAGCCACTATGGAGAACAATATGGAGGTTCCTTAAACAACTAAAAATAGAATTACCATATGACCCAGCAATCCCACTACTGGGCATATACCCAGAGAAAACCGTAATTCAAAAGGACACATGCACCCGAATGTTCATTGCAGCACTATTTACAATAGCCAGGTCATGGAAGCAACCTAAATGACCATCAACAGACGCATGGATAAAGAAGTTGTGGTACATATATACAATGGAATATTACTCAGCCATAAAAAGGAACGAAATTGAGTCATTTGTTGAGACGTGGATGGATCTAGAGACTGTCGTACAGAGTGAAGTAAGTCAGAAAGAGAAAAACAAATATCGTATATTAACGCATGTATGTGGAACCTAGAAAAATGGTACAGATGAGCCAGTTTGCAGGGCAGAAGTTGAGATACAGATGTAGAGAATGGACATATGGACACCAAGGGGGGAAAACTGCGGTGAGGTGGGGATGGTGGTGTGCTGAATTGGGCGATTGGGATTGACATGTATACACTGATGTGTATAAAACTGATGCCTAATAAGAACCTGCAGTATAAAAAAACAAACAAAACAACTAAAAAAAAAAAAAAAAGAAAAAAAAGAAAATGGGTAATCCCACGTTCTCTCCCCCAGCTCAGTTATTCTGCAGGTGACCAAGAAGTCTCACAATTAATACACAATACAGCTGTTTCCTGCTAGGTGCTTCCATTACTCTTGCAAGTTGTGCCACAATCCTGCAAGGATAGCTGCTGCTCACCAGATACCACCAGAGACACAGAAGATTTTGTGTGAAGGGAGATGTTGTGCTCAGTCTTGGGAGAACTCCTCTCTGACCTGTGTTTTCCACTCTGCTAAGAGGATCTCAAAACTCTGATGCTTATGCATCAAAATTTTTGGAAAGCTTTAGTTACAACTCCTCTGCACTTTATAGGACTCAACTGGAGTTGAGTCAGAAGACAAATCTAAACAACAGAAACTACGACATTCCCAATTTATTATTGATAGAGATCTTAATAATTACCTATAATTTCCCTTACACTTTTCCAATAGCATAGGCAGATTTTATATAAATGTATATGATATGATACAACCTCTGTGAGTGTGTGTGTGTGTGTGTGTGTGTGTGTGTGTATCAGACACAGTATCTCATGAGACTAACATAAGCAGATTCTTTTTAAAAACAACAAATTTGTATTGTTATCCAAAAGTTCATATAAGTAGAAAGAAAAGTTTTCAACTTAGGCAAAAATTTAAATACACGCACATACACACACATACAAAACAGATGTTCTTATGAAAAGAGAGATTCAGTTCTCAGTTGTATTAGATAATTTGAAAGATACTGATATGACTTTCATCTCACAATTTCCCTCAAACTGATGTCTGAAGTCCAAGCATTTAGATTCATTTGTCCTAAGCTTTTACAGCTCATGTTACATTGAATATGAAATGATTGATTAGGAGCACCCTAAGCTACTGTGACCAGGAAGAATATTTTAAAGACTTACAGAGGAAGAGTGATATCAGCTTTGATATTAGCTCAAAGAGGGATTCTTCTGCTCTGCAAAGCTGAGTCAGAAGATATTCTCCCTGCAAGGTGGTAGAACACAATGCTATCGAAGGCCACAGCATGGGCAAAATGCAGAGGCAGTGACCAGGGATGGCCCAGGGCTTAGATCAAATGAAGAGACAGCACTCTTTATATATACATAAATGGAGATAAAAGTCAACTCTGTGAAACATGCGGCAGGCATTTTTCAGAGTAAATTGGAGGGGGCAAATGTTCTCTAGATTTCCTCAGATAAAACTCTGGCATTTAAACTGAACTTTGAATTTTTGCACTAAATGGCAATATAATGTCACTTCCTCCTGAAAATCCAATAAATCTATAGTAAAGGGATTTTAAAGACATAACCTGATAAGCATGGGAGAACAGCAAAGTATACAGTATATGACAGAAGACAAAGGAAAGAACAGGTGATGGATACAGAATATCAAGAAAACTAGGCCTTAATTCAGCAAGCAAAGTTGAGAAGTAATCCCGTTTACATCACAGAATGCTCAAACGTTTCATGAATCTATAGCACCAGATACCTCTATAAGGGTGGCAAGGAAGCAGGAATGTCAGGAGGATTGGGTGAAAGTTGTTTGAGTTGCATTTAGATTGCCATCTTATAGTCGTGGATAAAGCCCTCCCCCACCAATTCCTTTACCCCTACTACTTGTTTTCTAGAAATATATTCATTAAAGAGGATATAATGAAGAGTGTTTGTGGCAGAATATGCTAGATACAGTTGAGGATCTGACTGTGTACTGAAAATAGGGGGATTAGTGAACATATGCATTCTGAATGCTAAATGCTGAGGACCCCATATCCCTTCTACAATTTGACACTCAGAAAGATGATGGCCAAACTGTTAGTTCTCACACAGAGCATTAGAAAATTTTTCTCTGGGAAATCAGACAAACCTTAGAGAAAAGACCTAAAAATACAGACATGGAGACTTTCCAAATTTCTCACCTAGATTGCCTTAAAACAAGGTTTCTCAATAGTGGCCATTATTAAAAAATAAATAAATAAATAACAGGTGTTGGTAAGAATATGGAGAAATTGGAACCACTGTATACTATTAGTGGGAATGTTAATGGTGTAGCCATTATGGAAAATAGTATGGAAGTTCCTCAAAAAATTAAAAATAGAATTACCACATGATCTGGCAATTCCACTTCTGGGTATTTTATTATCCAAAGAATAGTATTCCATTGTATGTAGATGGACCACGTTTTTATCCCGTTCATTCATCGATGGAAAAAATAGAAAAAATTAACAAAATACTTAGGTATTAAGGAACACTGTCTTTAAAACTCATATTAAAAAGAAAAAAATTAAACTGATATTATGATTTATCTATAAAGAGAAAGGGCTACTCAAGAAACAGGAACCCAAACAACTAAAAATAAACATAGGGCAAGATGCTCAACCCAGGTATTATTCAGGAAATGCAAATTAAAGAAACAAATGTGCATCAGATTTCAGTTATCAGTTTAGAAAAATAAAAGTGCAGTTGCATTTAATGCTGACAAATGAGTGGGACAAAAGTTATTTTCTTATACTTTACTGGTGGGATTCCGAATTGATACAACTTTTTTTTTTTTTTTTTTTTTATGGCTGTGTTGGGTCTTCATTTCTGTGCGAGGGCTTTCTCTAGTTGCGGCAAGCAGGGGCCACTCTTCATCGCAGTCCGCGGGCCTCTCACTATCATGGCCTATCTTTTTGCGGAGCACAGGCTCCAGACGCGCAGGCTCAGTAGTTGTGGCTCACGGGCCTAGTTGCTCCACGGCATGTGGGATCTTCCCAGACCAGGGCTCGAACCCGTGTCCCCTGCATTAGCAGGCAGATTCTCAACCACTGCACCACCAGGGAAGCCCATTTATATGGATATTTTTCAACAGTAAATACTACAGTACTACATGATCTGTGGTTGGTTGACTCTGCAGATGCTGAGAAATCATGGATACAGGGAGTCCCCTGTGTTGTCCAAGGATCAACTCTATTTAAAATATTGTTTAAAAAATAAAAGAAAAAAAATGTGACAGAAACTCTATGTGGCCCACAAACCTAATACATTTACTGTCTGACTCTTTACAGAAAACATCCATCATCTCAAGTTCTAAAAACAAGTGCTCATGAATAGAAATAGGATGTGAGCCATAAATATGAGTCATATATGCATTTCTAAATTTTCTAGTAGCCATATTTTAAAAAGTAAAAAAGAAACAGGTAAAATTAATTTTAATCCATGTTTTTAATTAACCTAATTAATCCAAAATATTAGCACTTCAACATGCAGTGAAAAATTATTAACAAAATATTTTGCATCATTTTTTATAATAAATTTTTGAAATACATTGTATACTTTACTCGCCACTTCAAATTCAGACTACTCACATTTAAAGTACTCAGTACGCATCTGTGATTTGTGACTACCATATTGGACAGTACAGTTTAAAATCCATTGGGGGGAGGGGTTCCCACATAATTCAAGAATATTCATATAAATACAAAAATATCTAGCACTCAAAAGGGAAAATTTATAATGTCTAGCATCCAATCAAAAATTACCAGGTATGCAGGAAAATGTGATCCATAATGAGAAAAAAAAAATCTAGCCAATCAAAACTGACCCAGAAATTAAAGATGTTAGAATTAACATACAAGAAAATTAAAATAGTTATAATAACTATATATCTGTTGCCAAAAAACAGAGATAAGGAATATAGAATGTAGAATATTGAATATAAAATCTAAAGTATAGAATATAGAATATACAGGTGTATAATCTAGAATATATATAATCTAGCGATCAAAACTATAATGTTGGAGGTGAAAAATACACTGGGTGGGATTAATAGCTGATTAGACTTTGTAGAAGGAAAAAAATTAATGAATTTGATTATATAGCAATAGAAACTTTCTATAAAGAATTAGGAAAAAATAGAATCAAAGAAAATGAACAGAGAGCATCAGTGATATGTAGGACAACTTCAAGAAGCCTACTAGGAGTGTAATTGAAGTCTCCAAAAAATTGGGGAGGGGGCTGGGATATGAAAAACATTTTAAGGGAAAAATGAACAATATTTTTCTAAATTTGCTTAAACTAAAAATTCACATCCAAGAAGTTCAATAAACTACTAAGGAAAGTAAATTGGAAGAAAACTAAAGCAAGGAATATCATAATCAAATTGCTGAAAACCAGTATGACAGAGAAAAACAAAGGCAGACAGAGAAAGAAAGACATACTACATAGAGAGAAGAAAAGGTAAAGTTGACAGCAGATTTCTCATCAGAAATAATGCAAGCAAGAAGGCTTTAGGGTAATATCTTTAAAGTACTGAAAGAAAAAAATATTGCCAACCTAGAGTTCTTCAATAAAAATATCTTTCTAAGACAAAAGCTCAATAAATACTTTCCAGATACACAAAACCTGAAAGCAGACCTTCCCTACAATATATATTTAAGCAAGTTCTTCAGGCAATGGGAAAATGGTAAAAGATGGAGATACTTATATACACAAAAATACAAAGAAAACCATAAATGGTACCTAAATGAGTCAATATGTAAGATTTTTTTCTTATCATTTGAATCTTTTTAAAATATAATTGTTTAAACAAAAATACTGACAGTGTATCATGTGGATTACAACACATGATAAGTAAATATATGACAACCAGAGCATAAAGCCTGGGAGAGACTGTATGTGAATAGCTATATCACTTGAGATTTGAGGCTATGAGTTAATTATGTATACTATAAATCCTAAAAGCAAACTCTAAAACAGGGCAAAGATATATAGCTGACAATTCAACAAAGGAGATGAAATGAAATTATTTATATATATAAATAATATTTATATATATAAATAAATAATGTTTATATATATAATTAATATAAAACTGTCAGAAAAGTGAAATAAAAAATCAGGTCAGAGAAATGAAAGAGAGATAGCAATATGATAGACACAAATGTAACAATTTCAGTAATTATTAAATGTAAATCAGGGGTCTAATCATCCCAATAACAGGCAGATATGATCAGATTGTATAAAAAAAAAACACCCAACTATATGATCCTTACAAAAAACAAATCAAAAAAAGCTGGATTAGCTTTATAATATTAGAGCAAATTCAGAGAAACAAATATTACCAGAGTTAAGGATGTCATGGAGTCAATTTATCAATAGTATATAATATTTCTATATACTTATGTGCCTAATAATGCTTCAAAATACATGAAGCAAACACTGATAAAATTTCAAGGAAAAATAGATAAAGTCATAACTGTGTTCAGAGATGTCAGTAACCATTTCTCAATAATTGAAATGACAAGTAGACAGAAAATCAAAAATATTATAGGAGACTTGAACAATAGTCACAATAAACTTAACCTAATAATGTCTATAGAATATGACATTCAACTGTAGCAGAATATACATTTTTTTCAAGTGTATATGGAACATTTAACAAGATAGGCCATATTCTGAGCCATAAATTAGTCTTAAAAATTTAAAGAGATTCAAAATATGCAAAGAATGTTATCCTACATTAAATTTAAATTAAATGGAATTAAATTTAAGTTGATAACACAAATATCTCTGGAAAATTCCCAAATATTTGAAAACTAAATAATACACTTATAAATAAACCATGAGTAGATAAAAAATCAAAAGCTGAATTAGAAAGTATGTTGAACTGAATGAAAATGAAAACACAAAATATGTGAAATGCCATGAAAGCAGTACTTGGGGGAGGGGGAATTTACAGCAGTTTAATGATATATAAGAAAAAAAGAAAAGTCACATATCAATGACCTCAGCAACCACTTTAGGAAACTAGAAAATGAAGAGCAAATAAAACTTAAAATAAGCAGAAGAATAGAAATAATAAAGACTAAAGCAAAAATCAATGAAGTAGTAAACAGAAAAAAAATAGAGAAATAAATGATCCCAAACTCTGGGTCTTTGAGAAGTTTAATAAAATGGATAAAACACTCACCAGACTTGTTAGGAAAAACTGAGAGGACACAAATAGCAATACCAAAAATGGGAGACTTGTCATTACTCCAGAATCCACAAAGATTAAAGAGATAAAGGAAATATTATGAATAACTTTATGTCAATAAATTTGACATCTTAGATGAAACAGACAAATTCCTTGAAAAACAAAAATTACCAAAACTCAATGAAGATATAGGTAAACTGACTAGACCTACATCAATTAAATAAATGTAAAATTAAACTACATTGAAATATCACTATAAATCTATTAGAAAGGCTGGTATATTAATTGTTTATGAGGATGTGGAGCAACAGGAACTTCATACACTGATGTTAGGAATATAAAATGGTACACCCACTTTGAAAACAATATGGCAATTTCTTTAAAAGGTAAAAAAATACACCTAACTTATGATTCAGCCACTCCCCTTCCAAGTATTTATCCTAGAAGAGAAATGAAAACATCATATGGCCATTCAAAGACTTTTATAGGAATGTTCATGGAAGCTTTACTTTTGATAGCCAAAAACTGGAAACAATCCAAATGTCTGTCAACATTTGAATAAGCAAAGGATAACAAATTGTAGTATAGTCATACAAGAGAATGCTACTCAGCAATATAATGAATGAACTATTCATACACACTAAAACGTGGATGATGCATCTTAAAATAATTACACTGAGTAAAAAAGCCAGACAAAACATTCTATTAATTTCTAGGAAATGGAAGTGAATTATAGTGATAGAAAGCAGATCTGTTGTTGCTGGGAAGGGAGTGAAGAAGAGGATAAGGGAGAAATTACCAAGGGCCAGAAGGAAACATTTAGAAGTTAGGGATGAATTCATCACCTTGCTTGTGAGTTTCATGGATATAATATCTATGTCAAAATTTATCACTTTGTACACTTTAAATATGTGCAATTTATTTTATGTAAATTATATCTTAATAAAAGTTCTGTATGTATATATTATGTATATATATGACTCATGGAGCTGTGACTCAGTTATCACATATGTGTGACATATATACACATATGTCACATATATACATATGTCATATATGCATACACATATATATATGGCATATGTGCACAATTTATGACTATGATATATGTGCCAGATATATATAACGACAACTGTGCCACAGCTCCAAGAGTATCATGATAGAAGGAGCATACATATTTAGGGATATAATATTAGAAGATCCTCCTTACCATCATCTTTGGAGGTCTTTCTGGAAAAAATATTTCCTCTCTCTCTCTTAAAAGGTTTGTTTTTCCTCCTAGAGGCTGTGACATCCATGAATAGCTGAAGCTAGGCTTCAAGCTAGTGGGTATTGAGAATAACTCAATATATGATAAGAAAGTAGGCATTGTCCCCTCTTCATAGAAGTTGGAAATACCTGAATCAAATATCAGAATCATACACATTTTCAATTGTGGTGAACCTGAATCATTTGTTTTAACTACAAAATTCCAAATGTGGAATTTTAACACCACAATTCTAAGTTGAGAGTCCTATTTTAAGTTTTAGTCATTATAGAATAATATGAATACATCACACCTGTAGAACCAGAGCCTCAGAGCACATCAAAAAAATAAACCTTTATGATAGGCTTATAGTGAAAATCAGTGGCAAGGAACAGTGTATCTAATTTGTCTGGCCAAACATTAATCATGGGCTCAGAAATACTTGATTTTCAGACATTTAGTTAGAAGCTAAATTGCTAGTCAATATGAGAGAAGGATTTTTAAGCATATTCTGTTATAAATGTTGCTTATAATTTGTACTGCAAGTGTAATTTTTAAAATAAATCAACACTTTAATGTGATCCTGGGCCACCAGATACATGTTGACTCATTCACCTATGCCACTGTTGGTTGGTAACCTGGTCCCCCTGTAGACAGGGAGCAAGGAGAGACCAAAAAAAGAGGCAGGACACTCCAGATTGGTAGGTGGCAGGTTTAATAAGTAAGAGAACTTATAGTACTTACAAGGCTTGTCTTGGGCAGCCACAAGACAAGTAGATCTCTGCACTTGACCATCAGAATCTTAAAGTATATAGAGAAGCCTCAACTGGGTTCAGTCATATATACCATGCAGCTAGTCTCAATGACACCTTATTCTATCAAGGCTACATCCTTGGAATAGTTCCCACTATGGGAAAAGCATATATTCCAAGGACAAGGAGGGGGTGAGGATCCTCTAATTGCCCAGTTCCAGCTCATGGGTCAACTGGAGGTTGCGTCCTCTCAGTGACCTCCTCCAATAGCCACATGTTGCTAGTGTCTTGGGATTCTGAAGAACATGAGTGAGCACGGCTTGGAACAGGCAGACTGTATGGCCCCTTTATTGCCCTCTTAATGTCACTGGGGAGATTTAGGCCCAGAGAGGGCAAAGGTAGTTCTCAAGTTCATACAGAAAATAGTGATATATCTAGGAATAGAACTCAGATCACCTGCCTTTCCCACTGTTACCTCCTGTTATGGGTAAGTTCAGGAGTTGGGGCAGTCATCCTGGGGAAATCAAGAAACAACCCAGGGGTTCAGGATTCAGGACTGGTTACCCCATCGTGAAACTAATATCTTTTAAAACAGTGGTGAGAAGTAAGATTTGAAAAAAATCTTAAAACAATACAGAGAACATGAGAGAAGTAATTCTCAGGAGTACAGCTGCTTCTTTAGTATTCATTATGTAAAAGTTTGATAAATAATTAATCAACCATTTTTAAAACTTTATCTCTCTTATTTGGGAATTTTAATAGGTCACACTTTCAATTTGGTTGTATGCTTAGCGTTAAATATTTACCTCAAACAAAAATTTAAGTAGTGAAGTAAGATTACTATTTTATTAATATTGATCAACACATCCACAGTCATATCTTAACCTATTCAATTTAGTTAAAGGTTGCTTTTGAGCACGTTGAGATTTAGTATAACTCTGAGTTTTCATTTCTTTGGACATTTGGACTGGCAAACTCCATTTCTCTCTAAGATACTGCATTTAATTTTTTTTGGTGATAGTAATGATGTAGGGAATTATCTGTTGATATACAGAATGATCAAACCTGTCCCTTCTAAAAGACTTAAGACTCATGAACAAGCATAATTCAAGAAAAGGAGATAGGCCGTGGTGTGTGTTTATGAATGTACAATACAATACAGAAAAGAAGCCATACTATTAAAAGATATATATAAAAATTATGTTACCTTAAAAATTGTTACTTTTCTAAGTGTTTTTAAATACTCAGTCCATTAGTAGCTTGTGTCTAAAGCACAATTCAGGTTTACTTTTTACTATCTTTTTTGATGTTTGTCTCATATTATTTCTCTAATTGCTTTACACTTTCAAAATACTTTTATGCTAATGTGTCTTAGCAATATTCCTTCTTAGAATAAGACTGGACCAGGAATATTATGTAATATTACTAAGGCAGTTTTGGTAAGGCCAAGGCAACTCTTCAAAGGTCTTTTGTCACTGGCAATTTATATTTAATTTACATCTCTCCACCAACCAATATTGAGGTTCATCCTTAGAGTGATAACTATATCTTCTGGTAGCTCCATGAAAAATGCATTTTAAGTACTCTCAAAAGTACAGTGAAAATACGTAATCAATGAAATGAACAATTGTAGCATTATTCAAATAGTTGTAAACAACTATTCAAGTTTATTCAAACTATAGATTGTCCCTGGAAGTAGGTATGGTAACACTCTACAGTTTGGGGTAAATGCCAAATGTAGTTTCAGCACACCATTTGTAATAATTTCGGAAACTGAGATTTATAAGTTTGCCGCTGAAAACAATTTTTTTAGTCCTTTTCTAGGCCATATCTGATATTGAAATAAGTTCTTCCAAACGGAACAGGTTTGCACCTGATTTAAAAGTTGGGCTTTATTAATATGTAGTGAACTGTGTTAAGAAGCAACATATTTTCCATTGAATTAGACTTTTTTGTTGTTTCTAAGGCAATTAAAGAGAAAACGAAGAAAGGATAAACCTGAGTAACTGTCTAAAAGCTGTCATTAATGTCCAGTGACTCACTGCTGCTTTAACTATGGCTTTCCTTCAGGGCTGATTTATTCACAGATAATTCATACTAAACTCATTATTGAAATCACAAGACTTTGGGAGACGTTCTGGAGTGAATAGTGACCTCCAAAAATCCATGTCCACCAGAAACCTGTAAATATGACCTTATTTGGCAACAGGGGCTTTGTAGATAGTATAATCAAGTTAAAATGAGACCATACTGGATTAGGATAGGTCCTAACCCAATGATTTGTGTTCTAATAAGAAGAGGGAAATTTGGGTACAGAGACAGACAGAGGGAGAACACTATATGAAGATGGAGCCGCAGGGTGGAATAATGCATCTACAGCCAAGACATGCCAAGATTGCCAGCAACCACCCAAAACTGGGAGAGAGGCTTGGAACAGATTCTCCCTCAGAGCCATGAGAAGGAACCAGTCACTGAAAACTTGGTTTTGGACTTCTAGCCTGGAGAACTGGAATAAGTATCTATTGTTTTAAGCCAGCTGTTTGTGATACCTCGTTATGGCAGCCCTAGGAAATTAATATAGGACAGATACATAGTTTTGATACACAGAATTGCGGGGACCTTCACTTTTAATTTCAGATTCACTTTTCTCTATTTACTTCTCAAAGGAAAAGACCTATTTACTTTTCTAATTCCCCTTTGTCTCTCTCTCTCTCTTTACTTATAAAAAACCAAAAAACACAGAAAGTATATAATAATGTGATGGTATTGACCAATATAAAAATCTTATCATGGTATTTTATCAAATCAAAAGTTTTCTTTACAGTTCTTCATCATCTCCTCCAAAGAGAGTTTTCTAATGTTATTTGATAAATTTAAATTGACTAGATTAAATTTTCCTGCACTTTGTGAAAAGACGTAGAGTTCTGAAATCTTGTTTTGAACTTAAAATTATTTTGCAAAAAATAAAATACGAAACATGCCTTATTTCATTATTTACATCATAGAAATACAGCAGAAGTACTCTTAGCCAGAAACCATCTAGCTCACTCTTTTATAAAATATTCAAGATGTTAGAAATTTAGCAAAAAGAAACAAAAACAAAAATACACTTAGATTATCTCTTTGAGGAAGTAAATATTTAGTGCAATCATAAAATATATTATGATATTTGTGATATTATTTAATCCACTAAATTTGGTAAACACAGGGAAAGCCATATTTGTAGGAAGGTAGGTGACATCAAAAACTACAACCATTCTCAGTGATGTCAATGTTCACAGAACAGAAATATGAGACATAGTTCTTATCTTTCTTTCACATGGGTTATTCTTTATAGGTTTATATGTCTAAATTCACAACCCATGAATTTAACTACATTAACATTTTTTTCTTTTGTTTTAAAATTTGTATCAGGAAGGATTTACAGTCACCCATGCTGGGGTTAAGTTGAGTAACTTAACCCCAGCATGTGCTCTGTAGCTGTCAAAGGACTAAGAAAAAAACTCTGTCAGATTTAAAGTCTAACAAAATAATCAGAAAAAATAAGTTTCTTTCTATAGTTATTCCACAAAAATATTACCCTTAACTTCTAGAGAAACATAGTAGAAAAGTACTTTTAAAAAGCAAATAGAGGGTGTGGAGTCAAGTCAAGATGGTGGTGTGGGAGGACATGGAGTTAGCATCTCCCCACAACTAGGGCACCTGCTGGCTGCTATTGGGGGACCCTGATGCCCAAGGAGATGGGAGGAACCCCCAAATGAACCGGTAGGACATAGGGGGACTGATGGGGGAGGGAAAGTGGAGGCCAGACAGGATGGGAAGAGTGGGAGAGAAACAGAGGGTGATCGCTGGCCCACTCAGGCTGGGGAGGCTGCTGAGTTCCCAGGCAGGTCCCCTGCCCTCCAAGGCCCCCCTCTCCCTCCACAGCTGCATTGGTCCTGGGGGCATAGAAGGGAGGCTGGGAAGATCAGGAGAGGGGCCAGGAGGGGCCTCCGGGACTGGAAGAGCAGAGGAGAGGAGGGCATTTGCCCCACCCACTCGAGCCTAGGAAGCCTGCTGGGCTCCCAGGTGAGGTCCCCTGCCCTCTGAGACCAGGGGTGGAGGGCATGCCTGAGCTCCTTCTGTTCCTTGAGCCTCAGCCCCACCCCCCACAGCCCCCAGGGCCTTTTCCATCCCTTTGGGTCCTGAGCATAGGCCCCACCCACTGCCCAAACCTCACCCTTGCTTAGGCCCCATCCACCACGGCTAAGGCATTTTCACCCTTTTCTTCTTTCTTTCTTTCTTTTTTTTTTTTCTTTTCCCTCCTCTTTTTTACTATTGTGGTACTGATGTACCTTCCAGTTGTTGATTCATCTATATTTTTATTTTTATATTCTTTCTTACATATCTGTTAGTTTCCTAGTGTAATTTTATTTTTTACTTTGTTATTGTTCTCTTTCTTTTTCTTTTTTTTTTGCCACTCCACGTGGCTTATGGGATCTTGGTTCACAAGCCAGGGGTTGGGCCGAAGTTCCTGCAGTGGGAGCTCCGAGTCTGAACCACTGGACTAACAGAGAGCCTCAGACCCCAGGGAATATTCATTGGAGTGAGGTCTCACAGAGATCCTCATCTCAGCACCAAGACCCAGCTCTACCCAACAGCCTACAACTCCAGTGTTGGAAGCCTCAGGCCAAACAACCGGTAAGACAGGTACACAACCCCATTCATCAAAAAGAAAAAAGAAAAAAAAATGAGATGGCAAAAAAATATGTCACAGATGAGGGAGCAAGGTAAAAACCTAGAAGACCAAATAAATGAAGAGGAAATAGGCCATCTACCTGAAAAAGAATTCAGAGTAATGACAGTAAAGATGATCCAGAATCTCAGAAATAGAATGGAGGCATGGACTGAGAAAATACAAGAAATGTTTAACAAAGATCTAGAAGAACTAAAGAACAAACAAACAGAGATGAACAACACAATAACTGAAATGAAAAATACACTAAAAGGAATCAATAACAGAATAACTGAGGCAGAATAACGAATAAGTGAGCTGGAGGACAAAATGGTGGAAATAACTGCCGAGGAGCAGAATAAAGAAAAAAGAATGAAAAGAATTGAAGACAATCTCAGAGACCCCTGGGACAACACTAAATGCACCAACATTCGAATTATAGGGGTCCCAGAAGAAGAAGAGAAAAAGAGGGGGTCTGAGAAGATATTTGAAGAGATTATAGTGGAAAAATTCCCTAACATGGGAAAGGAAATAATAGTCATCAAGTCCAGGAAGCGCAGAGTCCCATACAGGATAAACTCTACGAGAAACACACCAATACACATATTAATCAAACTAACAAAAATTACTCAAAGAAAAAATATTAAAAGCAGCAAGGGCAAAACAAAACATAACATACAAAGGAATCCCCATAAGGTTATCAGCTGATTTTTCAGCAGAAACTCTGCAGGCCAGAAGGGAGTGGGAGTATATACTTAAAGTATTGAAAGAGAAAAACCTACAACCAAGATTACTCTACCAGCAAGGATCTCATTCAGAGTCAATGGAGAAATCAAAAGCTTTCCAGACAAGAAAAAGCTAAGAGAATCCGGCACCACCAAGCCAGCTTTACAACACAGGCTAAAGAAACTTCTCTAGGTGGGAAACACAAGAAAAGAAAAAGACTCACAAAAACAAACCCAAAACAATTAAGAAAATGATAATATTAACATATATATCGATAATAACCTTGAATGTAAATGGATTAAATGCCCCAACCAAAACACACAGACTGGCTGAATGGATACAAAAACAAGACCCATATATATGCTGTCTACAAGAGACCCATTTCAGACCTAGGGACACATACAGACTGAAAGTGAAGGGATGGAAAAAGATATTCCATGCAAATGGAAATCAAAAGAAAGCTGGAGTAGCAATACTTGTATCAGATAAAACAGACTTTCAAATAAAGACTTTTACAAGAGATAAGGAGGGACACTACATAATGATCAAAGGATCAATCCAAGAAGAAGATATAACAATTATAAATGTTTATGCACCCAACACAGGGGCACCTCAGTACATAAGGCAAATGTTAACAACCATGAAAGAAGAAATTGACAGTAACACAATAATAGTAGGGGACTTTAACACCCCACTTACACCAATGGACAGATCATCCAAATAGAAAATAAATAAGGAAACACAAGCTTTAAATGACACAATAGACCAGATAGATTTAATTGATATTTCTAGAACATTCCACCCACAAGAGGCAGAATACACTTTCTTCTCAAGTGCACATGGAACATTCTCCAGGATAGATCACATCTTGGGTCACAAATTAAGCCTCAGAAAATTTAAGAAAATTGAAATCATATCAAGCATCTTTTCTGACCACAATGCTATGAGATTGGAAATCAATTACAGGAAAAAAAAAACCTGTAAAAACACAAATATATGGAGGCTAAACAGTGTGCTACTAAATAACCAAGAGATCACTGAAGAAATCAAAGCAGAAATTTAAAAATACATTGAAACAAATGACAATGAAAACACGACAACCCAAAACCTATGGGATGCAGCAAAAGCAGTTCTAAGAGGGAAGTTTATAGCAATTCAATCTCACCTCAAGAAACAAGAAAAATCTCAAACAATCTAACCCTACACTTAAAAAAAACTAGAGAAAGAAGAACAAAGAAAACCCAAAGTCAGTAGAAGGAAAGAAATCATAAAGATCAGAGCAGAAATAAATGAAATAGAAATGAAGAAAACAATAGCAAAGATCAATAAAACTAAAAGCTGGTTCTTTGAGAAGATAAACAAAATTGATAAATCATTAGCCAGACTCATCAAGAAAAAAAAGAGAGAGGATGCAAATCAAAAAAATTAGAAGTGAAAAAGGAGAAATCACACCTGACACTGCAGAAATACAAAGGATTATAAAAGACTACTACAAACAACTTTATGCCAGTAAAATGGACAACCACGAAGAAATGGACAAATTCTTGGAAAGGTACAATTTTCCAAGACTGAACCAGGAAAAATTAGAAAATATAAACAGACCTATCACAAGTAATGAAATTGAAACTGTAATTAAAAATCTTCCAACAAACAGAAGTCTGAGACCAAATGACTTCACAGGTGAATTCTATCAAATATTTAGAGAAGAGCTAACACCGATCCTTCTTAAACTCTTCCAAAAATTGCAGAGGAAGGAATACTCCCAAACTCATTCTACGAGGCCACCATCACCCTGATACCAAAACCAGAAAAATATATCACAAAAAAAGAAAATTATAGGCCAATATCACTGATGAACGTAGATGCAAAAATCCTGAACAAAATACTAGCAAACAGAATTCAACAACACATTAAAAGGATCATACACCATGATCAAGTGAGATTTATGCCAGGGATGCAAGGATTCTTCAATATATGAAAATCAATCAATGTGATACACCACATTAACAAATTAAGGAATAAAAACCATATGATCATCTCAATAGATGAGATGCAGAAAAAGCTTTTGACAAAATTCAACACCCATTTATGATAAAAACTCTCCAGAAAATGGACATAGAGGGAGCCTACCTCAACATAATAAAGGCCATATATGACAAAGAAACAGCAAGCATCATACTCAATGGTGAAAAACTGAAAGCATTTCCTCTAAGATCAGAGTCAAGACAAGGATGTCCACTCTCGACACTCTTATTCAACATAGTTTAGGAAGTCCTAGCCATGGCAATCAGAGTAGAAAAAGAAATAAAAGGAATACAAATTTGAAAAGAAGAAGTAAAACTGTCACTGTTTGCAGATGATATGATACTGTACATAGAAAATCCTAAAGATGCCACCAGAAAACTACTAGAACCTATCAATGAATTTGGTAAGGTTGCAGGATACAAAATTAATGCACAGAAATCTCTGGCATTCCTATACACCAACAATGAAAAATCAAAAAGAGAAACTAAGGAAACACTCTCATTTACCATTGCAACAAAAAGAATAAAATACCTAGGAATAAACCTGCCTAAGGAGGCGGAAGACTTGTACTCAGAAAACTGTAAAACTAATGAAAGAAATCAAAGATGACATAAACAGATGGAGAAATATACCATGTTCTTGGATTGGAAGAATCAATACTGTGAAAATGACTATACTACCCAAAGCAATCTACAGATTCAGTGTAATCCCTATCAAACTACCAATGGCATTCTTCACAGAATTAGAACAAAAAATTTTACAATTTGTATGGAACAACAAAAGACCCTGAATAGCCAAAGCAATCTTGAGAAATAAAAATGGAGCTGGAGGAATCAGGCTCCCCAACTTCAAACTATACCACAAAGCTACGGTAATCAAGACAGTATGGTACTGGCACAAAAACAGAAATATTGATCAATGGTACAGGAGAGAATGCCCAGAGATAAACCCACACACATATGGGCACCTAATTTACAACAAAGGAGGCAAGAACCTACAATGGAGAAAAGACAGCCTCTTCAATAAGTGGTGCTGGGAAAACTGGACAGCTACATGTAAAAGAATGAAATTAGAACACTACCTAACACCAAATACAAAAATAAACTCCAAATGGATCAAAGATCTAAATGTAAGACCAGACACTATAAAAATATTAGAGGAAAACATAGGAAAAACACTCTTTGACGTAAACCACAGCAAGATCTTTTTTGACCCACCTCCTACAGTAATGGAAATAAAAATAAACAAATGGGACTTAAGTAAACTTAAAACTTTTGCGTAACAAAGGAACCATAAACAAGACAAAAAGACAACCCTCGGAATGGGAGAAAATATTTGCAAATGAAACAACAGACAAAGATATTAATATCCAAAATATACCAAAAGCTCATGGAGCTCAATATCAAAAAAAACCAAACAATCCAATTAAAAAATGGGTGGAAGACCTAAATAGACATTTCACCAAGGAAGACATGCAGATGGCCAAGAGGCACATGAAAAGATGTTCAACATCACTAATTATTAGAGAAATTGAAATCAAAGCTATAATGAGGTATCACCTCATGCCAATCAGAATGGCCATTATCAAAAAATCTAGAAACGATAAAAGCTGGAAAGGGTGTGGTGAAAAGGGTACCCTCCTGCACTGTTGGTGGGAATGTAAATTGATACAACTACTATGGAAAACAGTATGGAGCTTCCTTAAAAAACCAAAAAGAGAACTACCATATGACCCAGCAATCCCACTACTGGGCATATACCCTGAGAAAAGTATAATTCAAAAAGAGACAGGTACTGCAATGTAAAATTGCAGCACTGTTTACAATAGCCAGGACATGGAACCAACCTAAATGTCCATTGACAGATGAATGGATAAAGATGTGGCACATATATACAATGGAATATTACTGAGCCATAAAATGAAACAAAATTGAGTTATTTGTAGTGAAGTGGATGAACCTAGAATCTGTCATACAGAGTGAAGTCAGAAAGAGGAAAACAAATACCGTATACTAATGCATATATATGGAATCTAAAAAAAAAAAAAAAGAATGGTACTTAATGAACCTAGTTGCAGGGCAGGAATAAAGATGTAGACATAGAGAATGGACTTGAGGACATGGGGTGGGAGGGGGAAGCTGGGGCGAAGTGAGAGTAGCATTGACATATATACACTACCGAATGTAAAATAGTTAGCTAGTGGGAAGCAGCAGCATAGCACAGGAAGATCAGCTCAGTGCTTTGCAATGACCTAGAGGGGTGGGCTAGGGAGGATGGGAGGGAGGCTCAAGAGGGAGGGGATATGGGGACATATGTATGTATATGGCTGATTCACTTTGTTGTACAACAGAAACTAACAGTATTGTGAAGCAATTTTACTGCAATAAAGATCTATTTATAAAAAAGCAGATAAAAATCTGCAAGTATTAGATATTTTAGAAACATCTTTTACAAAGAAAATTACTTTCAATATATGTAAAACTGGAACTATTACATTTCAGTTACTTTACATGCCTGAGAAATAAAATATAATAGAAGGCAAAAATATTTATAAGAAAACATAAATTCCAGCTGCAAAATTTCCAAGGAATCAATATTTAGGATGATTTTTCTCCAATTCTATTCTGAAATGGAATAAAGGTATTAAATATTTTTGTGTTACTTGTAAATTTCATATGAAATGTAAGATCTAGTTTCAGTGAACTATAATTTCAGAGAAATAGGAATAAAATTTCCAATAATAAGTTTCTCTTTAAGCCTGAAAATCTTTGAAAGAAGTGATTGGTTGGTTGGTTGATTGGTTGGTTGACTGACTGGTTTTTATGAGTAATGATAGTTTTAGGACTTTTTTTTTAAACCTTTACTCCTTTTAGGAGAAACCTCATTTAGGAAAAAAATCACAGGCTGGGAACAGACCATGTAGTTTAGGAGTCCTCATTGGTTCACTGATTTTCTAGAAAAACTCACAGAATTGAGAAAAGCCATTATACACATAGTTATTGTTTGTTACAGTGAAAGAATTCAGATCAAAATCAGTAAAGAGAAGAGGCATATAAGGCAGTGTCTCAGAGAGTTTCAGGCATGAGCTTTCCATTGTCTTTCCCAGTGGGGTCATGTGGACAGTGCTTACTTCTCCCAGCAATGATGTGTGGTAACACATATGGAGTATTGTCAGCTGGAGAAACCCACCTGAGCACTGGTGTCCAGGGATTTTATTGGGGGTTGTCATGTAGGCATCAATGACTGCCCACAGGTTTGTCCTAAGTCTTCAGCCCCTCCAGAGGTCAAGCTACCACTGCATGGTCCAAAGCCTCCCCAGTAATTACAATGTAAACACAGAGTATCTGGCATGGCCCAAGACCCCAAGTCAGTAAAGGCACTCTTATCAGGCAGGGTATTCCAAGGGCTTATAAGATACCTTTCAGCAACCAGGGGCAATGGCCAAACTTTTAATGTGCAAAGTGTGGATCACACAGACTTGCTGACTGAGAAAGAGAAATTTGAGTTAAATGACTAAAAAATACAATATTAATAAATTTTTTTTATTGTAAGGAATCAATTTCTGATATACAGTAATTTCATAGCTCATTTTATATAAGAAATGTAAACTAGTAAATTTTAGAGTATATTATATTTGAAAACCTTTTGGGGACTTAGGGAAAAAATGTCAAAACATTTTATTGTCTTATTTGCATCTTAGGGAAGTTATCTGAATTATCTACTCAGATTTCTCAAATCAAAACAAATTATTAAGTGAATCCTTAAGTAAATTCTAAAGTAAATTCTTGCAAAAACTATACTGACCTACTTCACCAGATTTTATAAATAAATTAGTAAATGGTTAAATATTAATACTAATATAAATTACTTTAGAATGGCACACATTAATAAAAAGACACGAATAAGATAAAGATAGAATAAAACAGAACAAATCATTTCTGCAAACAGAATAAGCAGAAGACAGGCTAAGAAGGAACACATTATATTCTTTCCATAAATACAGGTATCCCCTGCTTTTTGAAAGTTCACTTTATATCACTTTGCTTTTATGAAAAACCTACATTGGTACCTGTTTTTACTAACCAAAAGAAGTTCGAGTAGGATTTTCATTTTTCAGAAAAAAGGCAAAATGTGAAAATAACATTCAGCGTTTGTTTTGCAGGGAGCCTTATAGAGGCAGTGTGCACCCAGCAGCAAGAGTGGCACCGCCAGCTCCTTCTCTGGGAACTACACTCAGCATCTCAGCCTCAAGCCACCATAACTTTAAACTGTATCTGTGAGCATCTGTGCTTTATCTTGCATCCGTTAGCAAGATGTCTCCTAAGGTAATTGCTTCTTTGCTTTAAATCATTTTGGCTTACAGAAGTTTTCATAGAAACGTTCTACTTTCAGATAGCTAGAGAAACTTCTAGTTTTGGATACATCATTGTATGTATACTAAATCTCAAATCAAAATGATCTCATCAGAAGATTTCTTTTAAAAGGACCTTAAGATACTGTAAGAGCAATAAAGGTCATCATACTGTGGTTTTTGCATTAATAATGTCCCCAATTTACACTTCTTAAAACTGTTTTTTATTTCTTAGAACAGCCTTGAAAGTTTTAGTTCTGAAAGAGAAATCAGTGATATCTCCATGAACTCACTTCTTTGTGATAAAAATGCATTTGAGGGCAGATAAAAAAAAACACAATTTCAACAAAGGGTGTATTTATTAATTTCTTCCATAGTCTCATCTCAATGTCACAAGTCCTTAGATCTGTGAATTTTTTACTGCATTTACTCAACTCTAATCAAAAAATTAAAACGTTGGTTTTTTGTTATTATAAAATATTTGGAATGCATCTCTAAGCAAAAATCTTTATCCTGAAAAGATTATTTAGCCCAGAAGTTTCCCCAGCCACTGATAAGTTATTTCTTAAGAAAAAATAATAATAAACTAGGAGTAAGACTGTTTCTGATAGTTATTTGTTAACACGGGTATAGGACAATCAGTCTTTTTCTAGGATGACAAATAACCATCAGAACACATCTTAAATCTTAACTCCATCTAACAAATCAGCAGCAGGCATACTCCAGTAAACCTGAATCTGAAAGCAGTCAATTAACATTCTCTTCAGAGTTTCCATACTTCTAAAGTTTACCAATTCCTGAATACCATGCTTCCCTCAAAACCGTATGTAAAATCAGTTCCTTGCTCTGCTTGAGAAGACTGTGCCAACCTCCCGTAGCAACCCTTACTTAATACGCAATAAATTCATCTTCGTGTTTTTGTATTGGTCATTGAATGGTGGTCTCATCATTTGATACTCATATTTTGACAGCAATACTAGCCTTGACCCTGGTCTCTTTTCTCACAATTTTCTTAAATGCGATCTTTATTTCTACAGTATTACCTTACTATCCCTTGTCTATATATTTTCCTTCTGTTTCTTGAAAAATTTATAATGACCATCTTTTATTCAAGTAATCAGTAAAACTTCCCTTTATAGTTTGGCCAGTCATATTTCCATATAGTCTAATTTCCATACACACAACTTGCCAAGTTATTCAACCAATTTGAATAAGAGCTTCCAATTAAAACTAAAAATATTTTGCTTTTACAGAATTTCTTTATTACCATTCATGTCAAAGTTGATTTGCAGTTGCACAACCACTACCAAGCAGAAAAGAACAATCACCTCCCAGAATAGTATTTCTGACTAAATTTTTATTGAACATTTATTCAACCGAATTGAATATAGTAATTCAATTGAACTTAGTAAAATATATTAAAAATATTTTATGTCTGCCAAAATTTTCAAGAATTGATCTTGGAAATGAGGAGGGAAAAACCACATTTGATAATCAACCTATTGCTGCTTAACTTCACACTCTTTGAAATGACTTTTTAAACTATTTCTCCAAAATAAAGTCTTGAAAAGTATGAAGATGTTCTCTTTGGTACAGTTAATATTGAACTATTAAAGAAATAGAATGGCAAATGAAAAGATAAATTTATTCATCTATATATCAGAAAAAATAACATTAATTATTTTCCTCAGTACTGCCATTATAATTAAGCAAGAGAGTTTCTTGGCTTGGGTCCTTTGGCTTTTAAGAGTCCCACATATCATACACATCATTTATTAAAGAAAACATGGATTCTGCCTCACAGAATTTAACACTCACTGCTGATAAGACCTGTAACACTAAACACCAGTTCTCACAACTAACAACTCTTTGGTCTCCAGGAAATGGCTTCTAACCATCTTTTGCCCCATGTCCTCCAAAAGGAAAGGTGATTACATCTAAATGCTAGGAAGGTTTGTGGATTGTGTGGCTGACTGCTTCACCGGACACGGAAATAGTGAGAAGATGATGTGAGTGGCAGAAGTACCTAGGTAGGAAAAAAAGACAATATAAATACTAGTCAACTCCTTCCTGTCAACATGAATGGAAACATTCTTACACAGCAAAGAATTTCCCACTAATACATAAAACCTCAACAGTTGCAGAAGGTAGCTGAGATAAATTTACTATATTAAACAATTTTTATTACTCATAAATTTGTATGTATGTGGGTATACACTTAACATGATTTTGATACTTCACTTTAGTATCAGGTGTGAATTGAATGCTACAGTTGCAAAAAGTTTTATTTTATAAAAACCACTAAATTAAGAATTTCAGTCTTATTAAAATAATTTTGAGCTAACTTTTTAGTTATTTATAAATGATATTTCATATTTTAATTTCAAGAAAAAAGTTTGTGAAAATAATTTTATTTTTTATTGTTATTTAATAGATTTTGATTAAAATATACTTAATTTCTTACACTTTGAAAACAATTACATTTTATTAGATGATTAAACATGAGTTCAAGTTGGAGTCATGATAAGATACACAAAAGTGGAGCTCAAAAAGAAAGCTGAAAAAAATGTGAAAAACCTTCATAGCAGTAGTTTGTTTATATTTTTTAAAAGCTAAAAAAATATAAACAGACTACCTTTTATTTAACTATAACAAACCTAAATTGAGCACACAGGACCCTACAAATGATTAATTTAATGAAGATTTAATTTCTTATGAAAATAAGAAAATTATCTCATCAAATTCAAAACTTGAATGGGTCAGATGAAAACCGTGTAATTTTGTTTAATCATTCTTAATTAAAATAACGTGAAACATATCACTTGCATACAAAAAAAGAACATGTGCAATTCTTAGAACCGAAAGAAGGCTGAATAAATAAATACCAACTCATAGTATGCAACAACTGCAAGAAAATGCCAATAAAGAATACTGGCTTGAAGTTATTTAAAGAATAAAATTATTTATGCATTATTTATCAAGTGTGTCAGTGATATTATATACAATATTTACAGAAAACAGTAGAAAATATCTAGGTATAGTAGAAATGATTTCAAAATGTGATGCTAGAGGGACTAAACATGCACATATGATATAAATAATGAAATAATCATTATCTAGAATGAAGATTTCTAAATGAGATTAACTCGTGTTTTTTTCTTTTAACATCTTTATTGGAGTATAATTGCTTTACAATGGTGTGTTAGTTTCTGCTTTATAACAAAGTGAATCAGTTATACATATACATATATCCCCATATCTCTTCCCTCTTGCGTCTCCCTCCTTCCACCCTCCCTATCCCACCCCTCCAGGTGGTCACAAAGCACCGAGCTGATGACTCATTGTGTTTTAAATAGAGAAAAGAAACCAAAATAAAATAGAAATAATTAGAAATTAGTTGATTCAACTAGAGTACTTGGAACAAGAGTCATATGCTACAAGAAACATTTGTACATATTGTTGAACTGCTCAGAGAAGAAAACAGGAGATCAAAATTAATAAATGTTTTAAAGATTTTACACTAATTTTAAAAGCACAAGTTTTGATTCAAGTGGTGAACTGAAGAAATTAAATTTAATATTAGACCTTAATCTAAAAGTGAAAGTAGTGGTCCAAGATGGCAGCATAAGAAGACCCTAAACTTACCTCCTCCCACAGATACACGAATCTATACCTACATATCCAGCAATTCCTTCTGAAGAAGAACTGAGGGCTGATTGAACAGCTTTTGCACAACAAACAACAGAAGGACCACAGAGGGACGGGTAGGAAAGAGGGAGACACAGTATCCATGAGAGCTCCACCCCCGACCTGGTGACCTGCAGTAAGGAAGGATAACACTGAGAGGCCCATGTACAGACTTGCCCACTCTGGGGCACAGTGAAAAAAACAGCAGTTTAAGCACCTAGACTATACATGAAGAAAATACATTTATTAATCCTAGAGCATCTGTCAAATGAGTGGAGAACTGCTGGAACTCTCTCTGGGGTTAGGGGAATTGGAGAGTGCCATTTTTTTTCTTCCCTCTCTATCTTATTACCATGGTAGGAAAATAGTCTAGGTGCTCTAGCCAGTCTGCTAAGGCTGTCCCAGTGCACCCCAGGCTACCGGCTACAGTCGTCCTTCTAAGGCAGCCCTGGTGTAACTGCCCAAGCTCCAGCCATCCCACCAAGATGACCCAGGTGAAATGTACCATGGGACCCCCCCCCAGCCCACATCCACCCTGCTCCAGCCATCCTGCCAAGGCTGCCCAGCATGGCATGACCTGGGACCCACCAGCCCATGCCCACCCCAGCTCCAACTATTCCATCAAGGTGGCCTGGGTGCAAAGCACCCTGGGACAACAGTCCCTAGGCCTACACCTGCTCATGGATTGGAAGAATTAGTATTGTTAAAATGTCCATAGTACCTATAGCAATCTAGTGGCATTTTTCACAGAACTAGAACAAATTGTCCTAAAATTTGTATGGAACCAAAAAAGAACTTGAATAGCAAAAGCAATCCTGAGAAAGAAGAACAAAGCTGGTGGTATCATGCTTCCTGATTTCAAATTATACTACAAATCTATAGTAATCAAAACAGTATGGTACTGGCACAAAAACAGACACAGATCAATGGAACAGCATAGGGAGCCCAGAAATAAACCCATGCTAATATAGTCAATTAGTCTATAACAAAGAAAGCTAGAATCTACACTAGGGAAAAGACAGCCTCTTCAATTAATGGTATTGGGAAAAGTGAACAGTTACATGCAAAACAATGAAACTAGCCCACTTTGTTATACCATATACAAAAATAAACTCAAAATGGATTAAACACTTAAATATAAGACCTGAAACTGTAAAACCCCTAGAAGAAAATATAGGTAGTATTCTCTTTGACATTGGCCTTAGCTATGTTTTTTTGGATCTGTCTGCTCAGGCAAGGGCAAAAATAAACATATGGGACTACATCAAACTAAAAAACTTTTGCACAGTGAAAGAAACCATCAACAAAATGAAAAGGCAACCTACTGAATGGGGAAAAATATTTGCAAATGATATGTCTAATAAAGGGTTATTTTCCAAGATACATAAATGACTCATACAACTCAATTTCAAAAAAGCAAACAATCTGATTTAAAAATGGGCAGAGGACCTGAATAAACATTTTTCCAAAGAAAACATATAGATGGTCAACAGGCACATGAAAAGATGCTCAACATCACTAATCATCAGGGAAATGAAAATCAAAACTGCAATGAGATATCACCTCACACCTGTCAGAATGACTTATCAAAAAACAATGAATAAGTTTTGTCGACAATGTGGAGAAAAGGGAACCCTCATGCACTGTTGGTAGGAATTTAAATTAGTACAACCACTATGGAAAGCAGTATGGAGGCTCCTCAAAAAATTAAAATTAGAACTACCACATGACCTAGCAATTCCACTTCTGGGTATTTATCTGAAAAAAAAGAAAGCACCAATTTGAAAAGATATATGCACCTCTATGTTCATTGCAGCATTATTTACAATAGCTAAGATTTGGAAGCAGCTTAAGTGTCCATTGATAGATGAATTGATAAAAAAGAAGTTTTTTTTCAGACACACACACATACACACATACAATGGAATATTATGCAACCATAAAAAAGAATGCCGTGTGGTCATTTGTGAAAACCTGGGTGGACCTAGAGGATATTATGCTAAATGAAATGAATCAGACAGAGAAAAACAAATACCGTGTGATTTTACTTACATGTGCAATTTAAAAACAAAACAAACATTACAAAACAGAATGAGAAAAATACTCATAGATACAGAGAATAATCAGTTGCCAGAGCAGAGGGGGTGGAGGTATGTGTGAAATAGGGATGGTGACTAAGAGGTACATTCTCAGTTATAAAATAAATGTCACAAGGATGTAATGTACAGCATTACAGTGTATATATTACAGGGAATATAGTCAGTAATATTATAATACCTTTGTATGGTAACTGATGATAACTAGACTTATTGTGGTGATCATTTTGTAATGTATAAAAATATCAAATCACTATATGGTACACCTGAAACTAATAGAATACTGTAAGTTAATTATACTTCAATAGAAGATAAAGTGGACCTGCGTTATCATCTACAAATGTAAACTAGTAATAAAGTAGTGCATACCTATTCAGGATAGGGAGAGAAAGGAAGTAAATCTAGAACAGCTATGGAGTTAATAGGTTTATGGATGTAAGTGTAGCACTGAAGAATAAAGGTGGGAGTTAAAGGAAAGATTAAATTCACCGAGTAGAACAGTGTCTCTAGTTCATGTTCAAAATGATGAAAGAAAATTTTGAAATATTTCTTTAAGAAAATTAATTTTGTGGTATGCTTGAGAGAGCTATTTTTTCTCCTTAGCTTCTTCCTCAGAAGCTATTCCCGATGACTTTTTTTCTAACCATCAATTCCTTCAGCAGGTCAGATCAGTTATCTCTGGCATCTCATCTCCAAAGAGAGGCCCCAACATATTCTTGGACTCTCTAGGTACTGATACAGTTTGTACCCCACTCGAAATTCCTACTTGATTCCACTGACTGACCATAATACAAATCAACTTGTTTTGAGTTGTGTCCTAATTAAAAGTCCCATTGGAAACTTTCCAGCAGATTATAACATGTTCGCTACCTTTGGGTCTGACAACCTTAATGACCCTTTTGAGCTACAATTTCTATGACTGATAATTTTGCCAACTGAAGTCCCCAGCACTGGGAAGTAGTTTCTCCTTGGAGGTCCCTCTTAAGGCGTTGGAATCATCGTTGTCCTGACACAGCTACTAAATATAGCATTTTTGATAAACAGCTATCAGCATACTATTGGGCTTGGTTTGAAACCAAACACCTTACCCAGAAAGGCCTCCTGAGTCTCTGGCATAACATCCCTATTTTGGAGTCAACTCAGAGTTCACCAATATAAAATAAAAATTAAAAAAATTCAGAGTCCACGACTAACATGATAAAGCTTGCTCAACAAGCCTTACTTGCCAAGTGGAAATGGCATATTCATCCAGCCCCAGCAGCATCTTAGCTTTACATGCGAAAGTGGCAGCTGTACCTGTGAGGGACACTTTATTCCCCATTCCACTGCCTGATGAGAAGCTACCTGCTCAATGAGTGCTCTTGTCACTGAGATTCCCCAAAATGTCTGGCTCCGATTTACTGACAGCTCTGTTAAACTGAAAACTGATGGTGTGCACAGGACTTCTGCAGACTCAGCCTCAGACCAGCTGAGCCAAACTGAAAAGGGACTATGTTTATTCTACACTGAGGGCAGATCTCAAACTGTTCTCCTAACTCAGATGAACGCTCCCCGTGATGAACTTTGTTTTATTTTCACTGATTTTGAGCTGTTGCAAGAGGCCTAGAGGTTTGGTCAGCCACATGGAAAACTACAGACTGTCAGGTTAAAGGTGTCTTACCTTTTTTTGGAGCCATGAATTATGACAATGAGGCTTCAAATCAAACTATCTGGGCCACTTGTACAGATGGCCATGAAAAGGATTCATTCTCTGATGAGGCCAACTGGACTCATACCGCTGATTAAGCCTGTACTACCCAGATTGTCATAATCATGGCATAGATTCATCACTACATGGGATATAGCAATCCATCCACCATCATATCCTGGATACGGGGGAAAGGATTCTGCTTCTGAGGAAGAGGCTAATACCACATGCCAGACTCTTGCCAAAGGTGGGCCTGTTGTCTCAAGGGGGGGGAGGAACCAAATTGCTTGGGACTTGACCCCCACCCAGTGCTTAAAGATTGATTATATTAGCTCCCTGATCCCCTTACCCAGGCTAGTAATGGTGCCTCAGTGTGTCAGCACATTTTCAGGTTATGGAATTGCTGTCCCACTCCAGACAGCTGATTCCAGCCATACCGTTGTGACTCAAAATTTAATCTCAAGTATGTGTTTGACTTTCTGGACCATTTGCAGTCTGACAATGATGCTCCTTTTATCACAAAAGTCATTAGACAATGTCCACAATGCCCTGATAGGTATTTGATGGATATTCCACACACCTACCATCCCCAGGCATCCAGTATTTTTGAGTATTGGAAATGTCTTCTAAAAACCAGGTCAAAAAGATTTCTGAGTCTACTTCCCTCACTGCTTCCTAATCCACGCACACCTGAGTATGGCAGTTTGGTCACTAAAGGAGCATCTGATGGTCAGGATGAAAGTAGTGGGGGAATATGTAGACCTATTTTGGAAATTTGGGACTCCATCCAGACCAATCTTGATCATTATGTTTCTTTTTTTTTCCCTTAACAGCAACCTCAGGCTGGATGAGTTAATGTATTCTCCAAGTAGCAACTGAACCCAAAAAGGTCTTAGAGGATTCAGACTGAATTCTGGCCCAGCCACCTGGATTCTCTTATTGAATGTACATGGTTTTAGAACATAATAATAATGACTCTTTTGTTGAACACACTATACAACAAACCCCTTACTGTAAACCCACATGGCCAAAATAAGGAATATACTGGGTCTCTGAAGGTTTTATAAAAATGTCCTATCCCTCTTGTACCAGATCCCTCTGGATAATAGTAGAAGATGGTTGAAAAAAGGTGACATATAGCTACTGTGATAGAACATACAGATTTTATAGTAGTGGAGAGAGTGCCACAAACCTGGCACCTTAGGAGGGAACACCTTAGACCCAGGAGGTGTGAGAGAGGAAGGGATCTTAATGATCTTTTACATTTCAGAATTGCCCTGGAAAGTTTCTCTGTAAAAGACAGTGCCCTGCCATAACTCTCCCAAATGGTTGCAAACACCTTGAATTTAACCGACTGCTGGGTTTTCTATCCATACCAGAGATCTTTGATGATGCTTTGATCACCATTCCACTTAACCATCCAAGAAGTCAATTGGAAATAGCAGGGAAAGGCCCCATATCCGACATCTCCCTCATAAAACACTTAATACTTCTGGATGTCTTTCCCACCCTTATTCTTATAGCTATTGCTCTACTGCTCTACAGGACAGACAAATATCCCCCAGCTGGTGGCATGCAAGAACCAAACAGATCAGCCAGACTGCCTCTAGGAAGTCTCTGCAAAAATAAGAATTAGACTCAACTTATTCAGAATGAACTGGGAACTACACCAGATGGCTGGGAGATGCTCTGAGAGACACTGTCAACTTGTGTCCCCTGGCCGATGTAGGTCTTACTTGGGGGAATTCTTATAATTATGAACACTACCAAATGCAAAATGGATGGCTAGTTGGAAGCTGCTGCATAGCACAGGGAGATCAGCTCAATGCTTTTTGACGACCTAGAGGGGTGGGATAGGGAGGGTGGGAGTGATGCTCAAGAGGGAGGAGATATGGGGACATATGTACAGGTGTAGCTGATTCACTTTGTTATACAGCAGAAACTAACATAACATTGTAAAGCAATTGTACTCCAATAAAGATATTAAAAAAAATAATTTAAAAAAATAAACGACACTTTCTTTCCACGTTTACTTTACCCCATCCCCCCCATGGTATTTCTTATGCAGAAGCCACCATTAACTTTCTTCTCTCCTTCAAGTGTCTAAGGGAACTCAACCTGTAATTGATGTAGCCTTCGTATGACTATGAAGATCCCCCCAAAATGGCTACCCTCAATTCCTTAGGGGAGTTTCCCAGAGAGATAACCAACGCATGATTCATGAGTACTAAGTTGACAGTTTTACCTCCAATGGGAGTCATTCCTTTCGGAAAGATGGTACAGAATTGTAAGATTAAACTGCTTGCATGTAAGCTTGTTCATATCCCCTCATAACCAGCCATCAAGGTCTAATACAACTCACCACTGACTGTGTCCTTTCATGAGTATAGGCATGGCAATCAGATACTGAAACACATGAGTTCATATTCCAGACGTGCCACTTAAGAAAAAATAACCTTGAGAAAATCAGACCACTTCAGTCTTTTGGATTTTTTTTACCTCTGAAAATGTGGATAATATTACCAAAATTGACAAATTACATGAATTTTTCTTGCATAGTTACTGGCTCAAATAAATGAAGGTTCCTTTCTTTTCCTTGCTTCAACCGAAATATTTTTTCACTATTTTTCTTTAGTCATTTATTATTTGAGACTTTAAGCTACTGACTTTCTTAAAGAGAAAAAAAACCTTGCCTATACTATGTGATGTGCTGAAAAAGATTGAACTTTGAAATCTACAAATATAGATACAAATTGAGGTCCCATCACTCTTTATCAGTGTAATCTTAAGCAAGTTACTTAAACTCCTGAACTCAAAAAAATTTAGGGGTTTGAACTAAATGATCACTACTGTGCTACCAAGTTCTAAGAGAATAAATGTCTATTTGAACATGGTGTAAGATTACTAAAGTATCTTTTCCAAAGCATTGAGATCTATTTTAAAGAATTTTATAGCGCCATATTTAAAAATGCATTACATATGTTCTTACCTTCTTTAAAAAAGTACTCAGAATACATTTAACCATTTATTGATAAATCAAGATTATTATGGTCATTAAATATAATTATGAGCTGTAAATACTGAACAGTCAAAATATTCATGACTCATGATTTTTAGATTTAGAGCTTCAGATATGTGGACAACACTCTTCCAAAATCTGAGAAACATAAACTCTTTAAAAAAAAAAATCAGAAAATAGTTGGTCAAATTTTCTTTTCTTTTCAAGGGCAAACTAAATAAGACAGGGAATTTGTTTATCCTAAGTGAAAGGCTGTATCTAAATATATCTTTAATAAGATTTCCTGTATTATTAAATTCATTTATAGAAACAATTCACATTTCACATCTTTATTAAACACTAACCTAGTATTTTTAAATATATACAGGGAACAATGGAATTCTAGTTGCCAGAGCTCTAAGATATCCGGACCATGTGACATTCTGAAAGGCGTTAGGTCCCTGTCAGTGAAGTGAAGGTGCTCTAAGTACTATTCCAGCTCACTGCCAGCTCAGGCCCCATGCACAGATTTTCACAAATTAATTCTTTCAAGCATGAAGTGTATTCTGGCAGTTATTTTCAGATACACAGCCAAGGAGTGAAATTAGTGTCTAGGGGCTGTGTTGGAGCTTTGGAAAAAAAGATGAATATTGTGTGCTACATCATTTGAGCCCATTATCTCATTGTTTCCTTATTTATTATTCAGATTCATTCAGAAGCAGATAATCATGTTTCTTAAAACATCTAATTGCCATGAGTGTGACATTTGAGAGACTATTTAGAATGGCAAAACCTTTTGCAGATCACAGTGATCTGAAGTCTGCTTTAACTCCTATTTCAAGGGCATGTTGATAGGAGTGAGCCTTAAAATGTTAAAGGGAAATGGACTTGGCAAAGAGGAGACAAAATGATTTGAATGGTGCTCTCTACGTGGATATTGTCCTATTAGCACAAGGTGGGCTTGTTTTAGATAGAAAATTTAAATGTTGAAAATTAATATGTTAAATATTATTGTTTGAAGCAAGATAGGTGCTTATTGACATTCTCTATGCAGTGTCTTTTTTAAAAATTGAAGTATAGTTGATTTACAATTTTGTGTTAGTTACAGGTATACAACACAGCGATTCAGTTATATATACATATTCTTTTTCAAATTCTTTTCCCTTATAGGTTATTACAAAATATTGAGTATAGTTTCCTGTGCTATACATTAGGTCCTTGTTGGTTATCTATTTTATATACACAGTAGTATGTATATGTTAATCCCAAACTCCTAATTTATCCCTCTCCCCCTCTTCCCCTTTGGTAACCATCAGTTTGTTTTCTATGTCTGTGGGTCTATATCTGTTTTGTATATAAGTTCATTTGTATCATTTTTTTTAGCTTCCACATATAAGTTGTATCATATGATATTTGTCTTTCTCTGTCTGTCTTACTTCACTTAGTATGATTATCTCTAGGTCCATCCATGTTGCTGCAAATGGTGTTATTTCATTCTTTTTATGGCTTAGTAATATTCCATTGTATATGTATACCACATCTTCTTTATCCAGTCATCTGTCAATGGACATTTAGGTTGCTTCCATGTCTTGGCTATTATAAATAGTGCTGCTATGAACATTGCGGGGGGTGCATGTATCTTTTCGAACTATGGTTTTCTCTGGATATATGCCCAGAGGTGAGATTGCAGTATCATTTGGTAGCTCTATTTTTAATTTTTTAAGGAACCTCCATACTGCTCTCCATAGTAGCTACATCAATTTACATTCCCACCAACAGTGTAGGAGTTTCCTTTTTCTCCACACCCTCTCTAGCATTTATTGTTTGTAGATCTTTTGATGATGGCCATTCTGTCTGGTGTGAAGTGATACCTCATTGTAGTTTTGATTTGCATTTCTCTAATAATTAGCAATGTTGAGCATCTTTTCATGTATGCAATGTCTTTTTTACAGAGCTCAAAGCATTCTGTTGCTCACACCTCCTCAGTCAGGTAGAGTCACTGAAAGAATCATCTGTTTGAATAGATTATTTGGTCTTCTTTATGAGAACTATAATTGTGTCTTCCCAGTTCCCCATCTGTATGAAATAGAACTATTTCTTTGTCTCAGGGAAAGTATTGAAATTATTTTACCACTCTTTCCTTATATCTTCAAAGAATACCTTATTTAATTCCAAAAGCTCAAGGTATTTTTATTGTTTTGCTGAAAGATATTCACCTAAAATATCAAAGCAGGCATGTAATCAAAAACAATTTAAAAAGAACTGATCAACATTTTACCTTCTTTGTTTTATATATGAACACTCACTAAAGGCCATTTGGAGAGTGATTATGTATCTGACAATTGTGTTGGTAGTGGCAGTTTTATTTGTTTTGTATAGAAACTGCATTTCAATAAGGAGTAGGACATCAATAAGAACATGAAGGAAGCACTCTAGACTTCCTAGCTTTCCAAAATTCTTAAATACCCTAGAAAATGGATAAATTACTTTCTCTAGGAAAAATTCTAAAGTAGTATTCTCTTTATATAAATAATGGAAGGGTTTCAGTGAATTGAGGAAGTTATTGATGAGGCATTTATTACATTTCTTCCTTTAAAGTCTAACCACTACCTCACAGCCCTGGCTACTTTCTCTACTTGTGGCTCCTAAGACATTTCTGAAATCATCTCCCCTTTCATAATTTACTTTCTCTGCAGAACGACTACTTTCTACCTTCGCTATTCCTTCATAGAGCCTTGTTTGTCAAGTGCAAACATGAGAGACACTTCTAGGGAAGAATCAATAGGATCTAATGACTTATTTGATATTGACAAGGGAGATGATGGCATTTTGATAAGGAGAATCTGAAGACTTTGATTACCAGCAGAAATGGAGGTAAGGTATTTATTTATTCTTACAAGTGAGAATCATTAGCTATACTATCCCTTTACTGAAATGTTTGCTGCCAGCTTGGGTTCTGGGACATTTACCAAGGTTACTGCTACTTTCCCCCAACAACCAAGAAACTGAGAGTGAGAAATCAGAACTTTCTTAACCATCCCTTCCAAGTTTTCATCTATTTTAGAGTGCTTTTTGTCTCTATTTGCCAAAACAGTGTAGATTTTTTTCTCTCTCTGTGCTGCCTTACCTGAAAGTAGTTCTTTTCTTCCAGATCTTGACTATACATTTGAAACTGGAAACTTGAAAACTTTTCACTGGAAAATATATTTCCCTTTAAAATGTGCTTATGCCTAAAGTGTTAGAGAAAGTGACATTTCTTGTCCCTGACTCTAACGAGCCTTATCTACTATGATGCCAGACATTGTATTAGTATTAAGGATTACAAGGCAACTGAGGAAACTTCCCCGATTCAAAAGGCTTAAAATTCAAGCATGTAAAAAATAAATAAATGCCATACAATATGGCCAGTGTATTGTAAAAGGGAAGGGAGAAGAAGTCCAGGGGAATTAACACATCCTACCTAGGGAACGAGGCATCACAAATAGCTTCATAAAGGGGATGTCTCTACTCACTTTTAAACAAGGATAAGAGTTTGCCTTTCATGCAGAGAGAGTAGATGAGTATAGACACAGATGCAGTAAACAGACTGATATGTTCAGAGAATGCATAAAACCTTATGCATAAATCCACAGTGAAGACAAGCATTCCACAAAAGATAAAAACAGATAGGCCAGCAGGTCACTTTACAGAAGACCTGTGACATCTCTGGGACATAGTGATTGTCTGTCCTACACCCACCCACTCTATCCCCATTATATGGCCGCTATGTGAGTGGGATCACTCCACCCCAAGTTCAGGGGTGGACCATGACTGGTCTCAACCATCAAGGTAGTCCCACTCCCCTTGCCACAGTGGTTGATTCAGCAAGAGACACTAACCAAGGCCTAAATGAATCAATGCACTGCAATTCCTTATCCAAAAGTATTTGTTCAAAGAAGACCCAATTAGCATGAAGCTAAAAGCCTTTTTTAAATGGTTGTGAGAATTGATTGGAGGTGCCCTTCTGAGGAAGGAAGATCCTTATCCCATTTGCAACTGAACAAAGAGAATGAAGCTAATGAAGTGGTAGGGAGAGTTAAAAGAAAAGCAGGAAAATATGCATAAGGCTCACCCTGTATTTTAATGGGATGATCCAGTTAATTTATTACCATTTAGACATAGTGTTAAATTTTCTTTTTTTTAAATAGCATCATTATTATTTTTATTGAAGTTGATATAGTCAATGTATAATAATATATATTACAGGTATATTATATAGAGATTCACAATTTTTAAAGATTATACTCCATTTACAGTTATTATAAAATATTGGCTATATTTCCCGTGTTGTACAATATATCCTTGTAGCTTATGTTTTTAATTTTTAATTTTTTTAATTTTAAACATTTTTTTATGCAGCTTATTTTATACCTAATAGTTTGTACCTCTTAATCCCTTACCCCTACATTGCCCCTCCCTGCTTCCCTCTCCCCACTGGTAACTACTAGTTTGTTCTCTATATCTGTGAGTCTGCTTCTTTTTTGTTATACTCACTAGTTTGTTGTATTTTTTAGATTCCACATATAAGTGATATCATAGTTTTTGTTCTTCTCTGTCTGATTTATTTCACTTAGCATAATGCCTCCCAAGTCCATCCATGTTATTGCTAATGGTAAAATTTCATTCTTTTTACGGCTGAGTAGTATTCCATTGTGTATATATACATATACCACTTCTTTATCCATTCATCTGTTGATGGACACTTAGGTTGTTCCATATCTTGACAGTTGTAAATTATGCTGCTATGAACATTGGGGTGCATGTATCTTTTTGAATTAGTGTTTTGGTTTTTCTCAAATATATACCCAGGAGTGGAATTGCTGGGTCATATGGTAGTTCTATTTTTAGTTTTTTGAGAAACCTCCATACTGTTTTCCACAGTGGCTGCACCAACTTACATTCCCACCAACAGTGCCCGAGGGTTCCCTTTTCTACATATCCTCGCCAACATTTGTTATTTGTGTTCTTTTTGATGATAGCCATTCTGACAGGTGTCAAGTGATATCTCATTATGGTTTTGATTTGCATTTCCCTGATGATTAGTGATGTTGAGCCTCTTTTCATAGTGTTAAATTTTCTGATACAGCATCCTAAAGGAGTCATTGAAGTATTTTAGTTAGAGATACAACATTACCAGTTTTATGCTTTAGAAAGTCCATTCAAGATACAGGTGTAGAAAGAATTCAAGAAGCACGTGATTGAGGTCAGGGGACTCTTAAAAATCTACTTTGGTAGCCATATGAGAAGCTATGATGGATTCAAGAGTCAGATATCAGACATAATAAGAAGATAGAACCCATAAGACTTAGTGATTTTTGGCCTGGGGAGAGGGGTCAGGAAAGAAGATGATTATTCACAGTGATTACTAGGTTTCTGGGTTTTGGATACACCATCTCTTATTATTCAGGAAATTCTGGAGGTGGAATAATTCTTCAAGAAGATCTGAACATGTTGATTGGAGCAAATGTAGGAAATATAAACGGATGTGTCAAGTAAGCCTTGGATATTCTCAAAGTAACTTTTTTGATAGCAATATAAATTTGAGAACCACAACAGCTATAGGGGAATACATTGAGTGAGAAGAAGAAATAATAAAAGATAAAATTCAGAAAGAAGACTAATATTTAATATGTGATCCAATAAAGGAAGTACAGGAAATGCCCAGGAAAGTAATATGAGAATGGAGACAATGGTGTATCAGAAACCAAAGAGGACAAGAATGACCTGAAGAAAATAAGGAAGATGTTGAAAATACCACAGGAAGTAAGAAAAGATATCACTCTTTCATTCACAGGCATTTATCACCGCTCTGTCTTTGTGCCAGGTGAGGTTGTGCAGGTCACGACAGACAATGCAGGAGGCAGAAAGAGTGCATATCTCATGGAGCTTGCAATCTACATGGGTCGTTTCCCACTGTAGACAAGGCAGTTTCAGTGCAGCACTCAGAATAAAACCCAAATTACAAGTGTGGAGAAATGAGTGGAATGAAAGGAAGTAAAGTCCTCAGTTGTAGGCAGAAGTGTTCACTTCATGGTAGTGAAACTGGGAATAGTTGTGGAGTGGCCCATGACAAGCCATCTTTTATTTTAAGATGTGGATGAGCATATTTAGACTGTGAGAGAAAGAACATAGAAAGAAACATTTGAATATATAGATAAGAAAGGGAACAACAAATGTTGCTCGAAAGGTCCTAGAAGAGGTGGGGTAGGTTTTAATCAAGAGCACAAATGGAGATGTGAGCCTTGAATAAGATAGAAGATGTGGGGCTTCCCTGGTGGTACAGTGGTTGAGAATCTGCCTGCCAATGCAGGGGACACGGGTTCGAGCCCTGGTCTGGGAAGATCCCACATGCCGTGGAGCAACTAAGCCCGTGAGCCACAACTACTGAGCCTGCGCGTCTGGAGCCTGTGCTCCGCAACAAGAGAGGCCGCGATAGTGAGAGGCCCGTGCACCGCGATGAAGAGTGGCCCCCGCTTGCCGCAACTGGAGAAAGCCCTTGCACAGAAACGAAGACCCAACACAGCCAAGGATAGATAAATAAATAGATATAGATAGATAGATAGATAGATAGATAGATAGATAGATAGATATAGAAGATGTGAAAGAGGAAGGTGGTTGGCCGTCCTTCCACCCACCACTCCCCCGATGGATTGAGGGACTCTGCTCCGTGATCTTGCAGAGCCATCCACATACATCTATTTTCCTGGTGTGATTATTTTTAAGCGTTTTTCTCCCCAATAAACTATGAGTTCCGTGCAACCAGCAGTGGTGTATATCATCTGTTTTTTCAGTGAGGACAGCAGTACCTAGAACATATCACATGCTTAACAAGTGTGTGTTAATAACAGAATGCTACCAGAGTAGAACTGAGCATTCCCGACTTAAAGGACTATATTCTAAAGGTAAAGGAACTTCCAAATAACTTCAATTAGCTCTCACTTTATTTCCATGAGTCCTCAGGCATCAGTAACATAAAACACTTCAAAGTTATAGTGGGGTTTTTTTTTCCATCTGTTATTGGATTTTCTTACCATCATAGCTATAAATAACATATACAAACATCTCCATATGCCTTCAACCTACACCCATGACAATTGTCATCTACTTTCACTGAATAAAGGCCCTCCAAATGATAACAGCTTATTTGCAGGTAACTCTTTCAAAAATATGGAAAATGCTCATGTTATGAGACCTCATAATTAACACTACTACTTAATGTTGTATACTACTAGTATCTCTAAAGCATGAATAAATATAGACATCTCATAGAGTTCTTTGTATTGATAATAAAATCAAAACTGGTTTTTAGTTAAGCAAGGATTCCCTAATAACTCACATACCCAATATTCTCTATGAAGAAATGGGATTGAAAACACAAATTGGAACTTTTCTTTTATATGACAGCACATAATTGCAATCACTATGCTTAGCCTGTCTCTTTCTTCCCAAAATGTCTCTAATCTTATAAACAGAGTATCATAGTTCATGATTCAGTAAACAAGAATAAAATGCCTTACTTTTGAAAATCCTATTTCAAAGAATCCTTCAGTACCTTCAAAGTTCAAGTAAACTTTCTTTATCCCTAGTTGATAAACTTGTTTTTAGTTCTGGAGGAAGGGATAGTAGGAAATAAAATGTTAATGTGTAGCCACTATCATTGATCTCTACAGAAGAGATTATACCCTCTATTAAGAATAAATTCTTGACATTTTGTACCATATTTCAAACACAATTATAACCAAAAATTAATGTGATAATGATTTCCAAGCTCTTACCAATGACCCACTTAATTCGCATGAATGTTAGGAATACAAAATTTGTTCTGTAAGTGTTGGCTTTAATTTACGTTACTCTGTTACATCCCTATTGATTCTTTTGTATATGTGTATCTACTAGGAATTTGTTCCACTGTAAGTGATAGATAACCCAATTTATAATGACTTACACTAATAGGGATTTATTTTTCTCACATAATGAGAGGTTTGAAGGTAGGAGGTGGCTATAGTCAGTTCAGTTGCTCAATAACATCGTCAAGGAATAGCTCTTTCTTTCTGCTGCACCATCTTTAGTGTGTTAATTTGTTTCTCATGAAAACCAAATTATGCTCGCAGTATGTCTGCTGTAGGTCCAGATACCTGTCTTTTTTGAATGCAGAAAAAAATGGGAACAAATGATGCTGGCCACCATTGTTCCCTATTGCAAGAAAGGAAAAGCCTTCGCAGAAACCCCTCCATATACTATCATTTTGGTCTCACTGGCCACTCTTAGATGCAAGAGAGATCAGAAAAGCAGAGGACAGGATTCTAGAGATTGGATTAAAACAAACAGTATGCATGGCCCAGGACTGTGCTACTTGTTGCTCCTAACAAAATAAGAGAACAATAATAGCAAAAAAGAGAGGAGATAGATTTTGGTAGACAACTAACAATGTCTGCCAGTGTACATAATAAAATCTGTCTTATCTAGATTGTTCACAGAATACAATTTTACTTTTCTTTTTGTAGTTTTAAAAAAAGGTATTAATAACTCTATTATAAACTCCTCAAGAGGAGCGACTATGATTTTTCATTACTGTGTTACAGCAGATACAATAACTGACATATAGCAGATATCCAATAAACATTTGTGGGTAGATGTATAAATAAATAAATGCATGAGTGAATACTTAGGTCAATTACTGATTTTCAAAAACTTGAATGCCATAACATCATTCAGTACTAAAATTATATTGAATAATAGATGTTTATGATGTATCATATAGTTGTGATCCTCTCATATTTTTAACTTCTTTTCTTTTTTAATTTTATTATTTTTTCCAGCTTTATTGAGTTGACATAAAACATTGTGTAAGCTTAAGGTATGCAACATGTTGATTTGATACACTTATATATGGCAAAATGTTTACCACTATAGTGTTAGCTCACACCTCCATCATGTCACGTAACTACCATTTGGGAGAATATTTAAAGATCTACTCTCCTAGCAACACTCAAGTCGATAATTTGTATTATTAACCACAGTAACCGGGCTGTATATTAAATCCCCAGAACTTATTCATCTTATAACTGGAATTTTTGCTCTTTGACCAACATCTCCTCATTTCCCCAACTCCAGCCCCTGGTAATCGCCATTTGACTCTGTTTCTGTGAGTTCAGCTTTGATATTACAGTTTATCTCTGCCTGACTTATTTCACTTACCATAATGCCCTCAAGGTCCACTCATGTTGTCACAAATGACAGGATTTCTTTTTTTTTAATGGCTGAATAAAATTACACTGTGTATATATACCATGTCTTCTTTACCCATTCATCTGTTGATGAACGTTTATGTTGTTTCCATATCTTGGCTATTGTGAATGATGCTGCAGTGAACACAGGAGCACAAATATCTCTTTGGGATTCTATTTTCATTTCCTTTAGACATATACCCAGATGTGAGAATGGATCATATGGTAGTTCTATTTTTAATTTTTTTAGGAACCTCCATACTGTTTTCCATAGTGGTGGCACCAATTTACATTCCCTTTTCTCCACATTCTCACCAACATTCTCTTGTTATTTCTCATCTTTTTGATAATAACCATTCTAACAGTCGTGAGGTGGTTTTGATTAGCATTTTCCTGATGATTAGTGATGTTGAGCACCTTTTCATGTACCTGTTAGCCATTTGTATATCTTCTTTGGAAAAATGTCTCTTCAGTTCCCCTGCACACTTTTTTTTGGGGGGGGGGATTTTTTTTTTTTAATTCAAACAGAAAGTCACAAAAATTATACTCATCCTCATCAGTTCACTCAGTCCCATGTAATTAATTTTTTTTTCATCTTGATCTTTTGTTAGCACTTTTATGAGTTCATCAGTTTTTCATTAGAGTTCTGCAAATGCTTATTCATTCAGTTCAGCAGTACAGTTACCAGAAACCTGTACTTGTCAGAGTCTTTTCCATGAATTTCTTGAAGATGAAACCCTTTTATAGGAACATATTTGCAAAAGCATCAGAGTACACCCAGAACTGTCTGTAAATGACAAAAGACTTAAAAATGACCACGGTTAAAGATTTGATGAAAGTTCATAATAATGCAGTTGACAAGAAAATTAGTTATTTCTGAGATATACATTTTAAAGTAATAACGAGGATTATGACTTATAACATTATACCAGAACATATAAGATTTTTAGAAATTTCATGTAATGTCTGAAACACTTATATTAACATATTTCCATACAAATAACCCAATGAAAGTTTAGTATTAGTTGTTTGCTTGTTTTTTTATACTGCAGGTTCTTATTAGTAATCAATTTTATACACATCAGTGTATACATGTCAAACCCAATCGCCCAATTCAGCACACCACCATCTCCACCACACCGCAGTTTTCCCCCCTTGGTGTCCATATGTCCGTTCTCTACATCTGTGTCTCAACTTCTGCCCTGCAAACTGGCTCATCTGTACCATTTTTCTAGGTTCCACATACATGAGTTAATATACGATATTTGTTTTTCTCTTTCTGACTTACTTCACTCTGTATGACAGTCTCTAGATCCATCCACGTCTCAACAAATGACTCAATTTCGTTCCTTTTTATGGCTGAGTAATATTCCATTGTATATATGTACCACCTCTTCTTTATCCATTCGTCTGTTGATGGGCATTTAGGTTGCTTCCATGACCTGGCTATTGTAAATAGTGCTGCAATGAACATTTGGGTGCATGTGTCTTTTTGAATTACGGTTTTCTCTGGGTATATGCCCAGTAGTAGGATTGCTGGGTAATATGGTAATTCTATTTTTAGTTTTTTAAGGAACCTCCATATTGTTCTTCATAGTGGCTGTATCAATTTACATTCCCACCAACAGTGCAAGAGGGTTCCCTTTTCTCCACACCCTCTCCAGCATTTGTCGTTTGTAGATTTTCTGATGATGCCCATTCTAACTGGTGTGAGGTGATACCTCATTGTAGTTTTGATTTGCATTTCTCTAATAATTAGTGATGTTGAGCATCTTTTCAGGTGCTTCGTGGCCGTCTGTATGTCTTCTTTGGAGAAATGTCTATTTAGGTCTTCTGCCCATTTTTGGATTGGGGTGTTTGTTTCTTTAATATTGAGCTGAATGAGCTGTTTATATATTTTGGAGATTAATCCTTTGTCCACTGATTCATTTGCAAATATTTTCTCCCATTCTGAGGGTTGCCTTTTCGTCTTGTTTATGGTTTCCTTTGCTGTGCAAAAGCTTTGAAGTTTCATTAGGTCCCATTTGTTTATTTTTGTTTTTATTTCCATTACTCTAGGAGGTGGATCAAAAAAGATCTTGCTGTGATTTATGTCAAAGAGTGTTCTTCCTATGTTTTCCTCTAAGAGTTTTATAGTGTCCAGTCTTACATTTAGGTCTCTAATCCATTTTGAGTTTATTTTTGTGTATGGTGTTAGGGAGTATTCTAATTTCATTCTTTTACATGTAGCGGTCCAGTTTTCCCAGCACCACTTATTGAAGAGACTGTCTTTTCTCCATTGTATATCTTTGCCTCCTTTGTCATAGATAGTTGACCATAGGTGCGTGGGTTTATCTCTGGGCTTTCTATCTTGTTCCATTGATCCATGTTTCTGTTTTTGTGCCAGTACCATATTGTCTTGATTACTGTAGCTTTGTAGTATAGTCTGAAGTCAGGGAGTCTGATTCCTCCAGCTCCTTTTTTTTTTCCCTCAAGACTGCTTTGGCAGTCTGGTGGCAGTTTTAGGATTCTCTATGTATAGTATCATGTCATCTGCAAACAGTGACAGTTTTACTTCTTCTTTTCCAATTTGTATTCCTTTTATTTCTTTTTCTTCTCTGATTGTCGTGGCTAGGACTTCAGAACTATGTTGAATAATAGTGGTGAGAGTAGACATCCTTGTCTCGTTCCAGATCTTAGAGGAAATGCTTTCAGTTTTTCACCATTGAGAATGATGTTTGCTGTGGGTTTGTCATATATGGCCTTTATTATGTTGAGGTAGGTTCCCTCTATGCCCACTTTCTGGAGAGTTTTTATCATAAATGGTTGTTGAATTTTGTCAAAAGCTTTGTCTTCATCTATTGAGATGATCATATGGTTTTTATTCTTCAATTTGTTAATATGGTGTATCACATTGATTGATTTGCGTATATTGAAGACTCTTTGCATCCCTGAGATAAATCCCACTTGATCGTGGTGTATGATCCTTTTAATGTGTTGTTGGATTCTGTTTGCTAGTATTTTGTTGAGGATTTTTGCATCTATATTCATCAGTCATATTGGTCTGTAATTTTCTTTTTTTGTAGTGTCTTTTTGGCTATGGGACTATCTGTGCTTCCTGGACCTGGGTGGCTATTTCCTTTCCCATGTTAGGGGAGTTTTCAACTCTAATCTCTTCAAATATTTTCTCTGGTCCTTTCTCTCTCTCTTCTCCTTCTGGGACCCCTATAATGCGAATGTTGTTGCATTTAATGTTGTCTCAGAGGTCTCTTAGGCTGTCTTCATTTCTTTTCATTCTTTTTTCTTTATTCTGTTCTGCAGCCGTGAATTCCACCATTCTGTCTTCCAGGTCACTTATCCGTTCTTCTGCCTCAGTTATTCTGCTATTGATTCCTTCAAGTGTAGTTTTCATTTCAGTTATTGTATTGGTCATCTCTGTTTGTTTGTTCTTTAATTCTTCTAGGTCTTTGTTAATCATTTCTTGCATCTTCTCAATCTTTGCCTCCATTCTTATTCCGAGGTCCTGGATCATCTTCACTATCATTATTCTGAATTCTTTTTCTGGAAGGTTGCCTATCTCCACTTCATTTAGTTGTTTTTCTGGGTTTTTTTCTTGTTCCTTCATCTGGTATATAGCCCTCTGCCTTTTCATCTTGTCTATCTTTCTGTAAATGTGGTTTTTGGTCCACAGGCTGCAGGATTGTAGTTCTTCTTGCTTCTGCTGTCTGCCCTCTGGTGGTTGAGGCTATCTAAGAGGCTTGATGGGAGGCTCTGGTGGTGGGTAGAGCTGACTGTTGCTGTGGCGGTCAGAGCTCAGTAAAACTTTAATCCACTTGACTGTTGATGGGTGGGGCTGGGTTCCCTCCCTGTTGGTTGTTTTGCCTGAGGCAACCCAACACTGGAGCCTACCTGGGCTCTTTGGTGGGTCTAATGGCAGACTCTGGGAGGGCTCACGCCAAGGAGCACTTCCCAGAACCTCCGCTGCCAGTGTCCTTGTCCCCACGGTGAAACAGAGCCACCCCCCGCCTCTGCAGGAGACCCTCCAACACTAGCAGGTAGGTCTGGTTCAGTCTTCCCCAGGGTCACTGCTCTTTCCCCTGGGTCCCGATGCGCACACTACTTTGTGTGTGCCCTCCAAGAGTGAGATCTCTGTTTCCCCCAGTCCTGTTGAAGTCCTGCAATCAATTCCCACTAGGCTTCAAAGTCTGATTCTCTATGAATTCCTCGTCCCGTTGCTGGACCCCCAGGTTGGGAAGCCTGACGTGGGGCTCAGAACTTTCACTCCAGTGGGTGGACTTCTGTGGTATAAGTGTTCGCCAGTCTGTGAGTCATCCACCCAGCAGTTATGGGATTTGATTTTACTCTGATTGCGCCCCTCCTACTGTCTCACTGTGGCTTCTCCTCTGTCCTTGGACGTGGGATATCCTCCTTCGTGAAGTCCAGTGTCTTCCTGTTGATGATTGTACAGCAGCCAGTTGTGATTCTGGTGCTCTCGCAAGAGGGAGTGAGAGCACATCCTTCTACTCCACCATCTTGGTTAATCTCCATCCCCTGCACACTTTTTAATCAGATTGTTTGGTTTTTTGCTATTGATTTTTTTTGTAACATCTTTATTGGAGTATAAATGCTTTACAATGGTGTGTTAGTTTCTGCTTTATAACAAAGTGAATCAGCTATACGTATACATATATCCCCATATCTCCTCCCTGTTGTGTCTCCCTCCCACCCTCCCTATCCCACCCCTCTAGGTGGTCACAAAGCACCAAACTGATCTCCCTGGGCTATGTGGCTGCTTCCCACTAACTATCTAAAAAAAAAAAAAAAAAAAGGTTCTGAAGAACCTAGGGGCAGGACAGGAATGGACTTGAGGACACGGGGAGGGGGAAGGGTAAGCTGGGACAAAGTGAGAGAGTGACATGTACATATATACACTACCAAATTTGCTATTGATTTTTATGAGTTCTTTATATACTTTGGATATTAACCCTTTATCAGATATATAATTTACAAATATTTTCTCCCATTCTGTAAATTCCTTTTTATTTTGTTGATGGTTTTCTTTGCTGTACAGAAGTTTTTTAGTTGCTGTAGTCCCACTTATTGATATTTGCTTTTGTTGCCTTTGCTTTTGGTGTCAAATCTGAAAAATCATTGTCAAGACCAAAGTCAAGGAATTTACTCCCTGTTTTCATGGTTTCACATCTTACTTTCAAGTCTTTAATTCATTTTGAGTTGATTTTTGTATGTGGTGTAAGATAGGGGTCCAGTTATCATTGTTTTGCATGTGGCTATCCAGTTTTTCCAACACCGTTTATTGAAGAGGCTACCTTTTCTCCCATTGTTTACCCTTGGCTCCTTTGTCATAAATTAATCTGACTTTGTCATTTCTTTCTTTTGCTAACTTTGGGCTTAGTTGGTTCTTCTTACATGTTTTTAAGTTTTGCAAAGCCATATGAAATTTAAAGGCAGTTTCCTTTCTCCAAAGGGAGATGCTAAATTATCTAGCTATTAAGCGTATTAAGGATAATAGAGTAAATGTCCACAGTAATGGGAAAGAAGGAAGGAAGTGAGAGGGATGGAAGGAGGCAAGGAAGGCAAGAGGAAAAAAAAGAAAAAGGAAAGGAAAGGAAAGGAAATGGAAGAAACACTCAAGCTATCAAGTGATTGTGAAGGTTTGGATAGCAGTTAGAGGTCCAAGAGTAAAATGCAACATCATCCAAAGCCCTGGAAAAGGCAAAAAAGTATAGGTTGATTTAGCTGTGTCTTCTCAAGTCTAAAATGAAAACCAGAATTAGATTAAATTATCTTTGATAAAAAAAATAATGAAAAAGACTCTTAATTATACTGGCGCATTAGAAGCTCTTTAAATAACACGAAAGTCCCCTACATACTAACGAGTTCCATTCCATTCCGAGAGCACGTCTGTAAGTCCAATTTGTTCGAAATTCCTGCAGTTAGCCTAGGTACCCACCTAACACAATCGGCTATGTACTGCTGCTTTTATGCTTCCTTCCGGACATCTTGGGCTTGAAGTAAAGATACTGTGCTATGATACTCTATAGAGTACTATACAGTAAGGTACACAAAAGCACAACCACTTGTAGAGGATGCATGCACGTGACAACGTACACCAGACAGATGAACTAACTTACGCGATTGGACACGCGAATGCATGTTCACATCTTTGAAAGTGTGCAACTTGAACGTTTGTATGTAGGGGACTTGCTGTACTCAGAGTGATGCTTCTATCTCTTTCAACAGAATTAAATAGTAATGAGGAAAGCGAGGATTTCCTTTTCCCTGTAAATCCTTTCTCTATTGTCCAACCCTCTCCTCAACTTTCTACTTTTGGCAAAAAGGAGTTATTGGTTAGATAGAGAAGAGCCTCCTAGATTGCCCAGTACCAAATGAAGAAAATCAATAGGAAAGGTAAAGAAAGTTTCACACCATTTTCTGGACTCCATATGAGCCTGTAATAGGTAATAATAAGCATGTTTTCTTTCTGGAAACAAACTACTTACACAACATTGTAGATGGTGCAAATGAGAATCTACCTTTTTTGCAGTTATATTTATGAGATTTTAACTTTTACACACAAAAAAATAAAATTAAAAAGTATCCAATAATCTATTACACTTAACTACACATGAAAAGACTCATTAAGCTGATGAGACTGTGCCCTCCCAGTGAGAGTTATGTTAATGCAATTAAAATATGTAGGAGGAAACAAACAGCACCATAAATATCATAATTCTGTGCAAATACAAACCAGTCAAATAATGGTAAATTCAATGAAATCATAAAAACTTAAACCAGAATAAGACCTTAGAAAACAATGAATCCAACCTCTTCATATTAATATTTAAAGCTATATAACTGGATGACAGAGGTTGAACTAAACCCAGGTATCCAGTGGCATGTGATTAACCCATGATATAAACTTTTGGAAAGAATATGCCTGTCTTTTGGTTAAGTTTATCATTACAGTCATCAGATATGCAAGCAAATTTATATGTAAATAGTTTAAGTTAATCCAAAAACCAGTCTGACAGATTTTCATTGACTACCTTGATTTGCCCAGTGGCTAACAGGATTATGAATTTTTAAATTGTCCATATTAAGTGGGTGTTCTTGGCTTTTACTATGCATAGATTATTATGCATATAAAATTATGGAAGTTTATGTATATACTGGCCTATTAAATTCTAATATACATAATGCAGACATTAAACGGGGGGAAGTCTGGCAAAGCTATGCTGCAGCTAGTGAATACCAGTAATAAGCCTATCTGTCTTCAAGTTAATTGCAAATAATTTTACCTGAAATAGAAAAGTATTGCAGTTTTACATTCACTTAAAATTAGTGGAAATTGCGTATGTGGTAGCCACAGACTAGAAATGATATGTGTTAACCATCTGAAATGGTATGTGCTAATCACAAATATTGTCCTATCATGCCAGCTTTACTATTTGTGTATCAAACGTTTTATTAATTACAGGTTATTCTATGAAGCATGACAAAATAAATATCATAGCCATGCTTTTATTTAATTAGTAATATTCAATTTACTGGAAATTAGGGTTGTTTTGGTTCTTTTTATGGGTATTTCTGAACATTTTATTCAGAAAATTGGCTGAACATTATCTTATTGAAATATCAAAGCAAGACTGATATATTTTATTCTAACAAAACTACAGCTATTTTTTGTGAAGTTATCATGTTTTCTAAAAATTTAACATCAAATACTTTTATATTATCATGTATGCCATTCTAAAATTTCTTAAATAATTAGTTTCTTAAACAATAGAAATATACTTATTTTAAATCCTTTTCTGCTTCAAAAATTAATTAAATATTCATTTTGAATGAGGAGATAAGAAGGTATGCTCTATACTTAGCTGCCTTCACTGTACAAAGAGAAAAATACATGGTGGTTGTATCTGGTAGAGGAAGGTGCAACCTAGAGATGCATCAAGCAGACCTAGATCATGGTTAGCAGGGAGGAGAACAGAGACCACATACTAGGAGAGGAAAATGAGAGAATATGATGGAAAAAAAGAAAGAAGCAAAGTAACTGAAGACAGTGGCATACACGTAGCAAACAGGGTTAGTTTTTTAAGTCGAGGGTCAGTTTTATGAGAAAGGAAAACAAATTTTAGCTCTCAGCATTGTGTGCAGGGAAGGACAGGGAGACAAGGAATGACAAGTGTCCTAGAACTAGCCAGAGCAAGGGAGCAGAGTAGGAAGGTCCTGAGCTCACCTCGTCCCACAGACACACCAAAACTACAACTACATATAGGACAACTATCTCTGAGAGTGACCTGAAGACTAGTAGAACAGATATTCTACAACTAAAGATATAAAGAAAAGACCAATTTGAGACATGTGGGAGGGGCAGAGACATGGTCTAGCCAGAACCCACACCTCCAGTCTGGCAACCCATAAGTGGGAGAGATATCACAATGGTGGAGGTCTCCCCTGAGGAATGAGGAATGTGAGGCCCACATCAGTTCCCCAGACTGGGAGACCTGCACCAGGAAGATAAGCCCTCATAAGGTTTGGATTTGAAAACTAGTGGGGTTTACACCCAGGAGAGCCAGAGTGTTGTGGGAAACTGAGACATGGCTCTTGAAAGACTCATGCACAAACTCACTCACTCCATGGTCCAGCTCAGAGGCAACAGCTTGAAAAGTGCCTGGGTCCTATGAGAAGATTGACTCACTAATTTTAGGGCTTGTGCAGAGGGACAGGGACCTGGTGGAACTTCCTTTGAGGATGGAAGCACTGGCGGCACCTTTTTTTTTTTAATTTCCTTCCACCTAGCTAGCTGGTGTTGGCTGATACTGTTTCTGTCACTCCCCCTCAACTAAGCTAATACAATGCACCCCACCCCAGCTATCCCCTGGGGACCCACCCTGCCCAACCTGCCCACTGCAGCTGGCCTCTCCAAAGCAGTTCCTACCTGCCCCATCTGGCAGGCCACCCCAGCTAGCACCAGTGCCCCTCCAAGGTGGCTCCCATTATGCTGTGGCCAGCCCTGCCCACCAGGGCAACTGCAGCAGTCATGGCTGAGCCATGTACTAGCTGGGCCAGGGGCCAGTGGAGCTTACTAGAATTCTGACAGCTGTTATGGCTGAGCCTTACAGCCAGCCAGCCTGGAAACCAACTCTGCCTACCTGTGTACCTGCAGCAATCACAGCCCAACCACAATAGGAAGATGCATGCAGCCCATGCAGGAAATACTACTGGAGCATCTAGCTCTGGTGACCAGGGGACATTGTGCCATTGGGCTCCACAGGACAACTTTTACATAAGGCCATTCTTTCAAGACTAGAGGATGTAACAGATAAACCTAGACATAAAAACAAACACAGAGAGTTAGGCAAAATGAGAAGACAGAGGAATACCTTCCAAATGAAAGAATAAGACAAAACTTAGGAAAGTAACTAAATGAAATGGAGATAAGCAATTTACCAGGTAAATGGTTTAAAATAACACTCATAAAGATACTCACTAAACTCAGGAGAAGAATGAATGAATTCAGTCAGAATGTCAAAAAAGAAATAAAAAAGAACCAATCAGAAATGAATAATATGATAATTGAAATGAAAAATACCATAGAGGGGATCAACAGATTAAAGATGTGGAAAAATGAATCAGTGATCTAAAAGACAGAGTAGTAGAAATCATCCAGTCAGAAGAGCAAAAAGAAAAAAGAATTTTAAAAAATGAGAATAGTTTAAGAGACCACTGGGACAACAACAAGTAAACTACCATTCATATTAATGGGTCACAGAGGGAGGAGAATGGGAAAAAGATACAGGAAAATTATTAGAAAAAATAGTGGCTGAAAACTTCACTAACCTGATGAAGGAAACAGACATCCAAGTCTAGGATTCAGAATCCCAAACAAGATGAATCCAAAGAGACCCACACCAAGAGACATTATAATTAAAATGTCAAAAGTTGAAGGTAAGAGAGAATCTTAAAAGCAGCAAGACAATAACTAGTTACAGATAGGGGAGCACCTATAAGACTATCAGCTAACTTTTCAGCAGAAATTTTACAGGCCAAAAGGGACTGGCATGATATATTTAAAATGCTGAAAGAAAGAAACGTACAACCAAGAATACTCTACCCTACAAAGTTATCATTCAGAATTGAAGTAGAGATAAAAACTTTCCCAGACAAGCAAATCCTAAAGGAGTTCATCACCACTAAACTAACCTTACAAAAAATGTTAAAGGGATTTTTTTAATGAAAAAGAAAAGGTTAAATCAAGAAACAAGGAAATTATTTTTTTAAATCTCACTTGTTAAATCAAACATACAGTAAATATAGTGGATCAACCACCTATAAATCTAGTAAGAAATTGAAAGACAAAAATAGTAAAACCATCTGTATCTTAAAACAATTAGGCAATATGCAAAATAAAAAGATGTAAAATATGAGGTCAAAAATATAGAATGGAGGGGATAAAAAATGTAGTGTTTTTAGAATGAACTTGAATTTAAGCAATCATCAACCTAAAATAGACTGCTCTATACATAGTATATTATGTACGAACCTCATGGTAATCATAGGCCAGAAAATTATTACAGATACACAAAAAATAAAAATAAAGGAATACAAACATAACACTAAACAAAGTCATCAAATAACAAGGGAGGGGAATAAGAGAAAAGGAAAGAAAAAGAGAAAAACTATAAAAACAACCAGAAAATGATTAACAAAATGGCCATAAGTACACACCTATCAACAATTACTTTAAATGTTAATGTACTAAATGTCCCAATCAAAAGGCATGGGGTAGCTGAATGGACAAAAAAGAAAAGCCCCTCTATATGCTACCTACAAGTGACTTACTTCAGATCTAAGAACAGACACAGACTTAAGGTGAAGAGATGAAAAAAACTACTTAATTCAAATAGAAATGAAAAGCCAGCCTAGCAATACTTATATCAGATGAAACAGACTTTAAAACAAAGACTGGAACAAAAGACAAAGAAAGGGTTTACATAATGATAAAGGAATAAATACAACAATGGGATATAATGCTTATAAATATCTATGCTCCCAAGATAGTAGCACCTAAATACATAAAGCAACTATTAACAGGAATAAAGAAAAAATTGACAGTAATGCAATAGTAGTAGAGGACTTTAACACCCCACTTACATCAATAGATAGATCATCTAGATGGAAAATCAATAAGGAAATATATATATATAAAACATTCCACCCCCAAAAGAGGAGTATACACATTCTTTTAAAGTACACGTGGATATTCTCTCAGATAAACATAAACCATATGTTAAGGCCACAAAGCAGGTCCCAATAAATTTAAGAAGATTGAAATCATATCATGCATCTTTACTGACCACAACAGTATGAAGCTAGAAATCAATTACAAGAAGAAAACTGGAAAAAATACAAACACATGGAGACTAAACAACATGTTTCTAAACAGCCAGTGGGTCAACAAAGAAATCAAAGAGGAAATTAAAAAATAAATGAGACAAATGAAAATGGAAACACAATTATCCAAAATCTATGAAATGCAACCAAAGCAGTTCTAACAGGAAAGTTTATAGCAATACAAGCTTACTTCAGGAAACAAGAAAAATCTGAAATAAACAATTTAACCTAACACCTAAAGGAACCAGAAAAAAAAGAACAAACAAAACCCAGTTAGTAGAAGGAAGAAAATAAAGATCAGAGCAGAAATAAATGAAATAGACAAAAAAAGAAAAAAAGAAAAGATCAATAAAGCTAAAGCTGGTGCTTTGAAAAGACAAAATTCATAAACTTTTTCACCATGAAAAAAAAGAAAGGACCATGAAAATAAAGAAAGGACCCAAATAAATCAAATCAGAAATGAATTAAGTTACAACCAATACCCACAGAAATACAAAAAATTATAAGAGGCTGCTATGAACAATTATACACCAACAAATTGGACAACCTGGAAGAAATGGATAAATTCCTGGAAACACAAATCTTCCAAGACTGAATCAGGAATAAATAGAAAATATGAACTGACAAATTACTAGTAATAAAATTGAATCAGTAATCAAAAAACTCCCAACCAATAAAAGTCCAGGACCACACAACTTCACAGGTGAATTCTACCAAGCATTCAAAGAAGAGTTAATACCTATCCTTCTCAAACTATTCTAAAAAATTTAAGAGGAAGGAACACTTCCAAACTCATTTTAGGAGGACAACATCACCCTGATCTCAAAATCAACAAAGACACTACAAAAAAAATTACAGGCCAATATCTTTGATGAACATAGATGCAAAAATCCTCAACAAAATATTAACAAACCAAATTCCACAATACATTAAAAGGATCACACACCACGATCAAGTGAGATTTATTCCAGGGATGCAAGGAAAGTTCAGTATTCACAAATCAATTAACATGATACACCACAATAATGAACCGAAGCATAAAAATCATATGATCATCTCAATGGATGCTGAAAAAGCATTTAACAAAATTCTACATTCTTTCATGATAAAAACTCTGAACAAAGTGGGTATAGAGGAAACAAACCTCAAAGTAATAAAAGCCATATATGAGAACCCACAGGTAACATCACACTCAAAGGTGAAAAGCTAAAGGATTTCCTCTAAGATCAGGAACAAGGCAAGAATGCCCACTCTTGCCATTTTTCTTCAACATAGTATTGAAAGTCCTAACTTAAGCAATCAGACAAAAGAGATAAAAGGCATCCAAATTGGAAAAAAAGGAGTAAAACTGTCACTATTTGCAGATGACAACTTACTATATATAGAATAGAAAACCCTAAATACTTCACCAAAAAACCTGTTAGAATTATTAATTGAATTCAGTAAAGTTGCAGGATACAAAATTAATATACAGAAATCTGCAGCATTTCTCTACACTAATAACAAATTGTCAGAAAGAGAAATTAAGAAAGCAATCCTATTTACAACTGCATCAAAAAGAATAAAATACCTAGAAATAAATTTAACGAAGGAGGTGACCTTGTACTCTGAAAACTATGACATTGATGAAAGAAATTGAAAAAGACACAAATAAATGGAAATATAGTTCATGCTCATGGATTGGAAGAATTAATATTGTTAAAATGTCCATACTACCCAAAACAATTTACAGATTCAATACAATCTCTATCATAATACCCATGGCATTTCCCACAGAACTAAAACAAACAATCCTAAAATATTTTTGGAACCACAAAAGACCTTGAATAGCCAAAGAAGTCCTGAGAATGAAGAACAAAGCTAGAGGTATCGTGCCCTTTTATTTCAAATTATACCACAAAGCTATAGTAATCAAACCAGTGTGCACTGGCACAAAAACAGATACACAGATCAATGGAACTGAATAGAAAGCCCAGAAATAAACCCACTTTAATATGGTCAATTAATTTATGACAAAGAAGCCAAGAATTTACCATGGGAAAAAACGGTCTATCCAATAAATGGTGTTGAGAAAACTGGACAGCTACATGCAAAATGATGAAACTGGACTTTTTCTTACACCATATACAAAAGTAAATTCAAAGTGGATTAAAGAGTTAAATGTAAGAACTTAACCCATTAAACACCTAAAAGAAAACATAGACAGTACACTCTTTGACACTGGTTCTAGCAATATTGTTTTGGATCTGTCTCGTCAGGTAAGGGCAACAAAACAAAAATAAACAAATGAGACTACATCAATCAAAAAGCTTTTGTACAGCAAAAAGAACCATCAACAAAAAGAAAAGGCACCCTACTGAATGGAGAAGATATTTGCAGGGAAATGCAAATCAAAACCACAATGAGATATCACCTCACACCTGTTAGGATGGATATTACCAAAAAGACAACAAATAACAAGTGTTGTCGAGGATGTGGAGAAAAAGGGAACCTTCCTACATTGTTGGTGGGAATGTAAATTGGTGCAGCCACTATGAAAATATATTGAGGTTCCTCAAAAATTTAAAAATAGAACTACCATACAATCCAGCAATTCCACTTCTGGATATTTATCCAAAGAAAATTAAAACACCATGTCCACAAATGTTCATTGCAGCATTATTTACAATAGCCAAAATATGGAAGCAAACTAAGTGTCCATTGATGGGTGAATGGATAAGAAGATGTGGAACGTATATACAGTGGAACATTACTCAGCCATAAAAAATGAAATCTTGCCATTTTCAACAACATGGGTGGACCTATAGGGCATTATGCTAAGTGAAATAAGTCAGAGGAATACAAATATTGTATGATTTCACTTATATGTGGAATCCAAAAAGCAAAGCAAATGAACAAACAAAACAGAAACAGACTCATAGATACAGAGAACAAACTGGTGGTTGCCACAGAGGAGGGGGATGGGGCTTGAGCAAAATAGGGAAAGGGATTAAAGGTTGAAACTTCCCATTACCAAGTAGATAAGTCATGGTGATGTAATGTACAGCATAAGAAATATAGTCAGCAGTATTATAATGACTTGCACAGTGACAGATAGTTACTATATTATTGTAGTGATCAATTTGTAATGATACAAATGTCTAATCACTATATTGTATACCCGAAACTAATATAGTAATATAGGTCTACTATACTTCAATTAAAAAATAAAAATAAAATTAAATTAAAAATGTTGAAAAAACAAACTGTCCTAGAAGAGACACACTGTTTCTGGTTGTAATTTTACTTATATTTTTAAATTATTGGACTAATTTCCGATTCCTCAGACTCTATTCACCATTGCATTCCAGTCACTTGTGCAATGACTGGCAAAGAGCTGGCCCTCAATAAATATTTTATGGATGAATGAGAAAGTGCAAGAGTGAGTGTTAATCACTGAGGAAAAGAATCCCCTTGTTACACAAAATGTGGTCCTGCGACCAACAGCAACTTTGCCATGCTTAGTGCTTAGTAGAAATTCATGGTCTCAAACCCTATGCAGAACTGACTGAATCAAAATCTACATTTTAACAAGATCCCCAAATGATTCCTATGCATTTTTAATTGAGTTAAAATTGGTACATAACATTATATTAGTTTGCAACATAATAATTCAATCTTTGTACACACTACAAAGTGATCACCATAATAAGTCTAATCACATTTTAAAGTTTAAGAAACACTGGGATAGATTTTACATATCCTCCAGATTTAGATAGGCATATTTGAAAGAGTTTATCAAAAATAACAGAAGTAAGTTTATGATATGAACCTCTGAGAGGGATTAAAGCAACAAATGAAAGTTAGGGAGCTCTAAGAAGTGAAATTTTAATTGGACAAATAATCCTGATAATAAATAAAAGAGTGTATGGTATGTAAAAAAGCAAAAACAATACCAAAATGGTGTTGGACAAGGAGTTCTCTGGAGTCCGGTTTTTTAAAGCAACAAGTATAATGCCTAATATTTAACTGGAATTTTGTTATATACCAGATGTTTTCTATATACCATATACTAGGCTCTTTATATGACTTAACTAATTTCTCCCTTATATAATAATTAATGTAATAATTAATTACATTAAATCTGTACAGTGGGAGGAAATTCTGTCTCCACCGTATAGAGGCAAACACCGAGAAATAAAAGAAATTGAATAAATACCCCAAGTATAAGTAGGTAATAAGTTGTGGCAGCAAGTTTCAAATCCAAGAAATCTCTCCCCTACGAAAGTCATAAGATACTTGAACTGAAATGTGACTATGGCATTTTTTTAAGAGCTAAAACTCTTAGAAGAAAATAAAAAAGTAAGTCTTAATGATCATGGATTAAATAAGGTCTTCTTAGATATGACACCAACAGCACAAGAGACAAAAGAAAAAATAGATAATTTAAATTTTATCAAAATTAAAAACTTTACAGAACACCAAGCAAGAAAGTTAAAAAAAAATAGAATGGGAGAAAAAATTTGGAGATAATACATCAAATAAGGAACTTGTATCTAAAATATATAAAAACTCTTACAACTCAATTATAAAAGAACAAATAATGCAATTAAAAATGGGCAAAGGATACAAATGGATACTTATCCAAAAATATACAAATGGCCAATAAGCACATGAAAATATGCTCAGCACCGTTAGTTACTAGGAAAACTCAAATCAAAACCCTAGTGAGGTCCCATGTCACACCCAGTAGAATGGCTATAATCAAAAAGACAGATAATCACAAGGGTTGACAAGGATATGGAGAAATTGGAACCATTGTATTGAATGTAGATGCTGCAGACACTTAGAAAAACAATCTGCCAGTTCCTGAAAAAGTTAAATACAGAATTACCATATGACCAGCAATTCTACTCCTAGGTACAGAGAAATGAAGTAAACACATGACTATGCAAAAACTTATACATTAGTGCATGGCATCATTATTCATAAAAGTCAAAAACTAGAAACAACCCAAATGTCCTTCACCTGATGAATAGATAAAATGTGGTATATTTAATTCTACAGTCAAAAGGAATGAAGTACTGATATATGCTGTAACCTGGATGAACCTTGAAAACATGCTAAGTGAAAGAAGCCAGTCACAAAAGACTACGTATGTTCCATTTACATTAAATGTCTAGAATAGGCAAATCTATAGAGCTAGAAAGTAGATTAGTGGTTACCTAGGACAAGGGGATGGGGTGGGGGGAAAGGGGAGTGAGTGCTAATGGGCATGGGGTTTCTTTGGGGGATGATAAAATACGTTCTAAGATTGATTATAATAGCTGTTGCACAACTCTAAATATACTAAAAACTGAATATTGTAAACTTTAAATGGGTGAATTTTATGGGATATGAATTGCATCTCAAGAAAGCTGTTAAACAAAAAAGTCTATAACTAGGGTATAAGATTGTTAGTGAAAGAGCAAAGAAGCAGGGAAAGGGTAGAAAGGAGAGAAGAGGCCTAGGGACAGGGCTGAATAACAAGGTACAGGCTAGAATTGGAGTTGGTAGGCTTATCCTAGAGATTTTATAAAAACACAAACTCAAACTTTAAAATACATACTATACAGGACCACACAACTACTATTAATAATACATTTGATTTTAAAATTAAAATCAATATACACAACTGTTTTTTATTAATGGTGTTTTGGGAGGAAAAGCATACTTTGGAATTGGTCATAACATGAATTCAATCCAACATATGCCACTTACTAGCTGGTTAACCCTATAAAAGTTATTTAGCTTTCCTAAGCTCTGAGGCTTTCTCTATTTGTGAAATAGCGACACTGATATATTTCTCTTAGTCTCACAATACATGTGAGGTGCTTGTGCCCGACATGGTGTTGGACTCAAAAAATGGTAGCTGTTAGTAGAAGTAATAGTAAAAATCATTATCATTCAGTGATGATTTCTACCAATTTGCCATATTCTACTGAAAGTTTTGCCAACAGGATAATCCAAATTTTGTTACTTAATAAAGTTTTGTCTCTAGATTCTACAACAGGTAGCTAAAAAAATCTTTTTATTTCATTTATATCAAACAGCTATAGAATAGTAAATATTTTTAATTATATAGAAGAAAACATAAGGAAAAACAATAAGCATAAATAGCTGACCTGAAGCCCAACAGTATGTTATTACACAATAACATAACCCTCTCACTGTGGTATCACCACTTAGAAAAGAAAATTAAAGTAAAAGGAAAACAGAGCTATATGTATAGAAAATAGGAGACTAATGGAAATTGGAGTCTCAAAAAGAAGGGAAAGAGCAAGAAAAGTATACATATGCAACTGAGGGCAAATAATTTTTCATTATTATTATTATTATTATTATTATTATTATTCTGTCAACTTAAATGGACAGTTTCAGTTTTGACAACAACATAGAAAAGGAAAAATGTATAAATTTTGTATGTTGTTAATATCATATTGTAACATAGCATAGTACATAATAATGTATAATAATTAGGGCCAAACATGTATCTATTTTACAGAGATCCTCCTTCAACTTTGAAAGATTAGGTAAACATGTATTTGTGCATTTATCCATAACACCCCTGCTAAAATGGTAGTTTAAAAGTACAATGGCATTAAGCCACAAGGAATGAAACAACAGGAGAGCAGACATGAGATTTCCATATTTTACTAGGAGATGGGAAAACTGAAAGCAGATAGGTGAGTGGTAGCTGGCCCCACTACACCCATGAGAGGCTCGGCACTGGCACAAGGCATCTTAAGTGCTGAGTGTAGCACAGAGCTGAAAACAGGTGTGCTGGTTAGAAGTCTTGTGTGTATAATGGAAAACTATGGCTAGGTCCTGTGACTATGCATTGTAGCCAGGCAGTAATTTCTCTATCCTCACCCCATGAAAAAGACTGGAGATTTATTCTCTAGGAAAATTGCACCAGAGATTTTCTGCACAGAAAACACCAGGCACAGAGGCACAGCATAGAAAGATTAAGTGAAATTTTGCATAATAAAGAGTGGAATCCTTGGTTACCTTATCCCGTACTACTCCCAGAATGCCTCCAGAAAAGAGAATGGAAGATTCTTCTCTGTAGTAATTGAACAGTCCCAGATAATAGATACATTTCAAGGAATCTGCAGTTCACTGACCCATCAATTTTAATGCAGCCCACTCTTAGGTAGGTACAACTTGGCACACACAGCTTCTGTACCCCGCTTTTAAATGTTAATGAACATCCAAAGAACACCAGACATTTGAAGATACCTCCAACATGAAAAGCAGAGAGTAACAGTGAGGGAAGAGAAAGGAGGGGTATTTTATACAGCATCATCAGATGACACTGTAAAAGACATGGAATAATTTAATAAATACCATTTTTGAAAGACAGAAATTAATAGGTTTTATTTAATATAGAAGTTAAAGATATGTACCTAATATATTTTTCATGCATATGTTTAAAAAATTACTGAGCATCTTCCAATTTCGAGGCATGAAGCAAATTACCAAGGGTAAGAAAAGATGAATAAAACAGTTTCTTCTTGAAGTAGCTCAGAGAAGAAAAGAGAAGAGAAATACACAGACCTGAACATAATTACAACAAAATGTGATAAATGATTAAATAATAGGATGAACACAGTGTGAGGTATCATATAAGAACAATAATTAAATGTTTGGGAGAGTATGCTTCTGGAAGTATCATTAAGTTATACTTTAAAACAAACCCACCAATCCTATTACATGTGTAAATATGTGCTTAAGTAATATAAGGAAAAATTTATAATTAAAAAATGTTGAGAAACTGTTTTCTCTTTGAAAACTGAAAACTTTATGGGTGAACCCTATTTCAAAGAAACTGTCAACTTCATCCAATGTGCTCAGTAGGACTCCTCTTAAAATAATGAGCCTACTCAAATTAATCAAGCACTGCACTGTGCTCTCTGTTTTCAACTTTGGACTCTGACTATGATGGCACTTTAAATGGTTACAGAATTGGCATGGAGCTTTGGACAAATTGTATTAAAATCCTGTGGGAGGGACTTCCCTGGTGGCGCAGTGGTTAAGAATCCCCCTGCCAATGCAGGGGACACGGGTTCGAGCCCTGGTCCGGGAAGATCGCACATGCCGCAGAGCAACTAAGCCCGTGTGCCACCACTACTGAGTCTGCACTCTAGAGCCAGTGATCCACAACTACTGAGCCTGTGTGCCACAACTACTGAAGCCCACGCCCCTAGAGCCCATGCTCCAAGAGAAGCCACCACAATGAGAAGCCCGCGCACCGCGAGGAAGAGTAGCCCCATCTCGCCGCAACTAGAGAAAGCCCCTGCGCAGTAACAAAGACCCAACACAGCCAAAAATAAATTAATTAAGTAAATAAATTTATTTTAAAAAAAAATTCCTGTGGGAATTGCACTTAATTAAGCAAAGCTTTACTAAGCTGTTAGTCTCATTTCACATTCATAAGCAGAAACATATGTATAAAGATATAATAAACATATCATTTTGTAAATAATCACAATTTGTTCTCCATCAAGGACACATATTAATCAATCTTTTAAATATTAATGTTTTGGGATAATTTTGTTCCATTATAATACTTGGAGTCTACTATTTTATCCTAGTAAATTTCCATTAACTACAGCCTGTTTTACATACTATTAAGAACTGGCAATGATCCAGGTATAGGGTCTTAAGTTGATTTTTCAAAAGCATCCTTCTTTTCATTGACATTATCTCTATAACTACATCTATGTAGAAATAACCACATGACATAGGGCAAAAACCAAAGACCTGTTTATCTTAAGTACATACTGACTTTTTTTATGTTCACGTTTGATACTACAATTGCTTGAGTACTCACTGGTACAAAGGCATGCAATGCACCCTATCTGGATGTTCTGAAGTTGTTTAGTTGCAAATTACATTTCTATGAAATATCTTTACTTTAAAATTTAGCTTGTATGTGTTGACAAGATTCTGATCAAATGGTTAGCAAACTTGATGATACATTATTGTGTCAAAACCTGATGGTTTTGTTCTGATTTCCTTTCTAACTTTCCTCACATAAATTTGATCTTATATTGTGTATTTGTTTACCCTCTCTATGGAAGTTCATATAATATATACCCCAATATACTCAGAGTAACTGCTGGAGAAAGATTTGGCATTATTCCCATATGAAATTTTAGGAGGATGAAATTTGAAGAAATTAGATACCTTCTTTTAAGTCACCAAACTGGTTAATGGCTAGATGAAATTAAGAGTCGTTAGTTGAATTCTAATGCAAAGCTCCTTCATGATCTTTATGCCTAGTTTTCTCATGAATGCAAAAAGATAACTGCAATTTTCCTGTTGCCTTACCAAATACAGAATAAATGAGAAATTGTGAAATCGTATTGAAAATATTAAGACTAATAGAAACAACGGCTGTAGGTAAAACACAAACAAAATAACATCTAAATTATTAAGAAACATGAGCTTATCGGGATTGATTATCTCTTGAGATAACTCAAGTTTTTAGCTAGAGTTTGATTATATAGTAGTTTAATGTTGTTAATATCTCTTTAACTGAATTTGATCAACTGTTATTTTCCTTTCATACCATCATAGTAAACTTAGTAACTACCAGTTTTACACATCACATATTCTTCAACATTTTTGCTCAGCTATATTACACATTATAGTGTGCAAAACACCATGCTGCCATTCTTTCAGTGTGGGAACAAAGAACAATATGGCAACAGATAAGAAAATCATTTAAGTGTTTGTGTGTATTTTGTTCACTATTCTTCAATACAATTTTAGAGATGAACTAACTGTGTCCCAATTCACAATCCCATAGTGACAGACCTGGAACATTGTAGTTAAGTGGTCTATCCACTCCATCATTTTGCACATGTTTGGAAATAACTCATGGATTTAGCTAGCTAGAATGGGAATTTTAATGATTTATATAGAAGAACGTATCTAAATTAGGAAACCAATTTTTCTGTTGGTATTTTAGTTATGATAGTATTCTCTAGAGACTAGCCTAGGCATATCTTCTACCTACAAGAAAATAATCATTACTTTATAACAGGGATTATTTCCCAATCCAGTCTTCCCCCACATATTATGGAGTTATTAAATTATATTTATTCAACCTCTTCAGACCTTTCTATTTGACTTTCTTCCAAAAGAACTGAGCAATCATCTGATGAATTTAATGAATGAATAAAGTCAATCCAAATGATTACAAAAAAGTCAAGTGCTTCCCCATAAAGTTAGGGAGAGGTGACTTATTTTATTGATTTAATTTGCGTTATGAGTTTTCATTTTACTCTGAAGTATTTTTTCCAAAGTTTAAAAAAAAGGTACTTAAAATAATGCTCTTAAAAAGTGACATTTTAATGTCATGGAATGAGTCAGTGGATCTTACTTGTGAGGTTGATGAGGTCAGGTTAATCTTCTGTAGTTAGCCAAATAACTCAAGGAAAACATAGCCATTAAGTAAAGGTTTCATTATTTAGGTCTGCACTACTTGTGTCCTTCTACATTACTTACATTCTTTTACAACTTCCCAGCTTTTTTGTTAATTTTGCACCTGACTTTTACAATTATCTTAGTGCAGTCAGTTTAATTGAAAGAAACAAGAGAACTTCAACTTCATCTTCACTAAGATCAATGTTATTATCAAAATACTTCAATTTAATGAAAATGCCTTTCTGGCAAAAGATCAAGAAATAGACTATTAGTCTCTTGTCTATTAATACATATAAATATCCCTGCATATTTAAGATTAAAAATAAACTAGACCTTTAAGCACTGACACTTTCTGGATCTTTCATCTAAGCTTTTGAAAGAACTTGTCTGTGATGGCTTAATTCATTCAAAACAACTTAAAATCTGTGCACTTAAAAACTGACTGAGAATCTGGCCTCTTTCTCTCTGAGAATCAGGCTTTCAAAATGTAGTAAGATTTCAAAAGAAGCAGCCTAGTTACTCATCCTCTGCTTACTCAGAGTAGCCCTGGCTGAATGCTGTAACTCTGTCGTAACTGCTGGGTTAAGTATCTGTGTACTGAATAGCAAATGGAGTATCTCTAGGGCACAGTGTCGTGTTGCATCATGCAAGGTGCATTTTCAGCACTGATACCTAAGCAAATTTGTTTGCTGCAGTAACAATAGCAGAAGCATCTGAAAACTTACAACCCCTTCACATCATAAGTGAGATCTTTCACACATCTTCACTTAATATATTCTACTCTCCCAGATGTACTAAAGAATTATTAGCTCCAATTGCACAAGTCCAAACATGGCATCTGGAAACATCCCTCTGTGTAGAGGGTAGATACATTCCTAATCTGTTTTTTGAGGTGGTATAAACTTTGACTCTCTCCATGGCTGTCATCTACAAGATTTGTTACAAATTACTCTGGGAACAAGTGTAAAATCATGGTGGTCAATGTCATATCTTCTAGGGAAATTACTGTGTTCTATTAAGAAAGTTATAAATCTTGACTTCCTCTGGGATTATTTTCACTATGCTTTCCTAAATGTGTAGCCATAACCACATAGTCAGATATTTATAAGAGATAAGGGCTGGAACCGTGCAAATCATGGCACAGGGAATCGAGGTTTAAGAATTATGTGGGAGAATAAAAACATGAAGTAAATGCTAATGATAATCCAAAGTCATTACCCATAATAGTTCAGCTAACAGTTCTTGAGTACTAAATGCCAAGCATTATATTTAGTTTTTTTTTTTTTTTTTTTTAATATTTATTTTTTTGGCTGTGTTGGGTCTTCGTTTCTGTGCGAGGGCTTTCTCTAGTTGCGGCAAGTGGGCGCCACTCTTCATCGCAGTGCGCAGGCCTCTCACTATCGCGGCCTCTCTTGTTGCGGAGCACAGGCTCCAGACGTGCACGCTCAGTAATTGTGGCTCACGGGCCTAGTTGCTCCGCGGCATGTGGGATCTTCCCAGACCAGGGCTCGAACCCGTGTCCCCTGCATCGGCAGGCAGATTCTCAACCACTGCGCCACCAGGGAAGCCCTATATTTAGTATTTTATATACAGGATCTCATTTAAATATATGATGCCAGAGAACAAGGATGAGCTCACCAACAGAAGAAAGATGGGCTGGAAAATACAAGTTTAGTCTATAAGAAAGATTTATAGAAGATCATCTTTCGATGGCAGAAAGTTTTGTGAGGTGATAGAGCAGAAAGGAGCTTTCAATGACAGGAGTTCCTTTCTGGGAAAAGGACCTAGGACAGTCAAACTCAGGGTAAACTCAGTTCTGGGTGAGTCCATGTGTGCTCTGTACAAAATATCTGTCCCACCGTCTCAGCATTGGAGACCTGTTCCAGTGCTGGAAAACTGCCACCTTCTGTTAGAACCAAATTTGGGTCCATGCACACACGTGCAGTAAAGCCAATCTACTACACTGGGTTGTGGTGAGGGAAAGTGCAGCATTTATTGCAGGGTACCAAGTAAGGAGTCCAGACAGCTAATGCTCAAGAGACCCAAACACCTAGATGGCTTTCAGGGAAAGGTTTTTTACTTATTTTTCTTTTTTTCTTGCCATGCCTTGCAGCTTGCAGGATCTTAGTTCCCTGACCAGGGATTGAACCTGGGGCCACAGCAGTGAAAGCGCCAAGTCCTAACCACTAGATCACCAGGGAAATCAGGGTGATCTTCCCTAAAGACAGGATGATTTTCCATAAAGACAGGGTGAAGGCAGGGGTTGTGGGGTGCTGTGATCAGCTCATGGACTTTCTTCTGATTGGTTGGTGGTGAGGTAATCAGGAGTCAACATCACCAACCTTCTGGTTCCAATTCGTCTGGGGTCTACCTGCTTGTGTGCAGCATATAATTAACTTCTTCCACCTGGTGAGGGTTTCAGTATCTGCCAGACAGCTCAAAGGATATGGCTCAGAATATTATCTATAGCCTTGAGGAGGAACTAAAGGTCCGAAACTTTGTTTAATGGCTAAATTATTATTACTTTGCTTTGCTTGACTGTTTTCCTTTCTTTCTGCATTTTCTCACTTCTCCAATTAAATTTAGTCTTTGGAACTCAAGGAAGGCCTAGGGGGCTAAAGTTTTTCTACAGACAAGAGGCAGGTGGAGGACATGGGAGAGTCTGTCCCAGGAAGGCCCCGTAGTGTCCTGCTCTGTTACACTACCAAGAAGCACTCAAGTGTCTAGGGTCAGTCAAAGCAGGTCTTTGGAGTTCTGGTAGGCTGCAGCTGAAGGGGGTCAGTCTACTGAGCTATAAAAACATTGGTTTAAAAAAGAGATTTAAGGCCAGGAACAGGAAGGTCAAGTATTTTCTCAAGGTCAAATCCAGGTCAAAACACTAGAGATGCTACCCTGGTGGTGCAACGGTTAAGAATCCGCCTGCCAATGCAGGTGACACGGGTTCGATCCTTGGTCCGGGAAGATCCCACGTGCCGCGGAGCAACAAAGCCCGTGCGCCACAACTACTGAAGCCTGCACTCTAGAGCCCGCGTGCCACAACTATTGAAGCTGGCGCACCGCAGTGAAGAGCCCATGCTCTGCAACAAGAGAAGGCACCACAATGAGAAGCCCACGAACCACAACGAAGAGTAGCCGCCACTAGCTGCATCTAGAGAAAGACCGCGCGCAGCAGCGAAGACGCAACGCAGCCAAAAATAAATAAATAAATTTATTGAAAAAAGAAAAAAAAACACACTAGAGATGTATTCTAATGCATCTAGGGAGTAAACCACTACAGATAGCTTGGAATAAAGCCTTAACTAACTAAACCCTGGCCCCATTACCCTGCCTATCTCCCTTCTCCTCTCGCCCCTAACCTCAGTTATTTTTCAGGAAATGCCTGCTTCGTGAAGTTGTGGATAAAGAGATCTCTGGGCCCTCTCAGTAAATGGGTTTCAGTCCCACTTCCGAGGACCGCTCCCTATTACTCCCTCTTCGCTTTCCGTATCTGACCTCTAGCCACGCAACCCGATAAAAAGAACCACTGGGAAGAAGACGTAAAGAAGAAAAGGAAAAGGAGACTAAAGTCGTTTTTATAACATTTTAGATGCTTTTAGAAAGGTTGTTCACGTCATTTCCAGATTCCATGAACAGATAATCAAGATATCACTCAAGTTAAAGAGACAGGACTTTTTCCCTCCCCCTCCCTTCTCCACGCTTCAGTGGAAGGGGAGGGAGAGAGGAGGGAGGAGGAAGAAAAGTGAGGGAAGCAAGATGAGAAAGGGGTGTTGAAGGAAGGGATGAGGGCAAGAAGAGAGGAGTGGTCGGGGTGGTAGGGAGCCCGGAGCGTCTGCCCACCTGCGCTCCGGACCCGCCCGGGAGCGACGCCCGCGTCTCGCAGCGCGCAGCCAATTCCGCGGCCCCGAGAGCAGCCAGGACGCGCTGCTCTCCGCCCGGCGGCGGCCGGCGCCCAGCACCGCAGCGCCTGCCCGCCCGCCCGCCCGCTCGTTCGCCCCCGGGCCGCGGAGCCACATCTCCTGCTGCGGACCGCTGCGGGAAGTGCTCGCGGTGAGTGTGTGCGGCTCCGCGCCCAGCAAGGGAGAGCGCGCGGTGCCCGCAGCAGGCGCACAGGTGGGGAAGGGGCGCGGGGGAGCCCCGGGCAGCGCCTGCAGTGGGCAGGAGGGTCGGGAAGCCCTGCGGGGCTGGGGCCGAATTCCTTTCCTGCACTTCTCTGGAGGCGAACGTGCAGCTCTGGAATTCCAGAATCGCCCTTTCGCACTTCGTCTGTAACCTCTGCTCCCCGGGGCTGAAGTTGCGGGAAGCAGGCGTGGCCCAAGGCGGAGCAGGTGGTCCAGGCTGGGAGGCAGGGGTCCGGCCCCGTCTCTAGGGCGAGGGGTGGCGGGCCGAGCCGGCGACACCCTACTTCGGGGGTAGGCTGCCGGCGCTCACGCCTTGAGGAGCTGCTGTGGTGGGGAGAGAAGGGGCTCAGGACAGAATCCAGCCCTGGAAGCACAGGAGAGTCTTGACTCCATCCCTCGGTGGGATCTGGGGAGGACTGTGGGGAAAGGGATTAGAGAAATGTGAGGAGCCAGGCGGAGGCGTAGATCGGAAAAAGAAAAGCAGTTTTCTAACTTGATTTCCCAAGGGTACGAACCCCTGAGGTAAAAGGGCAGGAGAGAGCTTCCACCTCGCGTTGGCAAAGTGCCTGGGCTGCTGTGCGTCCTGACCGTCGAAGGAAGGCGCCCTGTAATTTAGAGGGGTGGTTGAGCAAAGAAGAAACGGGGATTGGAGTGAGGGTTCATCCTCAAGGTTCCTGTTCCTAAGGGAGCTGGGAGAGCCGCATCTGTGTGCCCAGAAAATTAAGGAATAAAATTGAGGAGATGAGGAGGAAGGACACATATGGAGATTAGCATTTTGGGTGCCTCAAATGATGGATTTGGGTTTTGGGTTATTTCCATTTGCGTGAAAGAGGTGGCCCCTCACAAGGCACTGGGCGGGAACAGAAGACGCGCTGCCACGCCCTTTGGAAGAAACCTTGAGAAGACTTCTTTTTCTGCATGTAAAGTACTTCCCAGGCACCTTGACGACTGTAATATAGTGAAGCTGATTGTTAAGTGAACATTTAAGATGACATAAGCAGGGAGCGTCACCTGCCCCTCCCCTCAATTTTTCTGGAATATCTTTGTTATCATTGCAGTTTGATTAAATTTTAGGGGGTGTGCTATACCAAAAGCCAGTAAAATGGAACCCATTCAAAATGGGTTTCTCCTGGTTCCATTTACATACAAGTCTTTGAAATTTGATTTGTTGATCAACAAGCTAATGACCTTTTAAGTTTGAGTTGCCCCAATGTCTGTGTGTTAGTTGAGGGAGGTGGTCTAGACTCTGAGCTGGCTTTCACTGAGGGAGTGGGAGTGTCAACAGCCAAAGCAAACCTAAGGAAACCTAAGGAAAACCTAAGGAGACCATCTCTCTGGGCTCGCAGACGCTGTTCCTCCTTCTCTTTCCCTTTCTCCCTCTTCAGACTCATAAGCAGGTTCAAGTATTATCACTTTGTGTCTTCTCCCAGGAAAGTGTAGTTCTTGCGCCTCTCCACCCCATTCCAATCTGTGACAAGGTGTGTCTTGATAAGGAAAGTAGTTATTCAGTATTTCCAATCAGAAGTGGTTCTCTATGCTTTGGATAGATTGTTCATTAAATTCAGGTGTTTGTAGAACAAATATTATACTTACCTGTATTAGCTTAGGAGTTCCCAGATATGAAAAATAACTTATTTTACTTATTTTGTCCAAGAAATTTTAGTACATTTTCCCACACCTCCTTTAGTCAGTGTGAATCATTTGTCAAGCTTCACCCACTGAGGTTTATTACAAAGCTGATGAGCTTCAGGTGTATCAAGAGGTTGTTCTCTCAACAATATATAAAGTTCTCTGTTGGAATGAAGATTTAAAGAATAATGCAGGTTTTGCCACTTTACCTCATTAGGCAAGTTTTATAGATGGCTGGGATTGAGCAATTGTAGCACATTTGTAAAGGAAGCTTTTTCATTGTTTTAAATACATAAATATACGACTGAGCTACTTTTATAAAGTTTTTAGGTATATTGTTCTTATGAAGACTTACATAAAGATGCTAATAAAAATAATACAACACACCCATATTTCTTAAGACATTTTTAATTTAAAATTGGGTGCATGTCTCTTTTCAAAGACTTGCACAATTATAACTTAATACTTAATTCCAAATGAGAGGAGTGATATTTTGAATTTTCTAATCTAGTAAATGTGGCCCTTTTGAATTTGATTAACTAATATTGAAATTATTTCAAAGATTTTTGAAGAGTACTTTCTGATATATTAGTAATAAATGGCTAATATAAAACAACATGGACATGGTAAGATTTGAAAGGCCATGGCAGGGTTCTGTTTTTTCAATATTAGTTTAAGAGGTGGAAAGGATGCTGTTTGAGGCAATGTAAACAAGATGTGGTATGTTGCTTCCTGATTGCTATGAACAAAAAGCACTAATAATCCTTAGGTGATGGAGTCCTGAGACCCCTAGGGAGGCTTCTGTAGTGATCTGATATAGAGTCACGGTCCTGTGCCCCACAGTGGGAAACCTTGCTTTCCACTCCCTCGCCTTAAATTAGACAGGCAAGAAATACTAATTTCTGTTCTAAAAGTGAAGACCCATGAAGTGCAGTAGGGAAACTTGGAATTGGCATCTGTTACAGAAATTACTACTTCCACTTGAAAAAGTATAAAGAGAAATGTTTTAGAGCCTAGGAATGAACATAAATAGGCAAAGATCATATCAATGAGTACACACCAGTATTAAAGAGGAATGACTGTACTGACCTGATAACTTCTTCAGTTCCCCGGTGGTGTTTCCTTCTCTCAGAAGTAATATGTGGCCTGTTAGCCCATGGTGTGGAGTATCTCTTCTTCTCTGTACAATGGGAAGCCATTAAAGAATTTCTAGTGGGAAACTGTTTTACCAGAATCCTCTTGCTATTGTGTCAAGATCATCTCCTGAAAGACAAGAGGGGAAGCAAGGAGGCTACTAGAATTTCTTAGCCTAGCCTTTAACCAGAGTGATAGCCGTGGAAATGATGAGAAGTGGCAGGATTCTGGATATATTTGGAGGTAAAGGTGCCAAGACTTGTTGATGGATTAGATGTGGTTGCTGACAGAAGGAAAGAAATCAAGGCTCATGTCTAGATTTATGACCAGAGTAACTGGAAGAAAGCAGTTGTCACCAACTGATATGGGAAAACTAAGGAGAAGCAGTTAAGTTTTTTTTTTTTTTTTTTAATTTATTTATTTTTTAATTTTTGGCTGTGTTGGGTCTTCGTTTCTGTGCGAGGGCTTTCTCTAGTTGTGGCAAGCGGGGGCCACTCTTCATCGCGGTGCGCGGGCCTCTCACTGTCGCGGCCTCTCTTGTTGCGGAGCACAGGCTCCAGACGCGCAGGCTCAGTAGTTGTGGCTCACGGGCTTAGTTGCTCCGCGGCATGTGGGATCGTCCCAGACCAGGGCTCGAACCCATGTCCCCTGCATTGGCAGGCAGATTCTTAACCACTGCGCCACCAGGGAAGCCCAGCAGTTAAGTTTTGAGCAGCCTATTAGATATTCAGGTGCAGGCATCAGTGCATAAATGGTATTTAAAACAATAGGACTTTACAAAATGATTTAAGGAGAGAACGTATTTAAAGAATCAGACTGAGAAGGATCAGACAGCTCAAAATATGGACACTGAAAAGAACAGGAGCCAGAAAAGGAAACTCAGAAGTAGCAATCAGTGAAATAGGGGGAAATCCAGAAAGACATAAGATCATGGAAGCCGCGAGAAGAAAATATTTAAGAAGGAGGAAGTGATGATTAGCTACGTCCAATGCTATGGAAGAGTTAAATTATGTGAGGACAAAGAATTACCTTGGAATTTTATCTGACCTTGTTAAGAGCTATTTCACTTGAAATGGTGGTGACAAAAGATTGACCAATAAGGATTGACTAAAGATTGGTGGCCTAGTGATTCCAATCCTAGGAATTTATCTTACAGATATATTTTAACATTGGAAAAATAATATATGTTCACACCTATTCCCTGAAGTTTTTTATATTAGTAAACAGTTGAAAACAAATACTTGTAAATAGAAAACAAGTAAAATAAACCATGTACATCCATTCAATGGAATATTATCTAGCTGCTGAAAATATTAAGGCAGCATTCTGTATACTAATATGAAAAGATCTTCAAAGTATATTAAGGAGAAAAAATTGCAATGCAGTGTGCATGATGAGTTATCATTTATTAAGGAACAAAAAATGAGCCTATTTATGAAAGTATATACCAAAAAAATGGATTACAGTGGTTACCTACAGGGAGGGAAAGTGAATGGTAGGGTACAATATTGGGAGGGAGATTAAGTCTTATATAGACTTTAATACTTTGAGTTATGCACACATAGATTAGCTATTTAAAATATTAAATAAAATCTATACATAAATCTGAAAAAGTATTTGTAATTTAAAATAATAATGATAAAAGAAGTAATAATGGGAAGTGAGGAGGTGAATGCTCTGTATAAAATAAGAGATTTGTTCTTAATATGGAAGCTTTAATGTTGGAATTAGACAAATGAGAATGAACTAGACAGAAGAAAACATTGGTTTTTAAAGAAGACAACTATGGGAGCAAAACCCCTTAATAACTGGTAGAGATGGAATTCCAGAAACTAGTCAAGGATGGTACTAACATGACCAGGAAAAGGACCTTTTACCACAGACCCCCCTCAGATTTGGATCAGTCCTCTGGTCAGCCTCCTACATTCCTAAAGCGCTGCCTGGGACATTGATATAAACTATTCTAATTGATACTGCTGTAGTCTTAGTTCCAATGTCATTTGGACACTCAACCTCTCATCATATCTTTTTTTTAACCTTTTTTGGAGGGTGGGCATCCTCTGTAGTTCTCTTCGCAGCTGGAGCACAGCTTGCCACCCTTCTCAAAATTAACTCTGTCTCTGCCCCCTTCACTCTTAGGATAATTCTTTCCTGGGAATACAGAGACTCCCAGGAATGAAGCTCCCTCACCACTTCTAACTCCTCTGTATGTATCTGCTCACTTGCTCCCCTTCCTTCCAATTCTGTAGTCCAGCTGACCTCCCTCTCTGCTCTGGATCCCACAACTGTCCCACTCCAATCTGAACCTGGCTTCATAAACCATTCTTTGTATCACTGGCAACTTTAACCTCTTCTTTAATGACTTCATCATTTAAGTATATTATTGAGATCATATCATTCCCATACTTAAAACAAGCAAACAGAAAGGCCTCTCATGATCCTGAGCGCCCCCTATATCTAGTCTCCTATTCACTCCTCCTTTACTCAGCCCCCTTCTAGAAAAAAAATGAACATAAGTACAAATGTTTGCAGATAATTTTTGTCAATTAACAGACTCACTGAAGCCCATCCATGGGAATAAGGAATTCTTCCTGGACCTTCTTATAAAATAATTTCATTAGCTACTATGGTTTCAGTTGCCTCCAAATGACATGATGGTTCCTAGTTTTCCCAAATGTGAAGATGAATCTCAGTTCTAATATTGCCCATTAACAGTCCTCTTTTGCTGTATCCAAGTCCTAACAATACATACTACCTTCATGATTTTTTCTATACCTTCACATCACGTTATTTCTTCTTTACATAATTTCTCTTTAAATTGAATCACATTTTAAAACAAATAAAAATAAAATTCTTATCACTGTATTTAGTGGAAAACTCAATATTACTGCTACATGTAAGAAACAATGATATTAAAAAGGAATATAGCAAAAAATGTGATGTTATTAAATTTTAATCAGATATTTATTGCCAGCTAAGAGCCTTGAGCCTGAGGCGTATAAGGGAGATAGCAAAAGTTAAAAACAAATTTTCACTAAACTGAAACTCTGTCTAAGGGTTAATCCAAAGGGAAAGAAAATTGAAAAGGGAATCAATTCCTCCCTATGTGACACAGTGTTATTTAACGCCATGACTTAGAACAAGTAAAGCCATGTCGAGTGTCACCAGTGGGACTTGCACTTGGGAAAATTCCCCTGTCTTCTGCATATCGAGCCCAAACCTCCCCATTAAGCTACAGACCGTAGAGATCACCATATGGACAGATAAATGACCCCCAGGCACAGTCAACAGGTTCATAATTAAATTCATCTTCTTTCTCCCCTGTTTAAGCCTGTTATAATCCACATCCCATCAGAGTACCTCCCAGGTTCTTTAAAAAAGTTTTTCTCCATACCCAGCCGAATTCAGTCTGATGGGTCTCTTGAATCTACTTCCCTGATCATCCATTAACTTACTTTAACTCAACATGCCTGGCCTGGATTCTCTTTTTTTTTTTTAAATAAATTTATTTATTTTCAGCTGCTTTGGTTCTTTGTCGCTGTGTGCGGCTTTCTCTAGTTGCGGCGAGCGGGGGTACTCTTCCTTGTGGTGCGCGGGCTTCTCATCGCGGTGGCTTCTCTTGTTGCAGAGCACGGGCTCTAGGGGCGCGGGCCTCAGTAGTTGTGGCTCATGGGCTCTAGAGCACAGGCTCAGTAGTTGTGGCGCACGGGCTTAGTTGCTCCGCGGCATGTGGGATCTTCCCGGACCAGGGCCTCTAACCCGTGTCCCCTGCATTGGCAGGCAGATTCTTAACCACTGCGCCACCAGGGAAGCCCTGGCCTGTATTCTTTTAAAACCTTCAACCTCATCTCCCTGGACCTAGCCTTGCCTCCATGAATCAGTTGTGCCACACTCTCACTCTCTAATTAATTTTAGAGATTAGTTCTGTCCCATGCTTTAGTGACTCCCCTTTTCCTTCTGGGAACAAGCCAAGCCACGTACCTCACTCTCCCAGCCTCCTTTCTGTATTTCTGCTCCTGTTTACTTCCTGCCACTCCAAGTTGCCCACCTGCAGCTGTTCTTCGGCAATAGGGTACGACTCACACTTAATCTGATACATGTGGTTTTCTTCTCTGTTCGCCACTTAGCTCTGAATATTCTTCCTTCCACCTGCCAAATTCTTAGTCGTTTGACCAAATGCAGGTTTATTTGTTTTCCTTTCCAGACCCCTTTCTTAGCCAAAAAATAACCCACTCTTGTACACTAGTTATGGCCCTTTTGCTAGTTTGCATGCTATAGTCACCATGCTGTTTGTATTTTATTTATTTACATATATCTTCTCTCCATTAGACCAGTGAGTCCTTGGAAGCAAGAGTTGAGTCTTTTTAGTCTGTTTCTCCAGACTGAATGAATCATAGTACTTGGTACAAGAGGCACCAAAGGGAAACTTCTCTGACTCGTGTTTCCTGGGGTAAGAGTACCTGTAAGAGCTGTGACACCAAACTCTTCACAAATACCCTTGGATTGGAGTGATTTTCTTAAAATCACTTCAAAAACTTCTTTTTCTCTGTTCAGCAGTGGCTTTCTTTATGGCATTTCACTCTTTCAACTTGTCTCATAAAATTAAAAGGCAAAAAAACTAGAGAAGTTTCTTAACATAATCTTCTGTACTCCATAATCTCCAGATGGCTATTTTTCTTATATAATAAAATCTCAAGGGAAGAAAATTATATAACCTCACTCAATAACCCACTTGAGTGTTCAACTACCTTAATTTTTATGCAATATGAATTGACATTGCTATAGTCATTTCTATTCTTTTTTAAAATGGACAATATGTGGTTACATTTTCCTTATATCAGTCTTTTCATCTATTTTAAGACAACGTCAACTAATATTGAACAAAAATATCTCAATTAAATCAAGAGTTATTGATACTCATTCATCTTTTACAAATGCTTAACTTTCAACCTTATCCAAGATACAGAGGTTTTGGCTCCAGTTTAACTTGAATCTTTCATCTCTTTTTGTGTTATTTATCCACTTATGAATTAATATATATCAGTGTATTAACATACTCATAGTGAGAATTAATGGACTAAAATCTTTTTTGAGATAGTTGTTTTATATAAGTAGAAACCAGTATATATGTTAAATCAGTCAAGGTTATATGCAAATCGCTAGCCATCAAAAGCCCTAATTTTGTAATTATGTTTTTGCCTTACAGTACTTTGCTTTTTGAGGCATTTGTGATATTTTTTAAAGTATACAAATATGATTTTGTTTTCTAATTACCATAGCAAGCAAGATTCCTGACTGCTTCATTAATAGCTAAGATCATTTCAGGAAAAGACTATTTGGCTCATCTTACAAGCAAGGATGACTTGGTAATGTGGTACAAGTAACAATGTATAAGTCAGTTGCATATTTTCATAGCTTCTTATTAAATAGTGCTTGAAACAATGAGTTCCAGATTTGGAAAGTGGTCATTTCAACATTCTGTCTGCACATTATCCAGTGCAGCCGCTGCAACACAGCACTAACAATTCAAGACATCTTTTAGCTTTTCTTTAGAATCTTGGCAGCTGTGCTTGACAAGGCAAAGACCCTTCAATCTTTATATTTCTAGTTGAAATAAAAGCACTGGAACTCTCTTTTCTTACCTTTCATAGCTAAAGACTAGACTGTATGATTTGGAGCCTTTCTGTTTTGAGAAAAGGAACTTGGATTTCAAATGCTCAAAGAACCATTTTCTGTCAAATTCAACTGTACATATTTTCTCCTGTTCCCTGATTAGGTTCAATCAGGCATCATCAATCCTAGAAGGTATCAGAAGAGAGAAACTAATATTCTTCCCTTCATAGTCATAATCCTGGAAAGGGCTTTCAAATGAAAGGTTAAAATCCTGACAAACTTCATTTTTGTCCTTAATAAGTTTACCAAGATTTAGCTCAAATCTATGTAAGTTTCCTTTCTATCCATATCCTCCCAAATATGCCCTTTCACTAAAAGTATTTGCAGTCTTTCATTGAACATCATTGCTACTTCAGGACTGAAGTGGAGAAAAGCTGTAAAGAGTGTTGCACTTTTTAAAAAGTACATAAATACACCACATCAATGTAAAATTGTAGATGGACAGTAATTCTGCAGTGACTAAGAAGGTTACATTAAAACCGGTGTCACATGTTGGAACATTCATTCAGAAAAACATCTGATTTGATGTAAGATACAGATATGTAGGCTTCATAGTGAAACAGTAGGGAGGTAAGAGTTTTCTGAGTGAATAAATTTATGATTATCTGTAGCATGCAAAAGTGTTATGGGACCTCACTAAATGAGAAGTAGAATACCCTGCCCTGGATACAAATTGAGTAAGGAAATAGAAGAATGATTAACAAAATTGAACTATACGTAATTCCATGAGTACAATCATAATGGCTTGAGAACAAACTTTTTGATAGTTTTCACAGCTGCATTCCAGTGTATTACTACATTTCATCTTCACATTTGGACAGGAATGATTATCCCCATTTTGTGGAAGAGGAAAATGATTCCCAATGGTTTGTCCTATAGACAGGGGCTCATAAGTGATGGAACTAAGGGGCACAAATCCACATTTCAACTCGGTCCAGTCTTCTTCTTCCAACTATAGAATATGTTGCCCTTCAACCATAAAATATTTGAGAAAAAACTGCATCCTCCTCTGGATTCAGTTTTAAGATGAATTTTACCATTTTCATTGTTAGGCTTACAACAAAAATGAATTGCAAAATTTGCACTTAAAACTAAAAAGTATTTTCTTCCATATTACTCACTTTACAGATATTTACAAATATAAAAATGTGATTTTATTCTAATAACATTTTCCTCATTGTTGAAAACATGTATATATAAAATATTTAAAGAATAAAAATCTCCATAATTCTATCACAGCATTCTCACAGGAATTAAGCCTTATATCAAATTTTAAAAATTTTTGTGGAATTGATAGCCAAAATTATATATCTCAGTTCTTATTAATATTTATATATTTTTCATTTGATTACCTATAAGGTTGAATATAATTTTTTAAATTTTGTGGTCATTCGAATTTCTCCTTTTTGAATTATCTGCCAGTGCTTTTTGCTCATATTACCATAGACATGTTTATGTTTTACAAAGCTTTGTCATATGTTGCAAATTTTCCCACTTTGTTAATGTCTTTGAACTTGTGATGGCATAGTCTTTGAACTTGTGATGGCATATAAGTTTAAATTTTATGTGATTAAACATTTTGATTTCTTTTTTTTACTTTGGTTTTGGTTTCATGAAACCAGAGGTAAGCTTACAACTTTCCATCCCAAGATCAGTTGGATATTTGTTCATATTTTCCAATTTTAATGATCTTATTCATTGTATATGTAGCCTTTTGATCAAGCTGTAATTTATTTTTAATATCATGTGTGATGAATTTCTGTCTTGATCTTTATCCTGAAGAGTTAGCCTATTGTCATAATACCATGCCTTGAAAAGTTGTTCTGTCCTCACAAGTATGAAATATTAAATTTATCAACTACTAAGTGCTTCTGTTTGCAGTGATCAGTGCTACTTAATTTTTCTCTCTTAATAGTTGCAGCATATTTGCACTACTTTAAGTTATTATAAATTTTGTAACATTTTTAACAACTGTAGGGCAAGGGTTTTTAAATCACTCTTCTCCAAAATTTTGTTTATTCTTTCCTGTTTGTTCCCTCTCAGTGAACATGGATAATTTTGTGAGATATCAAAAAAGTTAAGATTTGTATTGGAATAACATTTTGAGTAAAAATTAATGTGAAAGGCCTGACTGGATTTCCCATGGAGGAATATGATATCTCTTGATTTATTTAGTACTTATTTCATGTTTGTCAATAAAGTTTTATAATTGACTTCTTATGGGTTCCACACATTCTTATTTGGGTTTTTCCTTGGTATTTCATGTTATGGAATATTAATATGAGTGCTAATTATTTCTTATTACATCTCCTTGTGGTTATGGCTAGTTCACAGAAAAGTCATTTATTTTTATTCCCTTGTCTTTAGTTTGCTTAATTCTTGTTAATATGAATAGATTTTTAGTTTATTCTGTTGGCCGTTTAAAATGGACAATAACACATTCTGAATCTAAAATTTTGTCTATTTCATATTTTAAGCCAAACAAAAGTATATAATTATATTTATAGAGCTGTTCCATTAGAATTACTGTATATCATTCTCAATAGTACAAACCAAATAGTGTACCAATGAATTCTAATGTTCCTCTTTGATTTAACATTATTTTGAAGAAGCTGTTATAAATGACAGGGTTTGGGGTTTTGTATTTAAATATTTTCAGTTGATGATTATTTTTATTATTATATTGTGGCCAGAAAATGTAGCCAGCATGATTTTTATTTGAGGTGCTTTAGTAAGGTTTTCTTTTTGGTCTACATATGTTTAATTTCTGTAAAATATACTGCACAGTTGAAAAACAGTGAATTATGTGCTGTGTACAACACTAAAATTCATCATTATGTTCATCAATCTACATTCTTATGTTATTTTATATGATTGATCTATTATTGATTTATAGAGATCCATTAAAGTCTCATTCTATAATCATATTTGTCTATTTCCCATTGGATATCCAACATACGGTTATTTGTATATTGTGGTGTTTGATTATTGGTCACTTAAAGATATATGATCATCTAGTTTTCCTATGTGAAATTTATTTTATCATTTTTTAAATTGAATTCATCTTGTCTTATATTAGCTTTATTGTACTTCCTTTCTTTAGGTTTGCCTAATGTTTGTTGGCTTGAGTCATTTTATATTTGGATTTTTCTTATAAGCAAAATGTTATTAGCTTTTATTTTTACCTAATCTGGATACTCAGTCTGGATATTTTTCCCTTTTAATAGGTGAGTTTACTTAATATTTTAATAGCTACTATAAATATCAGGTTTCACTTTACCTGGACCAAACAGTTTTCAGTGTTTTTTCTGTTCTGTTTTGTCGATTCCTTTCTATTTTGTCATTGTCTTTTGACATTGATTGGCAATTTCTTGATTTATTTACTCTTTTTGGAATTATAGCCAAGGAGAGTTGACATCTATTCTGTTAGAAATTGATATCGGTCATTCTTTAAATTCCTTATCATTTCCAAGATTGTGTTTTCTGATGGAAAGTGAAGGGCACAAGTATTCCCCAAAGAAACTTCTTTCATCAAAATGTTGTCTTTCGTTTCATTTGGTGTTACTGTCCTTGCCACAAAAAAACTTCAGCAGTGCCCAGTCCATGCTTGACCAGATCACACGTTTCTGGATATTAGGACGCCCCTCAGGGCTCCAAGCAGGCAGAAAGCATAGGAATAAGACCTTCCATTCTCACCCAAACTTTCTTTTGCTGCTACTCTTTGACCCACATTTATGGTGTGACAGGTTGCATCTGCCAGCTTTATTTTTACTTACTCCCACAAAAAAAGCTTTTTTGAATAAGGCAAAATTAAAATTGTTAAATCTCCATTCTCCAAGATTTCAAATCAGATCGAGTCATACTATCTCAAAGAGAAATTCCTAAAATTTTGGCTGGGAATATGTCAGGTATCACTAGTGTCTAACAATAGCTCAGTCATTTCCCTCTTTACTGATTTATAAATTATTTCAGTATGAACTCAAATGTGTGAGGAATAGTATGCAATCTTGTAAAGCTATTTCTTGAGTTGTGGCTTTTGACCCAGTTTATATACTATGTGAAGAAGGATAAATAATAACTTTGCATGGGAATTATTAATTTTAAGAAGCACATGGCCAGATGTGTATATAATGAACTCCCTATCTGCGATAGATCTTCCGTCAGCTCTTATTGCTTGGGATATTAAAATTTTCTCTTATTTTCCCCCAAATAATATGACTCTCTTTTTTATGTACTCGTTGACCATAGGCTAGGTATTAGTACATAATCCTGATTTCAGGTAATTCATTAACTTATTTCTTCTCATAATTCAGAAAGACTACTCACTTCATACTTCTTAGACTCTCAGTTAGGAAATGTTTTGAATTATACATGAACCATGGTCATAAAATTGGGAATTAGACAATACTCTGGCTCATTGCCTTCTCTACATGATTACCTATATATCTTTCCTTGCAGTTCAATTATTTTCAGGATATTCAATTAAAGTTCTGTCATGAAAAGAAGCATTTCCATAGACAAGCGCTCAAACTACTTAAATACGATAGTTCTTGGCACAACTACCCATTGAAACTGAAATTTTCAAAAGGGACAAAAAGGAAAGGCTATAAGTAAATAAGGAGGAAAGGGAATTTGATGAGTTTTATTTCATAACAGTAAGAAGTCATTGAAGTATAAAACACATGACAATGATATTTCAAAAGTCAATAGATGAAAACTCAACTCTGCAACGTATATAAGAGCAAAGAGAGAAGATTAATGTTATAATTATAAAAAGATGCTTTTGAAGATTTGGATGAAAGTGTTTTGATTAGTGGTGCTCTGGTAAATATTTAACAACCAGCCGGGGGAGGGAGCTCAAGAGCCCAGATTTGTAAAGTTTGCTGATTTTCATAGCGTAAATACTCCTGACATGATCAATTTCAAACTACCAATGTGAAGTCACTGAACACAGAATTGGGAAGAAATGTGCCCCATGACTCTCATGAGCCAGTGGGAGCCAACTCCAGCATACTGCTGGTATGTTTTTTGTAACATTTAAAAAAATAGTTATCAGGCTATGTAAGATCTAATTGGTAAAAATAAGGAATACCTTGTGCCTGGTGGTATGTACTTTCACACTTTACGTAGTGAATGAGGCAGTGGCCATCATCAAAAAACCTACAAACAGTAAATGCTGGACAGGGTGTGGAGAAAAGGGAGCCCTCTTGCACTGTTGGTGGGAATGTAAATTGATACAGCTACTATGGAGAACAGTATGGAGGTTGCTTAAAAAAACTAAAAATAGAACTACCATATGACCCAGCAATCCCACTACTGGGCATATACCCTGAGAAAACCATAATTCAAAAAGAGACAGGTACCACAATGTTCATTGCAGCTCTATTTACAATAGCCAGGACACGGAAGCAACCTAAGTGTCCTTTGACAGATGAATGGTTAAAGAAGATGTGACACATATATACAATGAAATATTACTCGCCATAAAAGGAAACGAAATTGAGTTATTTGTAGTGAGGTGGATGGACCTAGAGTCTGTCATACAGAGTGAAGTAAGTCAGAAAGAGAAACAAATACCGTATGCTAACACATATATGTGGAGTCTTAAAAAAAAAAAAAGGTTCTGAAGAACCTAGGGGCAGGACAGGAATAAAGACGCAGATGTAGAGAATGGACTTGAGGACACGGGGAGGGGGAAGGGTAAGCCTAGACAAAGTGAGAGAGTGGCTTTGACATATACACTATCAAATGTAAAATAGATAGCTAGTAAGAAGCAGACGCATAGCCCAGGGAGATCAGCTCAGTGCTTTGTGACCACCTAGAGGGGTGGGATAGGGAGAGTGGGAGGGAGCCGCAAGAGGGAGGAGATATGGGGATATATGCATATGTATAGCTGATTCACTTTGTTATAAAGCAGAAACTAACACACCATTGTAAAGCAATTATACTCCAATAAAGATTTAAAAAACAAACAAACAAAAAAAAACAAAGTGATTGAGACCATAGGACCAGAAACTCGTGGGTTTGATTCTCAGCAACATCATTTAATGTGTGATTTTAGTATAATTGCCTACTTTAAGCCTTAATATATTCATCTGTAAAATTCTGAATAATGAAAGCTATTTCACAGACATCTTGTGATGATTAAAAGACACAAGAATGTAGTTGGTATATTAAATAGATAATAATGATTATTTTTCTTCGTCTTCCGTAAGACTCATTTCCTTCCTTCTGTCCTTATTCATTAGAAATTAGTAAAACGAGGTCAGAATTGATGTAGTGTATTTAGTAAAGACATGACAATGCCTCTAGCGTTGACACACCTGTATAGCTACCTGAAAATTGATCTTTTGTAGGAGGGAGAGTTGTTGAGAAATGCAGACACCAGAGGCAGAATTTGGGAAGAATTACCTACATTTGTTTTCCTTTCCATCTTTGGTGTGTCAAAATAAGCACAAAACTTTGAAGAAGCTATGGGGCAGTGGCACACAGATAATCTTCATTACTCAGTGTTGTTGCTTATCATTTTGTGGCCTCTGTGGTGAAAGAAAAGGAAGGCAAGGAATATGGAAGGGACATTGAGTTGGCCGACCTGTGGTATTTGCTACAAAAATACAATTTTAGAAACAGTAGAAGTAAGATGTCATGGGAATTCATGGAAGAAAATAACTTTGGGCTATAATAAACAGGGAAGACTTAAAAGCCTGACATTTAAAAGTAGTATGGAGGTTCCCTAAAAAAACAAAAATAGAGTAACCATATGATCCAACAATTGCACTCCTGGGCATATATCTGGAGAAAACTCTAATTCGAAAAGATACATGCACTCCATCATTCATAGCAGCACTATTTACAATGGCCAAGACAAGAAAGCAACCTAAATGTCCATTGATAAATGAATGGATACAGATGTGGTACATATATACAATGGAATACTACTCAGCCCTAAAAAATAATGAAATAATGCCATTTGCAGCAACATGGATGGACCTAGAGATTATCATACTAAATGAAGTGAGTCAGACAGAGAGAGACAAATATTATGTGATATCACTTACACGTAGAATCTAAAATATGATACAAAGGAACTTATTTACAAAATGGAAACAGACTCACGGACATAGAAAACAAACTTGTGGTTACCAAAGGGGAAAGGGGGGAGGGATGAATTAGGAGTTTGGGATTACCAGATATAAACTAATATATATAAAATAGATAAACAACAAGGTCCTACTCTATAGCACAGGGAACTATATTCAATATCTTGTCATAAACCATAATGAAAAAGAATACATAAAATTATGTATAACTGAATCACTTTGCTGTACACCAGAAACTAACACAATGTTGTAAATCAGCTACACTTCAGTTTTTAAAAGCTCAAGAAAATGGTATTTTTCAGGAGTTTGATGAATAGAAATAGATTTAAGACATTTTTGGTGACTAAAAAAAGTGATCTGATACAGAAGTTTAAGAAATTAGCTTTTTTAATTAAAAATGAGTAACTTAATATATTCCAAATGCAACTTAAACCTAGAGTAGGATCAGGAGATATACTACAAAAGTAGCTTGGTACCATATTAAAAGATACTATGAGTTTGCCTTTTATTTTCCATATAATTAACATACTTGAAGATGCAAACACTATATTAGCTACTTTATATATGCTTCTATTTAATTCTCAAATCAATACTAAAAATAAAGCATCATCTCATGCTATAGAAGACGAAACTGCTGCCCAATTATACATGGCTGATCTGAGGTTATACAACTTATTACCAGAGAGACATTGAAAGTTTTTGACTAGGGAGGTAACATGGTAGGAAGTGTAAATTCCTACATTTCTTTAATATTTGCTAATTAAAATTCTTAACTTACTGTACACTAAAGGTATAATTAGCAACTATTGATTACTACAGGTGCAGAATTGTTCTTCAAGTAGTAGATGATAACATCTTAGTCTCTTTCCTTATGAAAGCAAGAGTGACCTCCCTAGCATTTCACTTACCTCTCTCCTCCTTTGCAACCTATCATTGAAGGTGCTTTTGCCCTTTCTGGTATAAAAAACAAAGTTATCTAGGTAAATATTTCAGGCTTTTTATCCAAGTCTTCACGAGGAATAAGTTAACCCATCTATTCTGTGCAATGCATGAATTTGGATTAATTTTTCAGTTTCATTTGCAGAGAACTAAGTCTTGAGGAAATTTGAAACATGACAGGAAAATGTGAATGAGGAAAGGACAACATTTGCAAACATATGATTGTAGTCAAGAGGAAGGACTTAGTTGAAATATCATTCTCCTATAATTGTTCTTACGGAAATCACCAGTGACCTCCAAATTGATGAATCAAAAAAAAAAAAAAAACCCAACAATCCTCAGCCCTCATCCTATCTTATACTTGGCAATATTTGCTTCAATTTGCAGAAACTACTTCTCTTTTCTAAAAACTATTTTATTGAGGTAAGATTTACATACAAAAAAACTGTACGTATTTAAAGTGTACAACTTGGTAAGTTTGGAGATATGTGTACATCTGTGAAACCATCACTATAATCTATACCGTAAACATAAAATATAAACATCCAAAAGTTTTCTCTTGCTCTCTTTACTATTTTTTGTTATAAGAACATTTAACATAAGATCTATGCTCTTAGCAAAATTTAAAGTATACAATACAGTATTATTAAATATTGGCACTGTGCTATATAATAGATCTCTAGTATATATTCATCTCACATAACTGAAACTTCGTACCCTTTGACTAATACCTCCCCATTTACCCCTCCCTCTAGCCTCTGGCAACCACCATTCTACTCTCTGCTTCTATGAGTTTGACTATTTTAGATTCTTCGTGTAAAAGGGATCATGTATTATTTGTCATTTTGTGACTGGCTTTTTTCACTTAAGGTAATGGCCTCCAGGTTCATCCATGTTGTCACAAATGGCAGGATTTCCTTCTTTTTAAACCTGAATAATATTCCTCTGTGTTTGTGTGTGTAAAACATGTTTTTTTATGCATTCATCTGTTGATGGACACTCAGGTTGTTTCTTTAGCTTGCTTATTGTGAATAACACTGCAGTGAACATGGGAGTGCAGATACCTTTTCAAGATCATGATTTTAATTCTTTGGGTATATAGCTAGAAAAGTGATTGCTAGATTATATGGTAGTTCTATTTTTAATATTTTGAGGAATCTTTATACTGTTTTTCATAGTGGCTGCAACAATTTACATTCCTACCAACAGTGCACAAGGGTCCCCTTTTCTCCACATCTGCAACAAATCTGTTATCTGTCTTTCTGATAATATTTAACAGATATGAAGCAGTATCCCTGTGGGTTTGTTCTCCATTTCTCTAATAATTAGTAATGTTGAGCACTTTTTAATATACCTGTTGGCAATCGTATGCCTTCTTTGGAGATATGACTATTTAGTTCCTTTGCCCATTTTTCAATCAGATTTTGTTTGTTTGCTGCTGAGTTGTAGGAGTTCTTTATGTATTTTGGATGTTAACACTTTATCAGAAATATGGCTTGCAAATTTTCTCCCAATCTATAGGTTGCCTTTTCATTCTGATGATTATTTCCTTTGCTATGCAGAAGCTTTTTAGTTTGACATAGTCCCACTTGTCTATTTTTGCTTTTGTTGTCTGTGCTTTCGGTATCATATCCAAGAAATCATTACCAAGATCAATATCAAGCTTTTCCCGTATATTTTCTTCTGGGAGTTTTACAGTTTCAGGTCTCATGTTTAAGTTTTTAATTCATTTTCAGTTTATTTTGTGTATGGTATAAGGAAGGGTCCAATTTCATTCTTTTACATGTATATATCTGGATTTACCATCACCATTTATTGAAGAGGCTGTCTTTTCCCCATTGTGTATTCTTAGCACCTTTCTCAAAGTTCAGTTGACAGTATATATGTGGGTTTTCTTCGGGGCTTTCTATTGTGTTCCATTGGTCTGTATGTCTGTTTTTATGCCAGTACCATACTGTTTTGATTACTGTAGCTTTGTAATGTATTTGTAACCAGGAAGTGTGATACCTCCAATTTTGTTGCTCTTTCTAGTTCTATAAAAAATGCCGGGGGATTAACCAAGATGGCGGAGTAGAAGGACGTGCTCTCACTCCCTCTTGCGAGAGCACCAGAATCACAACTGGCTGCTGGACAATCATTGACAGGAAGACCCTGGACTTCACCAAGGAGGACACCCCACGTCCAAGGACAGAGGAGAAGCCACAGTGAGACGGTAGGAGGGGCTCAATCAGAGTAAAATCAAATCCCATAACTGCTGGGTGGGTGACTCACAGACTGGCGAACACTTATACCACAGAAGTCCACCCACTGGAGTGAAGGTTCTGAGCCCCACCTCAGGCTTCCCAACCTGGGGGTCCGGCAAAGGGAGGAGGAATTCCTAGAGAATCAGACTTTGAAGTCTAGTGGGAATTGATTGCAGGACTGTGACAGGACTGGGGGAAACAGAGACCCCACTCTTGGAGGGCACACACAAAGTAATGTGTGCATCGGGACCCAGGGGAAGGAGCAGTGACCCTGGGGGAGACTGAACCAGACGTACCTGCTGGTGTTGGGGGGTCTCCTGCAGAGGCGAGTGGTGGCTCTGTTTCACCGTGGGGATAAGGACACTGGCAGCAGAGGTCCTGGGAAGTTCTCCTTGGCGTGAGCCCTCCCAGAGTCTGCCATTAACCCCACCAAAGAGCACGGGTAGGCTCCAGTGTTGGGTTGCCTCAGGCAAAACAACCAACAGGGAGGGAACCCAGCCCCACCCATCAACAGTCAAGTGGATTAAGGTTTTACTGGGCTCTGATCGCCACAGCAACAGGGAGGGAACCCAGCCCCACCCATCAACAGTCAAGTGGATTAAGGTTTTACTGAGCTCTGACCGCCACAGCAACAGTCAGCTCTACCCACCACCAGAGCCTCCCATCAAGCCTCTTAGATAGCCTCAACCACCAGAGGGCAGACAACAGAAGCAAGGAAAACTACAATCCTGCAGCCTGTGGACCAAAAACCACAGTTACAGAAAGACAGAGAAGATGAAAAGGCAGAGGGCTATGTACCAGATGAAGGAACAAGAAAAAACCCCAGAAAAACAACTAAATGAAGTGGAGATAGGCAACCTTCCAGAAAAAGAATTCAGAATAATGATAGTGAAGATGATCCAGGACCTCGGAATAAGAATGGAGGCAAAGATTGAGAAGATGCAAGAAATGATTAACAAAGACCTAGAAGAATTAAAGAACAAACAAACAGAGATGACCAATACAATAACTGAAATGAAAACTACACTAGAAGGAATCAATAGCAGAATAACTGAGGCAGAAGAACGGATAAGTGACCTGGAAGACAGAATGGTGGAATTCACTGCTGCGGAACAGACTAAAGAAAAAAGAATAAAAAGAAATGAAGACAGCCTAAGAGACCTCTGGGACAACATTAAACGCAACAACATTCGCATTATAGGGGTCCCAGAAGGAGAAGAGAGAGAGAAAGGACCAGAGAAAATATTTGAAGAGATTATAATCGAAAACTTCCCTAACATGGGAAAGGAAATAGCCACCCAAGTCCAGGAAGCGCAGAGAGTCCCATACAGAATAAACCCAAGGAGAAACACGCCGAGACACATAGTAATCAAAGTGGCAAAAATTAAAGACAAAGAAAAATTATTGAAAGCAGCAAGGGAAAAACGACAAATAACATACAAGGGAACCCCCATAAGGTTAACAGCTGATTTCTCAGCAGAAACTCTGCAAGCCAGAAGGGAGTGGCATGAAATACTTAAAGTGATGAAAGGGAAGAACCTACAACCAAGATTACTCTACCCAGCAAGGATCTCATTTAGATTTGATGGAGAAATCAAAAGCTTTACAGACAAGCAAAAGCTAAGAGAATTCAGCACCACCAAACCAGCTCTACAACAAATGCTAAAGGAACTTCTCTAAGTGGGAAACACAAGAGAAGAAAAGGACCTACAAAAACAAACCCAAAACAATTAAGAAAATGGTCATAGGAACATACATATCGATAATTACCTTAAACGTGAATGGATTAAATGCCCCAACCAAAAGACATAGACTGGCTGAATGGATACAAAAACAAGACCCATATATATGCTGTCTACAAGAGACCCACTTCAGACCTAGGGACACATACAGACTGAAAGTGAGGGGATGGAAAAAGATATTCCATGCAAATGGAAATCAAAAGAAAGCTGGAGTAGCTATACTCATATCAGATAAAATAGACTTTAAAATAAAGAATGTTACAAGAGACAAGGAAGGACACTACATAATGATCCAGGGATCAATCCAAGAAGAAGATATAACAATTATAAATATATATGCACCCAACATAGGAGCACCTCAATACATAAGGCAACTGCTAACAGCTATAAAAGAGGAAATCGACAGTAACACAATAATAGTGGGGGACTTTAACACCTCACTTACACCAATGGACAGATCATCCAAAATGAAAATAAATAAGGAAACAGAAGCTTTAAATGACACAATAGACCAGATAGATTTAATTGATATATATAGGACATTCCATCCAAAAACGGCAGATTACACGTTCTTCTCAAGTGCACACGGAACATTCTCCAGGATAGATCACATCTTGGGTCACAAATCAAGCCTCAGTAAATTTAAGAAAATTGAAATCATATCAAGCATCTTTTCTGACCACAACGCTATGAGATTAGAAATGAATTACAGGGAAAAAAACGTAAAAAAGACAAACACATGGAGGCTAAACAATACGTTACTAAATAACCAAGAGATCACTGAAGAAATCAAACAGGAAATAAAAAAATACCTAGAGACAAATGACAATGAAAACACGACGACCCAAAACCTATGGGATGCAGCAAAAGCGGTTCTAAGAGGGAAGTTTATAGCTATACAAGCCTACCTAAAGAAACAAGAAAAATCTCAAGTAAACAATCTAACTTTACACCTAAAGAAACTAGAGAAAGAAGAACAAACAAAACCCAAAGTTAGCAGAAGGAAAGAAATCATAAAGATCAGAGCAGAAATAAATGAAATAGAAACAAAGAAAACAATAGCAAAGATCAATAAAACTAAAAGTTGGTTCTTTGAGAAGATAAACAAAATTGATAAGCCATTAGCCAGACTCATCAAGAAAAAGAGGGAGAGGACTCAAATCAATAAAATCAGAAATGAAAAAGGAGAAGTTACAACAGACACCGCAGAAATACAAAACATCCTAAGAGACTACTACAAGCAACTTTATGCCAATAAAATGGACAACCTGGAAGAAATGGACAAATTCTTAGAAAGGTATAACCTTCCAAGACTGAACCAGGAAGAAACAGAAAATATCAACAGACCAATCACAAGTAATGAAATTGAAACTGTGATTAAAAATCTTCCAACAAACAAAAGTCCAGGACCAGATGGCTTCACAGGTGAATTCTATCAAACATTTAGAGAAGAGCTAACACCCATCCTTCTCAAACTCTTCCAAAAAATTGCAGAGGAAGGAACTCTCCCAAACTCATTCTATGAGGCCACCATCACCCTGATACCAAAACCAGACAAAGACACTACAAAAAAAGAAAATTACAGACCAATATCACTGATGAATATAGATGCAAAAATCCTCAACAAAATACTAGCAAACAGAATCCAACAACACATTAAAAGGATCATACACCACGATCAAGTGGGATTTATCCCAGGGATGCAAGGATTCTTCAATATACGCAAATCAATCAATGTGATACACCATATTAACAAATTGAAGAATAAAAACCATATGATCATCTCAATAGATGCAGAAAAAGCTTTTGACAAAATTCAACACCCATTTATGATAAAAACTCTCCAGAAAGTGGGCATAGAGGGAACCTACCTCAACATAATAAAGGCCATATATGACAAACCCACAGCAAACATCATTCTCAATGGTGAAAAACTGAAAGCATTTCCTCTAAGATCAGGAACGAGACAAGGATGTCCACTCTCACCACTATTATTCAACATAGTTCTGGAAGTCCTAGCCACGGCAATCAGAGAAGAAAAAGAAATAAAAGGAATACAAATTGGAAAAGAAGAAGTAAAACTGTCACTGTTTGCGGATGACATGAGGCAAACACCGAGAAATAAAAGAAATTGAATAAATACCCCAAGTATAAGTAGGTAATAAGTTGTGGCAGCAAGTTTCAAATCCAAGAAATCTCTCCCCTACGAAAGTCATAAGATACTTGAACTGAAATGTGACTATGGCATTTTTTTAAGAGCTAAAACTCTTAGAAGAAAATAAAAAAGTAAGTCTTAATGATCATGGATTAAATAAGGTCTTCTTAGATATGACACCAACAGCACAAGAGACAAAAGAAAAAATAGATAATTTAAATTTTATCAAAATTAAAAACTTTACAGAACACCAAGCAAGAAAGTTAAAAAAAAATAGAATGGGAGAAAAAATTTGGAGATAATACATCAAATAAGGAACTTGTATCTAAAATATATAAAAACTCTTACAACTCAATTATAAAAGAACAAATAATGCAATTAAAAATGGGCAAAGGATACAAATGGATACTTATCCAAAAATATACAAATGGCCAATAAGCACATGAAAATATGCTCAGCACCGTTAGTTACTAGGAAAACTCAAATCAAAACCCTAGTGAGGTCCCATGTCACACCCAGTAGAATGGCTATAATCAAAAAGACAGATAATCACAAGGGTTGACAAGGATATGGAGAAATTGGAACCATTGTATTGAATGTAGATGCTGCAGACACTTAGAAAAACAATCTGCCAGTTCCTGAAAAAGTTAAATACAGAATTACCATATGACCAGCAATTCTACTCCTAGGTACAGAGAAATGAAGTAAACACATGACTATGCAAAAACTTATACATTAGTGCATGGCATCATTATTCATAAAAGTCAAAAACTAGAAACAACCCAAATGTCCTTCACCTGATGAATAGATAAAATGTGGTATATTTAATTCTACAGTCAAAAGGAATGAAGTACTGATATATGCTGTAACCTGGATGAACCTTGAAAACATGCTAAGTGAAAGAAGCCAGTCACAAAAGACTACGTATGTTCCATTTACATTAAATGTCTAGAATAGGCAAATCTATAGAGCTAGAAAGTAGATTAGTGGTTACCTAGGACAAGGGGATGGGGTGGGGGGAAAGGGGAGTGAGTGCTAATGGGCATGGGGTTTCTTTGGGGGATGATAAAATACGTTCTAAGATTGATTATAATAGCTGTTGCACAACTCTAAATATACTAAAAACTGAATATTGTAAACTTTAAATGGGTGAATTTTATGGGATATGAATTGCATCTCAAGAAAGCTGTTAAACAAAAAAGTCTATAACTAGGGTATAAGATTGTTAGTGAAAGAGCAAAGAAGCAGGGAAAGGGTAGAAAGGAGAGAAGAGGCCTAGGGACAGGGCTGAATAACAAGGTACAGGCTAGAATTGGAGTTGGTAGGCTTATCCTAGAGATTTTATAAAAACACAAACTCAAACTTTAAAATACATACTATACAGGACCACACAACTACTATTAATAATACATTTGATTTTAAAATTAAAATCAATATACACAACTGTTTTTTATTAATGGTGTTTTGGGAGGAAAAGCATACTTTGGAATTGGTCATAACATGAATTCAATCCAACATATGCCACTTACTAGCTGGTTAACCCTATAAAAGTTATTTAGCTTTCCTAAGCTCTGAGGCTTTCTCTATTTGTGAAATAGCGACACTGATATATTTCTCTTAGTCTCACAATACATGTGAGGTGCTTGTGCCCGACATGGTGTTGGACTCAAAAAATGGTAGCTGTTAGTAGAAGTAATAGTAAAAATCATTATCATTCAGTGATGATTTCTACCAATTTGCCATATTCTACTGAAAGTTTTGCCAACAGGATAATCCAAATTTTGTTACTTAATAAAGTTTTGTCTCTAGATTCTACAACAGGTAGCTAAAAAAATCTTTTTATTTCATTTATATCAAACAGCTATAGAATAGTAAATATTTTTAATTATATAGAAGAAAACATAAGGAAAAACAATAAGCATAAATAGCTGACCTGAAGCCCAACAGTATGTTATTACACAATAACATAACCCTCTCACTGTGGTATCACCACTTAGAAAAGAAAATTAAAGTAAAAGGAAAACAGAGCTATATGTATAGAAAATAGGAGACTAATGGAAATTGGAGTCTCAAAAAGAAGGGAAAGAGCAAGAAAAGTATACATATGCAACTGAGGGCAAATAATTTTTCATTATTATTATTATTATTATTATTATTATTATTCTGTCAACTTAAATGGACAGTTTCAGTTTTGACAACAACATAGAAAAGGAAAAATGTATAAATTTTGTATGTTGTTAATATCATATTGTAACATAGCATAGTACATAATAATGTATAATAATTAGGGCCAAACATGTATCTATTTTACAGAGATCCTCCTTCAACTTTGAAAGATTAGGTAAACATGTATTTGTGCATTTATCCATAACACCCCTGCTAAAATGGTAGTTTAAAAGTACAATGGCATTAAGCCACAAGGAATGAAACAACAGGAGAGCAGACATGAGATTTCCATATTTTACTAGGAGATGGGAAAACTGAAAGCAGATAGGTGAGTGGTAGCTGGCCCCACTACACCCATGAGAGGCTCGGCACTGGCACAAGGCATCTTAAGTGCTGAGTGTAGCACAGAGCTGAAAACAGGTGTGCTGGTTAGAAGTCTTGTGTGTATAATGGAAAACTATGGCTAGGTCCTGTGACTATGCATTGTAGCCAGGCAGTAATTTCTCTATCCTCACCCCATGAAAAAGACTGGAGATTTATTCTCTAGGAAAATTGCACCAGAGATTTTCTGCACAGAAAACACCAGGCACAGAGGCACAGCATAGAAAGATTAAGTGAAATTTTGCATAATAAAGAGTGGAATCCTTGGTTACCTTATCCCGTACTACTCCCAGAATGCCTCCAGAAAAGAGAATGGAAGATTCTTCTCTGTAGTAATTGAACAGTCCCAGATAATAGATACATTTCAAGGAATCTGCAGTTCACTGACCCATCAATTTTAATGCAGCCCACTCTTAGGTAGGTACAACTTGGCACACACAGCTTCTGTACCCCGCTTTTAAATGTTAATGAACATCCAAAGAACACCAGACATTTGAAGATACCTCCAACATGAAAAGCAGAGAGTAACAGTGAGGGAAGAGAAAGGAGGGGTATTTTATACAGCATCATCAGATGACACTGTAAAAGACATGGAATAATTTAATAAATACCATTTTTGAAAGACAGAAATTAATAGGTTTTATTTAATATAGAAGTTAAAGATATGTACCTAATATATTTTTCATGCATATGTTTAAAAAATTACTGAGCATCTTCCAATTTCGAGGCATGAAGCAAATTACCAAGGGTAAGAAAAGATGAATAAAACAGTTTCTTCTTGAAGTAGCTCAGAGAAGAAAAGAGAAGAGAAATACACAGACCTGAACATAATTACAACAAAATGTGATAAATGATTAAATAATAGGATGAACACAGTGTGAGGTATCATATAAGAACAATAATTAAATGTTTGGGAGAGTATGCTTCTGGAAGTATCATTAAGTTATACTTTAAAACAAACCCACCAATCCTATTACATGTGTAAATATGTGCTTAAGTAATATAAGGAAAAATTTATAATTAAAAAATGTTGAGAAACTGTTTTCTCTTTGAAAACTGAAAACTTTATGGGTGAACCCTATTTCAAAGAAACTGTCAACTTCATCCAATGTGCTCAGTAGGACTCCTCTTAAAATAATGAGCCTACTCAAATTAATCAAGCACTGCACTGTGCTCTCTGTTTTCAACTTTGGACTCTGACTATGATGGCACTTTAAATGGTTACAGAATTGGCATGGAGCTTTGGACAAATTGTATTAAAATCCTGTGGGAGGGACTTCCCTGGTGGCGCAGTGGTTAAGAATCCCCCTGCCAATGCAGGGGACACGGGTTCGAGCCCTGGTCCGGGAAGATCGCACATGCCGCAGAGCAACTAAGCCCGTGTGCCACCACTACTGAGTCTGCACTCTAGAGCCAGTGATCCACAACTACTGAGCCTGTGTGCCACAACTACTGAAGCCCACGCCCCTAGAGCCCATGCTCCAAGAGAAGCCACCACAATGAGAAGCCCGCGCACCGCGAGGAAGAGTAGCCCCATCTCGCCGCAACTAGAGAAAGCCCCTGCGCAGTAACAAAGACCCAACACAGCCAAAAATAAATTAATTAAGTAAATAAATTTATTTTAAAAAAAAATTCCTGTGGGAATTGCACTTAATTAAGCAAAGCTTTACTAAGCTGTTAGTCTCATTTCACATTCATAAGCAGAAACATATGTATAAAGATATAATAAACATATCATTTTGTAAATAATCACAATTTGTTCTCCATCAAGGACACATATTAATCAATCTTTTAAATATTAATGTTTTGGGATAATTTTGTTCCATTATAATACTTGGAGTCTACTATTTTATCCTAGTAAATTTCCATTAACTACAGCCTGTTTTACATACTATTAAGAACTGGCAATGATCCAGGTATAGGGTCTTAAGTTGATTTTTCAAAAGCATCCTTCTTTTCATTGACATTATCTCTATAACTACATCTATGTAGAAATAACCACATGACATAGGGCAAAAACCAAAGACCTGTTTATCTTAAGTACATACTGACTTTTTTTATGTTCACGTTTGATACTACAATTGCTTGAGTACTCACTGGTACAAAGGCATGCAATGCACCCTATCTGGATGTTCTGAAGTTGTTTAGTTGCAAATTACATTTCTATGAAATATCTTTACTTTAAAATTTAGCTTGTATGTGTTGACAAGATTCTGATCAAATGGTTAGCAAACTTGATGATACATTATTGTGTCAAAACCTGATGGTTTTGTTCTGATTTCCTTTCTAACTTTCCTCACATAAATTTGATCTTATATTGTGTATTTGTTTACCCTCTCTATGGAAGTTCATATAATATATACCCCAATATACTCAGAGTAACTGCTGGAGAAAGATTTGGCATTATTCCCATATGAAATTTTAGGAGGATGAAATTTGAAGAAATTAGATACCTTCTTTTAAGTCACCAAACTGGTTAATGGCTAGATGAAATTAAGAGTCGTTAGTTGAATTCTAATGCAAAGCTCCTTCATGATCTTTATGCCTAGTTTTCTCATGAATGCAAAAAGATAACTGCAATTTTCCTGTTGCCTTACCAAATACAGAATAAATGAGAAATTGTGAAATCGTATTGAAAATATTAAGACTAATAGAAACAACGGCTGTAGGTAAAACACAAACAAAATAACATCTAAATTATTAAGAAACATGAGCTTATCGGGATTGATTATCTCTTGAGATAACTCAAGTTTTTAGCTAGAGTTTGATTATATAGTAGTTTAATGTTGTTAATATCTCTTTAACTGAATTTGATCAACTGTTATTTTCCTTTCATACCATCATAGTAAACTTAGTAACTACCAGTTTTACACATCACATATTCTTCAACATTTTTGCTCAGCTATATTACACATTATAGTGTGCAAAACACCATGCTGCCATTCTTTCAGTGTGGGAACAAAGAACAATATGGCAACAGATAAGAAAATCATTTAAGTGTTTGTGTGTATTTTGTTCACTATTCTTCAATACAATTTTAGAGATGAACTAACTGTGTCCCAATTCACAATCCCATAGTGACAGACCTGGAACATTGTAGTTAAGTGGTCTATCCACTCCATCATTTTGCACATGTTTGGAAATAACTCATGGATTTAGCTAGCTAGAATGGGAATTTTAATGATTTATATAGAAGAACGTATCTAAATTAGGAAACCAATTTTTCTGTTGGTATTTTAGTTATGATAGTATTCTCTAGAGACTAGCCTAGGCATATCTTCTACCTACAAGAAAATAATCATTACTTTATAACAGGGATTATTTCCCAATCCAGTCTTCCCCCACATATTATGGAGTTATTAAATTATATTTATTCAACCTCTTCAGACCTTTCTATTTGACTTTCTTCCAAAAGAACTGAGCAATCATCTGATGAATTTAATGAATGAATAAAGTCAATCCAAATGATTACAAAAAAGTCAAGTGCTTCCCCATAAAGTTAGGGAGAGGTGACTTATTTTATTGATTTAATTTGCGTTATGAGTTTTCATTTTACTCTGAAGTATTTTTTCCAAAGTTTAAAAAAAAGGTACTTAAAATAATGCTCTTAAAAAGTGACATTTTAATGTCATGGAATGAGTCAGTGGATCTTACTTGTGAGGTTGATGAGGTCAGGTTAATCTTCTGTAGTTAGCCAAATAACTCAAGGAAAACATAGCCATTAAGTAAAGGTTTCATTATTTAGGTCTGCACTACTTGTGTCCTTCTACATTACTTACATTCTTTTACAACTTCCCAGCTTTTTTGTTAATTTTGCACCTGACTTTTACAATTATCTTAGTGCAGTCAGTTTAATTGAAAGAAACAAGAGAACTTCAACTTCATCTTCACTAAGATCAATGTTATTATCAAAATACTTCAATTTAATGAAAATGCCTTTCTGGCAAAAGATCAAGAAATAGACTATTAGTCTCTTGTCTATTAATACATATAAATATCCCTGCATATTTAAGATTAAAAATAAACTAGACCTTTAAGCACTGACACTTTCTGGATCTTTCATCTAAGCTTTTGAAAGAACTTGTCTGTGATGGCTTAATTCATTCAAAACAACTTAAAATCTGTGCACTTAAAAACTGACTGAGAATCTGGCCTCTTTCTCTCTGAGAATCAGGCTTTCAAAATGTAGTAAGATTTCAAAAGAAGCAGCCTAGTTACTCATCCTCTGCTTACTCAGAGTAGCCCTGGCTGAATGCTGTAACTCTGTCGTAACTGCTGGGTTAAGTATCTGTGTACTGAATAGCAAATGGAGTATCTCTAGGGCACAGTGTCGTGTTGCATCATGCAAGGTGCATTTTCAGCACTGATACCTAAGCAAATTTGTTTGCTGCAGTAACAATAGCAGAAGCATCTGAAAACTTACAACCCCTTCACATCATAAGTGAGATCTTTCACACATCTTCACTTAATATATTCTACTCTCCCAGATGTACTAAAGAATTATTAGCTCCAATTGCACAAGTCCAAACATGGCATCTGGAAACATCCCTCTGTGTAGAGGGTAGATACATTCCTAATCTGTTTTTTGAGGTGGTATAAACTTTGACTCTCTCCATGGCTGTCATCTACAAGATTTGTTACAAATTACTCTGGGAACAAGTGTAAAATCATGGTGGTCAATGTCATATCTTCTAGGGAAATTACTGTGTTCTATTAAGAAAGTTATAAATCTTGACTTCCTCTGGGATTATTTTCACTATGCTTTCCTAAATGTGTAGCCATAACCACATAGTCAGATATTTATAAGAGATAAGGGCTGGAACCGTGCAAATCATGGCACAGGGAATCGAGGTTTAAGAATTATGTGGGAGAATAAAAACATGAAGTAAATGCTAATGATAATCCAAAGTCATTACCCATAATAGTTCAGCTAACAGTTCTTGAGTACTAAATGCCAAGCATTATATTTAGTTTTTTTTTTTTTTTTTTTTAATATTTATTTTTTTGGCTGTGTTGGGTCTTCGTTTCTGTGCGAGGGCTTTCTCTAGTTGCGGCAAGTGGGCGCCACTCTTCATCGCAGTGCGCAGGCCTCTCACTATCGCGGCCTCTCTTGTTGCGGAGCACAGGCTCCAGACGTGCACGCTCAGTAATTGTGGCTCACGGGCCTAGTTGCTCCGCGGCATGTGGGATCTTCCCAGACCAGGGCTCGAACCCGTGTCCCCTGCATCGGCAGGCAGATTCTCAACCACTGCGCCACCAGGGAAGCCCTATATTTAGTATTTTATATACAGGATCTCATTTAAATATATGATGCCAGAGAACAAGGATGAGCTCACCAACAGAAGAAAGATGGGCTGGAAAATACAAGTTTAGTCTATAAGAAAGATTTATAGAAGATCATCTTTCGATGGCAGAAAGTTTTGTGAGGTGATAGAGCAGAAAGGAGCTTTCAATGACAGGAGTTCCTTTCTGGGAAAAGGACCTAGGACAGTCAAACTCAGGGTAAACTCAGTTCTGGGTGAGTCCATGTGTGCTCTGTACAAAATATCTGTCCCACCGTCTCAGCATTGGAGACCTGTTCCAGTGCTGGAAAACTGCCACCTTCTGTTAGAACCAAATTTGGGTCCATGCACACACGTGCAGTAAAGCCAATCTACTACACTGGGTTGTGGTGAGGGAAAGTGCAGCATTTATTGCAGGGTACCAAGTAAGGAGTCCAGACAGCTAATGCTCAAGAGACCCAAACACCTAGATGGCTTTCAGGGAAAGGTTTTTTACTTATTTTTCTTTTTTTCTTGCCATGCCTTGCAGCTTGCAGGATCTTAGTTCCCTGACCAGGGATTGAACCTGGGGCCACAGCAGTGAAAGCGCCAAGTCCTAACCACTAGATCACCAGGGAAATCAGGGTGATCTTCCCTAAAGACAGGATGATTTTCCATAAAGACAGGGTGAAGGCAGGGGTTGTGGGGTGCTGTGATCAGCTCATGGACTTTCTTCTGATTGGTTGGTGGTGAGGTAATCAGGAGTCAACATCACCAACCTTCTGGTTCCAATTCGTCTGGGGTCTACCTGCTTGTGTGCAGCATATAATTAACTTCTTCCACCTGGTGAGGGTTTCAGTATCTGCCAGACAGCTCAAAGGATATGGCTCAGAATATTATCTATAGCCTTGAGGAGGAACTAAAGGTCCGAAACTTTGTTTAATGGCTAAATTATTATTACTTTGCTTTGCTTGACTGTTTTCCTTTCTTTCTGCATTTTCTCACTTCTCCAATTAAATTTAGTCTTTGGAACTCAAGGAAGGCCTAGGGGGCTAAAGTTTTTCTACAGACAAGAGGCAGGTGGAGGACATGGGAGAGTCTGTCCCAGGAAGGCCCCGTAGTGTCCTGCTCTGTTACACTACCAAGAAGCACTCAAGTGTCTAGGGTCAGTCAAAGCAGGTCTTTGGAGTTCTGGTAGGCTGCAGCTGAAGGGGGTCAGTCTACTGAGCTATAAAAACATTGGTTTAAAAAAGAGATTTAAGGCCAGGAACAGGAAGGTCAAGTATTTTCTCAAGGTCAAATCCAGGTCAAAACACTAGAGATGCTACCCTGGTGGTGCAACGGTTAAGAATCCGCCTGCCAATGCAGGTGACACGGGTTCGATCCTTGGTCCGGGAAGATCCCACGTGCCGCGGAGCAACAAAGCCCGTGCGCCACAACTACTGAAGCCTGCACTCTAGAGCCCGCGTGCCACAACTATTGAAGCTGGCGCACCGCAGTGAAGAGCCCATGCTCTGCAACAAGAGAAGGCACCACAATGAGAAGCCCACGAACCACAACGAAGAGTAGCCGCCACTAGCTGCATCTAGAGAAAGACCGCGCGCAGCAGCGAAGACGCAACGCAGCCAAAAATAAATAAATAAATTTATTGAAAAAAGAAAAAAAAACACACTAGAGATGTATTCTAATGCATCTAGGGAGTAAACCACTACAGATAGCTTGGAATAAAGCCTTAACTAACTAAACCCTGGCCCCATTACCCTGCCTATCTCCCTTCTCCTCTCGCCCCTAACCTCAGTTATTTTTCAGGAAATGCCTGCTTCGTGAAGTTGTGGATAAAGAGATCTCTGGGCCCTCTCAGTAAATGGGTTTCAGTCCCACTTCCGAGGACCGCTCCCTATTACTCCCTCTTCGCTTTCCGTATCTGACCTCTAGCCACGCAACCCGATAAAAAGAACCACTGGGAAGAAGACGTAAAGAAGAAAAGGAAAAGGAGACTAAAGTCGTTTTTATAACATTTTAGATGCTTTTAGAAAGGTTGTTCACGTCATTTCCAGATTCCATGAACAGATAATCAAGATATCACTCAAGTTAAAGAGACAGGACTTTTTCCCTCCCCCTCCCTTCTCCACGCTTCAGTGGAAGGGGAGGGAGAGAGGAGGGAGGAGGAAGAAAAGTGAGGGAAGCAAGATGAGAAAGGGGTGTTGAAGGAAGGGATGAGGGCAAGAAGAGAGGAGTGGTCGGGGTGGTAGGGAGCCCGGAGCGTCTGCCCACCTGCGCTCCGGACCCGCCCGGGAGCGACGCCCGCGTCTCGCAGCGCGCAGCCAATTCCGCGGCCCCGAGAGCAGCCAGGACGCGCTGCTCTCCGCCCGGCGGCGGCCGGCGCCCAGCACCGCAGCGCCTGCCCGCCCGCCCGCCCGCTCGTTCGCCCCCGGGCCGCGGAGCCACATCTCCTGCTGCGGACCGCTGCGGGAAGTGCTCGCGGTGAGTGTGTGCGGCTCCGCGCCCAGCAAGGGAGAGCGCGCGGTGCCCGCAGCAGGCGCACAGGTGGGGAAGGGGCGCGGGGGAGCCCCGGGCAGCGCCTGCAGTGGGCAGGAGGGTCGGGAAGCCCTGCGGGGCTGGGGCCGAATTCCTTTCCTGCACTTCTCTGGAGGCGAACGTGCAGCTCTGGAATTCCAGAATCGCCCTTTCGCACTTCGTCTGTAACCTCTGCTCCCCGGGGCTGAAGTTGCGGGAAGCAGGCGTGGCCCAAGGCGGAGCAGGTGGTCCAGGCTGGGAGGCAGGGGTCCGGCCCCGTCTCTAGGGCGAGGGGTGGCGGGCCGAGCCGGCGACACCCTACTTCGGGGGTAGGCTGCCGGCGCTCACGCCTTGAGGAGCTGCTGTGGTGGGGAGAGAAGGGGCTCAGGACAGAATCCAGCCCTGGAAGCACAGGAGAGTCTTGACTCCATCCCTCGGTGGGATCTGGGGAGGACTGTGGGGAAAGGGATTAGAGAAATGTGAGGAGCCAGGCGGAGGCGTAGATCGGAAAAAGAAAAGCAGTTTTCTAACTTGATTTCCCAAGGGTACGAACCCCTGAGGTAAAAGGGCAGGAGAGAGCTTCCACCTCGCGTTGGCAAAGTGCCTGGGCTGCTGTGCGTCCTGACCGTCGAAGGAAGGCGCCCTGTAATTTAGAGGGGTGGTTGAGCAAAGAAGAAACGGGGATTGGAGTGAGGGTTCATCCTCAAGGTTCCTGTTCCTAAGGGAGCTGGGAGAGCCGCATCTGTGTGCCCAGAAAATTAAGGAATAAAATTGAGGAGATGAGGAGGAAGGACACATATGGAGATTAGCATTTTGGGTGCCTCAAATGATGGATTTGGGTTTTGGGTTATTTCCATTTGCGTGAAAGAGGTGGCCCCTCACAAGGCACTGGGCGGGAACAGAAGACGCGCTGCCACGCCCTTTGGAAGAAACCTTGAGAAGACTTCTTTTTCTGCATGTAAAGTACTTCCCAGGCACCTTGACGACTGTAATATAGTGAAGCTGATTGTTAAGTGAACATTTAAGATGACATAAGCAGGGAGCGTCACCTGCCCCTCCCCTCAATTTTTCTGGAATATCTTTGTTATCATTGCAGTTTGATTAAATTTTAGGGGGTGTGCTATACCAAAAGCCAGTAAAATGGAACCCATTCAAAATGGGTTTCTCCTGGTTCCATTTACATACAAGTCTTTGAAATTTGATTTGTTGATCAACAAGCTAATGACCTTTTAAGTTTGAGTTGCCCCAATGTCTGTGTGTTAGTTGAGGGAGGTGGTCTAGACTCTGAGCTGGCTTTCACTGAGGGAGTGGGAGTGTCAACAGCCAAAGCAAACCTAAGGAAACCTAAGGAAAACCTAAGGAGACCATCTCTCTGGGCTCGCAGACGCTGTTCCTCCTTCTCTTTCCCTTTCTCCCTCTTCAGACTCATAAGCAGGTTCAAGTATTATCACTTTGTGTCTTCTCCCAGGAAAGTGTAGTTCTTGCGCCTCTCCACCCCATTCCAATCTGTGACAAGGTGTGTCTTGATAAGGAAAGTAGTTATTCAGTATTTCCAATCAGAAGTGGTTCTCTATGCTTTGGATAGATTGTTCATTAAATTCAGGTGTTTGTAGAACAAATATTATACTTACCTGTATTAGCTTAGGAGTTCCCAGATATGAAAAATAACTTATTTTACTTATTTTGTCCAAGAAATTTTAGTACATTTTCCCACACCTCCTTTAGTCAGTGTGAATCATTTGTCAAGCTTCACCCACTGAGGTTTATTACAAAGCTGATGAGCTTCAGGTGTATCAAGAGGTTGTTCTCTCAACAATATATAAAGTTCTCTGTTGGAATGAAGATTTAAAGAATAATGCAGGTTTTGCCACTTTACCTCATTAGGCAAGTTTTATAGATGGCTGGGATTGAGCAATTGTAGCACATTTGTAAAGGAAGCTTTTTCATTGTTTTAAATACATAAATATACGACTGAGCTACTTTTATAAAGTTTTTAGGTATATTGTTCTTATGAAGACTTACATAAAGATGCTAATAAAAATAATACAACACACCCATATTTCTTAAGACATTTTTAATTTAAAATTGGGTGCATGTCTCTTTTCAAAGACTTGCACAATTATAACTTAATACTTAATTCCAAATGAGAGGAGTGATATTTTGAATTTTCTAATCTAGTAAATGTGGCCCTTTTGAATTTGATTAACTAATATTGAAATTATTTCAAAGATTTTTGAAGAGTACTTTCTGATATATTAGTAATAAATGGCTAATATAAAACAACATGGACATGGTAAGATTTGAAAGGCCATGGCAGGGTTCTGTTTTTTCAATATTAGTTTAAGAGGTGGAAAGGATGCTGTTTGAGGCAATGTAAACAAGATGTGGTATGTTGCTTCCTGATTGCTATGAACAAAAAGCACTAATAATCCTTAGGTGATGGAGTCCTGAGACCCCTAGGGAGGCTTCTGTAGTGATCTGATATAGAGTCACGGTCCTGTGCCCCACAGTGGGAAACCTTGCTTTCCACTCCCTCGCCTTAAATTAGACAGGCAAGAAATACTAATTTCTGTTCTAAAAGTGAAGACCCATGAAGTGCAGTAGGGAAACTTGGAATTGGCATCTGTTACAGAAATTACTACTTCCACTTGAAAAAGTATAAAGAGAAATGTTTTAGAGCCTAGGAATGAACATAAATAGGCAAAGATCATATCAATGAGTACACACCAGTATTAAAGAGGAATGACTGTACTGACCTGATAACTTCTTCAGTTCCCCGGTGGTGTTTCCTTCTCTCAGAAGTAATATGTGGCCTGTTAGCCCATGGTGTGGAGTATCTCTTCTTCTCTGTACAATGGGAAGCCATTAAAGAATTTCTAGTGGGAAACTGTTTTACCAGAATCCTCTTGCTATTGTGTCAAGATCATCTCCTGAAAGACAAGAGGGGAAGCAAGGAGGCTACTAGAATTTCTTAGCCTAGCCTTTAACCAGAGTGATAGCCGTGGAAATGATGAGAAGTGGCAGGATTCTGGATATATTTGGAGGTAAAGGTGCCAAGACTTGTTGATGGATTAGATGTGGTTGCTGACAGAAGGAAAGAAATCAAGGCTCATGTCTAGATTTATGACCAGAGTAACTGGAAGAAAGCAGTTGTCACCAACTGATATGGGAAAACTAAGGAGAAGCAGTTAAGTTTTTTTTTTTTTTTTTTAATTTATTTATTTTTTAATTTTTGGCTGTGTTGGGTCTTCGTTTCTGTGCGAGGGCTTTCTCTAGTTGTGGCAAGCGGGGGCCACTCTTCATCGCGGTGCGCGGGCCTCTCACTGTCGCGGCCTCTCTTGTTGCGGAGCACAGGCTCCAGACGCGCAGGCTCAGTAGTTGTGGCTCACGGGCTTAGTTGCTCCGCGGCATGTGGGATCGTCCCAGACCAGGGCTCGAACCCATGTCCCCTGCATTGGCAGGCAGATTCTTAACCACTGCGCCACCAGGGAAGCCCAGCAGTTAAGTTTTGAGCAGCCTATTAGATATTCAGGTGCAGGCATCAGTGCATAAATGGTATTTAAAACAATAGGACTTTACAAAATGATTTAAGGAGAGAACGTATTTAAAGAATCAGACTGAGAAGGATCAGACAGCTCAAAATATGGACACTGAAAAGAACAGGAGCCAGAAAAGGAAACTCAGAAGTAGCAATCAGTGAAATAGGGGGAAATCCAGAAAGACATAAGATCATGGAAGCCGCGAGAAGAAAATATTTAAGAAGGAGGAAGTGATGATTAGCTACGTCCAATGCTATGGAAGAGTTAAATTATGTGAGGACAAAGAATTACCTTGGAATTTTATCTGACCTTGTTAAGAGCTATTTCACTTGAAATGGTGGTGACAAAAGATTGACCAATAAGGATTGACTAAAGATTGGTGGCCTAGTGATTCCAATCCTAGGAATTTATCTTACAGATATATTTTAACATTGGAAAAATAATATATGTTCACACCTATTCCCTGAAGTTTTTTATATTAGTAAACAGTTGAAAACAAATACTTGTAAATAGAAAACAAGTAAAATAAACCATGTACATCCATTCAATGGAATATTATCTAGCTGCTGAAAATATTAAGGCAGCATTCTGTATACTAATATGAAAAGATCTTCAAAGTATATTAAGGAGAAAAAATTGCAATGCAGTGTGCATGATGAGTTATCATTTATTAAGGAACAAAAAATGAGCCTATTTATGAAAGTATATACCAAAAAAATGGATTACAGTGGTTACCTACAGGGAGGGAAAGTGAATGGTAGGGTACAATATTGGGAGGGAGATTAAGTCTTATATAGACTTTAATACTTTGAGTTATGCACACATAGATTAGCTATTTAAAATATTAAATAAAATCTATACATAAATCTGAAAAAGTATTTGTAATTTAAAATAATAATGATAAAAGAAGTAATAATGGGAAGTGAGGAGGTGAATGCTCTGTATAAAATAAGAGATTTGTTCTTAATATGGAAGCTTTAATGTTGGAATTAGACAAATGAGAATGAACTAGACAGAAGAAAACATTGGTTTTTAAAGAAGACAACTATGGGAGCAAAACCCCTTAATAACTGGTAGAGATGGAATTCCAGAAACTAGTCAAGGATGGTACTAACATGACCAGGAAAAGGACCTTTTACCACAGACCCCCCTCAGATTTGGATCAGTCCTCTGGTCAGCCTCCTACATTCCTAAAGCGCTGCCTGGGACATTGATATAAACTATTCTAATTGATACTGCTGTAGTCTTAGTTCCAATGTCATTTGGACACTCAACCTCTCATCATATCTTTTTTTTAACCTTTTTTGGAGGGTGGGCATCCTCTGTAGTTCTCTTCGCAGCTGGAGCACAGCTTGCCACCCTTCTCAAAATTAACTCTGTCTCTGCCCCCTTCACTCTTAGGATAATTCTTTCCTGGGAATACAGAGACTCCCAGGAATGAAGCTCCCTCACCACTTCTAACTCCTCTGTATGTATCTGCTCACTTGCTCCCCTTCCTTCCAATTCTGTAGTCCAGCTGACCTCCCTCTCTGCTCTGGATCCCACAACTGTCCCACTCCAATCTGAACCTGGCTTCATAAACCATTCTTTGTATCACTGGCAACTTTAACCTCTTCTTTAATGACTTCATCATTTAAGTATATTATTGAGATCATATCATTCCCATACTTAAAACAAGCAAACAGAAAGGCCTCTCATGATCCTGAGCGCCCCCTATATCTAGTCTCCTATTCACTCCTCCTTTACTCAGCCCCCTTCTAGAAAAAAAATGAACATAAGTACAAATGTTTGCAGATAATTTTTGTCAATTAACAGACTCACTGAAGCCCATCCATGGGAATAAGGAATTCTTCCTGGACCTTCTTATAAAATAATTTCATTAGCTACTATGGTTTCAGTTGCCTCCAAATGACATGATGGTTCCTAGTTTTCCCAAATGTGAAGATGAATCTCAGTTCTAATATTGCCCATTAACAGTCCTCTTTTGCTGTATCCAAGTCCTAACAATACATACTACCTTCATGATTTTTTCTATACCTTCACATCACGTTATTTCTTCTTTACATAATTTCTCTTTAAATTGAATCACATTTTAAAACAAATAAAAATAAAATTCTTATCACTGTATTTAGTGGAAAACTCAATATTACTGCTACATGTAAGAAACAATGATATTAAAAAGGAATATAGCAAAAAATGTGATGTTATTAAATTTTAATCAGATATTTATTGCCAGCTAAGAGCCTTGAGCCTGAGGCGTATAAGGGAGATAGCAAAAGTTAAAAACAAATTTTCACTAAACTGAAACTCTGTCTAAGGGTTAATCCAAAGGGAAAGAAAATTGAAAAGGGAATCAATTCCTCCCTATGTGACACAGTGTTATTTAACGCCATGACTTAGAACAAGTAAAGCCATGTCGAGTGTCACCAGTGGGACTTGCACTTGGGAAAATTCCCCTGTCTTCTGCATATCGAGCCCAAACCTCCCCATTAAGCTACAGACCGTAGAGATCACCATATGGACAGATAAATGACCCCCAGGCACAGTCAACAGGTTCATAATTAAATTCATCTTCTTTCTCCCCTGTTTAAGCCTGTTATAATCCACATCCCATCAGAGTACCTCCCAGGTTCTTTAAAAAAGTTTTTCTCCATACCCAGCCGAATTCAGTCTGATGGGTCTCTTGAATCTACTTCCCTGATCATCCATTAACTTACTTTAACTCAACATGCCTGGCCTGGATTCTCTTTTTTTTTTTTAAATAAATTTATTTATTTTCAGCTGCTTTGGTTCTTTGTCGCTGTGTGCGGCTTTCTCTAGTTGCGGCGAGCGGGGGTACTCTTCCTTGTGGTGCGCGGGCTTCTCATCGCGGTGGCTTCTCTTGTTGCAGAGCACGGGCTCTAGGGGCGCGGGCCTCAGTAGTTGTGGCTCATGGGCTCTAGAGCACAGGCTCAGTAGTTGTGGCGCACGGGCTTAGTTGCTCCGCGGCATGTGGGATCTTCCCGGACCAGGGCCTCTAACCCGTGTCCCCTGCATTGGCAGGCAGATTCTTAACCACTGCGCCACCAGGGAAGCCCTGGCCTGTATTCTTTTAAAACCTTCAACCTCATCTCCCTGGACCTAGCCTTGCCTCCATGAATCAGTTGTGCCACACTCTCACTCTCTAATTAATTTTAGAGATTAGTTCTGTCCCATGCTTTAGTGACTCCCCTTTTCCTTCTGGGAACAAGCCAAGCCACGTACCTCACTCTCCCAGCCTCCTTTCTGTATTTCTGCTCCTGTTTACTTCCTGCCACTCCAAGTTGCCCACCTGCAGCTGTTCTTCGGCAATAGGGTACGACTCACACTTAATCTGATACATGTGGTTTTCTTCTCTGTTCGCCACTTAGCTCTGAATATTCTTCCTTCCACCTGCCAAATTCTTAGTCGTTTGACCAAATGCAGGTTTATTTGTTTTCCTTTCCAGACCCCTTTCTTAGCCAAAAAATAACCCACTCTTGTACACTAGTTATGGCCCTTTTGCTAGTTTGCATGCTATAGTCACCATGCTGTTTGTATTTTATTTATTTACATATATCTTCTCTCCATTAGACCAGTGAGTCCTTGGAAGCAAGAGTTGAGTCTTTTTAGTCTGTTTCTCCAGACTGAATGAATCATAGTACTTGGTACAAGAGGCACCAAAGGGAAACTTCTCTGACTCGTGTTTCCTGGGGTAAGAGTACCTGTAAGAGCTGTGACACCAAACTCTTCACAAATACCCTTGGATTGGAGTGATTTTCTTAAAATCACTTCAAAAACTTCTTTTTCTCTGTTCAGCAGTGGCTTTCTTTATGGCATTTCACTCTTTCAACTTGTCTCATAAAATTAAAAGGCAAAAAAACTAGAGAAGTTTCTTAACATAATCTTCTGTACTCCATAATCTCCAGATGGCTATTTTTCTTATATAATAAAATCTCAAGGGAAGAAAATTATATAACCTCACTCAATAACCCACTTGAGTGTTCAACTACCTTAATTTTTATGCAATATGAATTGACATTGCTATAGTCATTTCTATTCTTTTTTAAAATGGACAATATGTGGTTACATTTTCCTTATATCAGTCTTTTCATCTATTTTAAGACAACGTCAACTAATATTGAACAAAAATATCTCAATTAAATCAAGAGTTATTGATACTCATTCATCTTTTACAAATGCTTAACTTTCAACCTTATCCAAGATACAGAGGTTTTGGCTCCAGTTTAACTTGAATCTTTCATCTCTTTTTGTGTTATTTATCCACTTATGAATTAATATATATCAGTGTATTAACATACTCATAGTGAGAATTAATGGACTAAAATCTTTTTTGAGATAGTTGTTTTATATAAGTAGAAACCAGTATATATGTTAAATCAGTCAAGGTTATATGCAAATCGCTAGCCATCAAAAGCCCTAATTTTGTAATTATGTTTTTGCCTTACAGTACTTTGCTTTTTGAGGCATTTGTGATATTTTTTAAAGTATACAAATATGATTTTGTTTTCTAATTACCATAGCAAGCAAGATTCCTGACTGCTTCATTAATAGCTAAGATCATTTCAGGAAAAGACTATTTGGCTCATCTTACAAGCAAGGATGACTTGGTAATGTGGTACAAGTAACAATGTATAAGTCAGTTGCATATTTTCATAGCTTCTTATTAAATAGTGCTTGAAACAATGAGTTCCAGATTTGGAAAGTGGTCATTTCAACATTCTGTCTGCACATTATCCAGTGCAGCCGCTGCAACACAGCACTAACAATTCAAGACATCTTTTAGCTTTTCTTTAGAATCTTGGCAGCTGTGCTTGACAAGGCAAAGACCCTTCAATCTTTATATTTCTAGTTGAAATAAAAGCACTGGAACTCTCTTTTCTTACCTTTCATAGCTAAAGACTAGACTGTATGATTTGGAGCCTTTCTGTTTTGAGAAAAGGAACTTGGATTTCAAATGCTCAAAGAACCATTTTCTGTCAAATTCAACTGTACATATTTTCTCCTGTTCCCTGATTAGGTTCAATCAGGCATCATCAATCCTAGAAGGTATCAGAAGAGAGAAACTAATATTCTTCCCTTCATAGTCATAATCCTGGAAAGGGCTTTCAAATGAAAGGTTAAAATCCTGACAAACTTCATTTTTGTCCTTAATAAGTTTACCAAGATTTAGCTCAAATCTATGTAAGTTTCCTTTCTATCCATATCCTCCCAAATATGCCCTTTCACTAAAAGTATTTGCAGTCTTTCATTGAACATCATTGCTACTTCAGGACTGAAGTGGAGAAAAGCTGTAAAGAGTGTTGCACTTTTTAAAAAGTACATAAATACACCACATCAATGTAAAATTGTAGATGGACAGTAATTCTGCAGTGACTAAGAAGGTTACATTAAAACCGGTGTCACATGTTGGAACATTCATTCAGAAAAACATCTGATTTGATGTAAGATACAGATATGTAGGCTTCATAGTGAAACAGTAGGGAGGTAAGAGTTTTCTGAGTGAATAAATTTATGATTATCTGTAGCATGCAAAAGTGTTATGGGACCTCACTAAATGAGAAGTAGAATACCCTGCCCTGGATACAAATTGAGTAAGGAAATAGAAGAATGATTAACAAAATTGAACTATACGTAATTCCATGAGTACAATCATAATGGCTTGAGAACAAACTTTTTGATAGTTTTCACAGCTGCATTCCAGTGTATTACTACATTTCATCTTCACATTTGGACAGGAATGATTATCCCCATTTTGTGGAAGAGGAAAATGATTCCCAATGGTTTGTCCTATAGACAGGGGCTCATAAGTGATGGAACTAAGGGGCACAAATCCACATTTCAACTCGGTCCAGTCTTCTTCTTCCAACTATAGAATATGTTGCCCTTCAACCATAAAATATTTGAGAAAAAACTGCATCCTCCTCTGGATTCAGTTTTAAGATGAATTTTACCATTTTCATTGTTAGGCTTACAACAAAAATGAATTGCAAAATTTGCACTTAAAACTAAAAAGTATTTTCTTCCATATTACTCACTTTACAGATATTTACAAATATAAAAATGTGATTTTATTCTAATAACATTTTCCTCATTGTTGAAAACATGTATATATAAAATATTTAAAGAATAAAAATCTCCATAATTCTATCACAGCATTCTCACAGGAATTAAGCCTTATATCAAATTTTAAAAATTTTTGTGGAATTGATAGCCAAAATTATATATCTCAGTTCTTATTAATATTTATATATTTTTCATTTGATTACCTATAAGGTTGAATATAATTTTTTAAATTTTGTGGTCATTCGAATTTCTCCTTTTTGAATTATCTGCCAGTGCTTTTTGCTCATATTACCATAGACATGTTTATGTTTTACAAAGCTTTGTCATATGTTGCAAATTTTCCCACTTTGTTAATGTCTTTGAACTTGTGATGGCATAGTCTTTGAACTTGTGATGGCATATAAGTTTAAATTTTATGTGATTAAACATTTTGATTTCTTTTTTTTACTTTGGTTTTGGTTTCATGAAACCAGAGGTAAGCTTACAACTTTCCATCCCAAGATCAGTTGGATATTTGTTCATATTTTCCAATTTTAATGATCTTATTCATTGTATATGTAGCCTTTTGATCAAGCTGTAATTTATTTTTAATATCATGTGTGATGAATTTCTGTCTTGATCTTTATCCTGAAGAGTTAGCCTATTGTCATAATACCATGCCTTGAAAAGTTGTTCTGTCCTCACAAGTATGAAATATTAAATTTATCAACTACTAAGTGCTTCTGTTTGCAGTGATCAGTGCTACTTAATTTTTCTCTCTTAATAGTTGCAGCATATTTGCACTACTTTAAGTTATTATAAATTTTGTAACATTTTTAACAACTGTAGGGCAAGGGTTTTTAAATCACTCTTCTCCAAAATTTTGTTTATTCTTTCCTGTTTGTTCCCTCTCAGTGAACATGGATAATTTTGTGAGATATCAAAAAAGTTAAGATTTGTATTGGAATAACATTTTGAGTAAAAATTAATGTGAAAGGCCTGACTGGATTTCCCATGGAGGAATATGATATCTCTTGATTTATTTAGTACTTATTTCATGTTTGTCAATAAAGTTTTATAATTGACTTCTTATGGGTTCCACACATTCTTATTTGGGTTTTTCCTTGGTATTTCATGTTATGGAATATTAATATGAGTGCTAATTATTTCTTATTACATCTCCTTGTGGTTATGGCTAGTTCACAGAAAAGTCATTTATTTTTATTCCCTTGTCTTTAGTTTGCTTAATTCTTGTTAATATGAATAGATTTTTAGTTTATTCTGTTGGCCGTTTAAAATGGACAATAACACATTCTGAATCTAAAATTTTGTCTATTTCATATTTTAAGCCAAACAAAAGTATATAATTATATTTATAGAGCTGTTCCATTAGAATTACTGTATATCATTCTCAATAGTACAAACCAAATAGTGTACCAATGAATTCTAATGTTCCTCTTTGATTTAACATTATTTTGAAGAAGCTGTTATAAATGACAGGGTTTGGGGTTTTGTATTTAAATATTTTCAGTTGATGATTATTTTTATTATTATATTGTGGCCAGAAAATGTAGCCAGCATGATTTTTATTTGAGGTGCTTTAGTAAGGTTTTCTTTTTGGTCTACATATGTTTAATTTCTGTAAAATATACTGCACAGTTGAAAAACAGTGAATTATGTGCTGTGTACAACACTAAAATTCATCATTATGTTCATCAATCTACATTCTTATGTTATTTTATATGATTGATCTATTATTGATTTATAGAGATCCATTAAAGTCTCATTCTATAATCATATTTGTCTATTTCCCATTGGATATCCAACATACGGTTATTTGTATATTGTGGTGTTTGATTATTGGTCACTTAAAGATATATGATCATCTAGTTTTCCTATGTGAAATTTATTTTATCATTTTTTAAATTGAATTCATCTTGTCTTATATTAGCTTTATTGTACTTCCTTTCTTTAGGTTTGCCTAATGTTTGTTGGCTTGAGTCATTTTATATTTGGATTTTTCTTATAAGCAAAATGTTATTAGCTTTTATTTTTACCTAATCTGGATACTCAGTCTGGATATTTTTCCCTTTTAATAGGTGAGTTTACTTAATATTTTAATAGCTACTATAAATATCAGGTTTCACTTTACCTGGACCAAACAGTTTTCAGTGTTTTTTCTGTTCTGTTTTGTCGATTCCTTTCTATTTTGTCATTGTCTTTTGACATTGATTGGCAATTTCTTGATTTATTTACTCTTTTTGGAATTATAGCCAAGGAGAGTTGACATCTATTCTGTTAGAAATTGATATCGGTCATTCTTTAAATTCCTTATCATTTCCAAGATTGTGTTTTCTGATGGAAAGTGAAGGGCACAAGTATTCCCCAAAGAAACTTCTTTCATCAAAATGTTGTCTTTCGTTTCATTTGGTGTTACTGTCCTTGCCACAAAAAAACTTCAGCAGTGCCCAGTCCATGCTTGACCAGATCACACGTTTCTGGATATTAGGACGCCCCTCAGGGCTCCAAGCAGGCAGAAAGCATAGGAATAAGACCTTCCATTCTCACCCAAACTTTCTTTTGCTGCTACTCTTTGACCCACATTTATGGTGTGACAGGTTGCATCTGCCAGCTTTATTTTTACTTACTCCCACAAAAAAAGCTTTTTTGAATAAGGCAAAATTAAAATTGTTAAATCTCCATTCTCCAAGATTTCAAATCAGATCGAGTCATACTATCTCAAAGAGAAATTCCTAAAATTTTGGCTGGGAATATGTCAGGTATCACTAGTGTCTAACAATAGCTCAGTCATTTCCCTCTTTACTGATTTATAAATTATTTCAGTATGAACTCAAATGTGTGAGGAATAGTATGCAATCTTGTAAAGCTATTTCTTGAGTTGTGGCTTTTGACCCAGTTTATATACTATGTGAAGAAGGATAAATAATAACTTTGCATGGGAATTATTAATTTTAAGAAGCACATGGCCAGATGTGTATATAATGAACTCCCTATCTGCGATAGATCTTCCGTCAGCTCTTATTGCTTGGGATATTAAAATTTTCTCTTATTTTCCCCCAAATAATATGACTCTCTTTTTTATGTACTCGTTGACCATAGGCTAGGTATTAGTACATAATCCTGATTTCAGGTAATTCATTAACTTATTTCTTCTCATAATTCAGAAAGACTACTCACTTCATACTTCTTAGACTCTCAGTTAGGAAATGTTTTGAATTATACATGAACCATGGTCATAAAATTGGGAATTAGACAATACTCTGGCTCATTGCCTTCTCTACATGATTACCTATATATCTTTCCTTGCAGTTCAATTATTTTCAGGATATTCAATTAAAGTTCTGTCATGAAAAGAAGCATTTCCATAGACAAGCGCTCAAACTACTTAAATACGATAGTTCTTGGCACAACTACCCATTGAAACTGAAATTTTCAAAAGGGACAAAAAGGAAAGGCTATAAGTAAATAAGGAGGAAAGGGAATTTGATGAGTTTTATTTCATAACAGTAAGAAGTCATTGAAGTATAAAACACATGACAATGATATTTCAAAAGTCAATAGATGAAAACTCAACTCTGCAACGTATATAAGAGCAAAGAGAGAAGATTAATGTTATAATTATAAAAAGATGCTTTTGAAGATTTGGATGAAAGTGTTTTGATTAGTGGTGCTCTGGTAAATATTTAACAACCAGCCGGGGGAGGGAGCTCAAGAGCCCAGATTTGTAAAGTTTGCTGATTTTCATAGCGTAAATACTCCTGACATGATCAATTTCAAACTACCAATGTGAAGTCACTGAACACAGAATTGGGAAGAAATGTGCCCCATGACTCTCATGAGCCAGTGGGAGCCAACTCCAGCATACTGCTGGTATGTTTTTTGTAACATTTAAAAAAATAGTTATCAGGCTATGTAAGATCTAATTGGTAAAAATAAGGAATACCTTGTGCCTGGTGGTATGTACTTTCACACTTTACGTAGTGAATGAGGCAGTGGCCATCATCAAAAAACCTACAAACAGTAAATGCTGGACAGGGTGTGGAGAAAAGGGAGCCCTCTTGCACTGTTGGTGGGAATGTAAATTGATACAGCTACTATGGAGAACAGTATGGAGGTTGCTTAAAAAAACTAAAAATAGAACTACCATATGACCCAGCAATCCCACTACTGGGCATATACCCTGAGAAAACCATAATTCAAAAAGAGACAGGTACCACAATGTTCATTGCAGCTCTATTTACAATAGCCAGGACACGGAAGCAACCTAAGTGTCCTTTGACAGATGAATGGTTAAAGAAGATGTGACACATATATACAATGAAATATTACTCGCCATAAAAGGAAACGAAATTGAGTTATTTGTAGTGAGGTGGATGGACCTAGAGTCTGTCATACAGAGTGAAGTAAGTCAGAAAGAGAAACAAATACCGTATGCTAACACATATATGTGGAGTCTTAAAAAAAAAAAAAGGTTCTGAAGAACCTAGGGGCAGGACAGGAATAAAGACGCAGATGTAGAGAATGGACTTGAGGACACGGGGAGGGGGAAGGGTAAGCCTAGACAAAGTGAGAGAGTGGCTTTGACATATACACTATCAAATGTAAAATAGATAGCTAGTAAGAAGCAGACGCATAGCCCAGGGAGATCAGCTCAGTGCTTTGTGACCACCTAGAGGGGTGGGATAGGGAGAGTGGGAGGGAGCCGCAAGAGGGAGGAGATATGGGGATATATGCATATGTATAGCTGATTCACTTTGTTATAAAGCAGAAACTAACACACCATTGTAAAGCAATTATACTCCAATAAAGATTTAAAAAACAAACAAACAAAAAAAAACAAAGTGATTGAGACCATAGGACCAGAAACTCGTGGGTTTGATTCTCAGCAACATCATTTAATGTGTGATTTTAGTATAATTGCCTACTTTAAGCCTTAATATATTCATCTGTAAAATTCTGAATAATGAAAGCTATTTCACAGACATCTTGTGATGATTAAAAGACACAAGAATGTAGTTGGTATATTAAATAGATAATAATGATTATTTTTCTTCGTCTTCCGTAAGACTCATTTCCTTCCTTCTGTCCTTATTCATTAGAAATTAGTAAAACGAGGTCAGAATTGATGTAGTGTATTTAGTAAAGACATGACAATGCCTCTAGCGTTGACACACCTGTATAGCTACCTGAAAATTGATCTTTTGTAGGAGGGAGAGTTGTTGAGAAATGCAGACACCAGAGGCAGAATTTGGGAAGAATTACCTACATTTGTTTTCCTTTCCATCTTTGGTGTGTCAAAATAAGCACAAAACTTTGAAGAAGCTATGGGGCAGTGGCACACAGATAATCTTCATTACTCAGTGTTGTTGCTTATCATTTTGTGGCCTCTGTGGTGAAAGAAAAGGAAGGCAAGGAATATGGAAGGGACATTGAGTTGGCCGACCTGTGGTATTTGCTACAAAAATACAATTTTAGAAACAGTAGAAGTAAGATGTCATGGGAATTCATGGAAGAAAATAACTTTGGGCTATAATAAACAGGGAAGACTTAAAAGCCTGACATTTAAAAGTAGTATGGAGGTTCCCTAAAAAAACAAAAATAGAGTAACCATATGATCCAACAATTGCACTCCTGGGCATATATCTGGAGAAAACTCTAATTCGAAAAGATACATGCACTCCATCATTCATAGCAGCACTATTTACAATGGCCAAGACAAGAAAGCAACCTAAATGTCCATTGATAAATGAATGGATACAGATGTGGTACATATATACAATGGAATACTACTCAGCCCTAAAAAATAATGAAATAATGCCATTTGCAGCAACATGGATGGACCTAGAGATTATCATACTAAATGAAGTGAGTCAGACAGAGAGAGACAAATATTATGTGATATCACTTACACGTAGAATCTAAAATATGATACAAAGGAACTTATTTACAAAATGGAAACAGACTCACGGACATAGAAAACAAACTTGTGGTTACCAAAGGGGAAAGGGGGGAGGGATGAATTAGGAGTTTGGGATTACCAGATATAAACTAATATATATAAAATAGATAAACAACAAGGTCCTACTCTATAGCACAGGGAACTATATTCAATATCTTGTCATAAACCATAATGAAAAAGAATACATAAAATTATGTATAACTGAATCACTTTGCTGTACACCAGAAACTAACACAATGTTGTAAATCAGCTACACTTCAGTTTTTAAAAGCTCAAGAAAATGGTATTTTTCAGGAGTTTGATGAATAGAAATAGATTTAAGACATTTTTGGTGACTAAAAAAAGTGATCTGATACAGAAGTTTAAGAAATTAGCTTTTTTAATTAAAAATGAGTAACTTAATATATTCCAAATGCAACTTAAACCTAGAGTAGGATCAGGAGATATACTACAAAAGTAGCTTGGTACCATATTAAAAGATACTATGAGTTTGCCTTTTATTTTCCATATAATTAACATACTTGAAGATGCAAACACTATATTAGCTACTTTATATATGCTTCTATTTAATTCTCAAATCAATACTAAAAATAAAGCATCATCTCATGCTATAGAAGACGAAACTGCTGCCCAATTATACATGGCTGATCTGAGGTTATACAACTTATTACCAGAGAGACATTGAAAGTTTTTGACTAGGGAGGTAACATGGTAGGAAGTGTAAATTCCTACATTTCTTTAATATTTGCTAATTAAAATTCTTAACTTACTGTACACTAAAGGTATAATTAGCAACTATTGATTACTACAGGTGCAGAATTGTTCTTCAAGTAGTAGATGATAACATCTTAGTCTCTTTCCTTATGAAAGCAAGAGTGACCTCCCTAGCATTTCACTTACCTCTCTCCTCCTTTGCAACCTATCATTGAAGGTGCTTTTGCCCTTTCTGGTATAAAAAACAAAGTTATCTAGGTAAATATTTCAGGCTTTTTATCCAAGTCTTCACGAGGAATAAGTTAACCCATCTATTCTGTGCAATGCATGAATTTGGATTAATTTTTCAGTTTCATTTGCAGAGAACTAAGTCTTGAGGAAATTTGAAACATGACAGGAAAATGTGAATGAGGAAAGGACAACATTTGCAAACATATGATTGTAGTCAAGAGGAAGGACTTAGTTGAAATATCATTCTCCTATAATTGTTCTTACGGAAATCACCAGTGACCTCCAAATTGATGAATCAAAAAAAAAAAAAAAACCCAACAATCCTCAGCCCTCATCCTATCTTATACTTGGCAATATTTGCTTCAATTTGCAGAAACTACTTCTCTTTTCTAAAAACTATTTTATTGAGGTAAGATTTACATACAAAAAAACTGTACGTATTTAAAGTGTACAACTTGGTAAGTTTGGAGATATGTGTACATCTGTGAAACCATCACTATAATCTATACCGTAAACATAAAATATAAACATCCAAAAGTTTTCTCTTGCTCTCTTTACTATTTTTTGTTATAAGAACATTTAACATAAGATCTATGCTCTTAGCAAAATTTAAAGTATACAATACAGTATTATTAAATATTGGCACTGTGCTATATAATAGATCTCTAGTATATATTCATCTCACATAACTGAAACTTCGTACCCTTTGACTAATACCTCCCCATTTACCCCTCCCTCTAGCCTCTGGCAACCACCATTCTACTCTCTGCTTCTATGAGTTTGACTATTTTAGATTCTTCGTGTAAAAGGGATCATGTATTATTTGTCATTTTGTGACTGGCTTTTTTCACTTAAGGTAATGGCCTCCAGGTTCATCCATGTTGTCACAAATGGCAGGATTTCCTTCTTTTTAAACCTGAATAATATTCCTCTGTGTTTGTGTGTGTAAAACATGTTTTTTTATGCATTCATCTGTTGATGGACACTCAGGTTGTTTCTTTAGCTTGCTTATTGTGAATAACACTGCAGTGAACATGGGAGTGCAGATACCTTTTCAAGATCATGATTTTAATTCTTTGGGTATATAGCTAGAAAAGTGATTGCTAGATTATATGGTAGTTCTATTTTTAATATTTTGAGGAATCTTTATACTGTTTTTCATAGTGGCTGCAACAATTTACATTCCTACCAACAGTGCACAAGGGTCCCCTTTTCTCCACATCTGCAACAAATCTGTTATCTGTCTTTCTGATAATATTTAACAGATATGAAGCAGTATCCCTGTGGGTTTGTTCTCCATTTCTCTAATAATTAGTAATGTTGAGCACTTTTTAATATACCTGTTGGCAATCGTATGCCTTCTTTGGAGATATGACTATTTAGTTCCTTTGCCCATTTTTCAATCAGATTTTGTTTGTTTGCTGCTGAGTTGTAGGAGTTCTTTATGTATTTTGGATGTTAACACTTTATCAGAAATATGGCTTGCAAATTTTCTCCCAATCTATAGGTTGCCTTTTCATTCTGATGATTATTTCCTTTGCTATGCAGAAGCTTTTTAGTTTGACATAGTCCCACTTGTCTATTTTTGCTTTTGTTGTCTGTGCTTTCGGTATCATATCCAAGAAATCATTACCAAGATCAATATCAAGCTTTTCCCGTATATTTTCTTCTGGGAGTTTTACAGTTTCAGGTCTCATGTTTAAGTTTTTAATTCATTTTCAGTTTATTTTGTGTATGGTATAAGGAAGGGTCCAATTTCATTCTTTTACATGTATATATCTGGATTTACCATCACCATTTATTGAAGAGGCTGTCTTTTCCCCATTGTGTATTCTTAGCACCTTTCTCAAAGTTCAGTTGACAGTATATATGTGGGTTTTCTTCGGGGCTTTCTATTGTGTTCCATTGGTCTGTATGTCTGTTTTTATGCCAGTACCATACTGTTTTGATTACTGTAGCTTTGTAATGTATTTGTAACCAGGAAGTGTGATACCTCCAATTTTGTTGCTCTTTCTAGTTCTATAAAAAATGCCGGGGGATTAACCAAGATGGCGGAGTAGAAGGACGTGCTCTCACTCCCTCTTGCGAGAGCACCAGAATCACAACTGGCTGCTGGACAATCATTGACAGGAAGACCCTGGACTTCACCAAGGAGGACACCCCACGTCCAAGGACAGAGGAGAAGCCACAGTGAGACGGTAGGAGGGGCTCAATCAGAGTAAAATCAAATCCCATAACTGCTGGGTGGGTGACTCACAGACTGGCGAACACTTATACCACAGAAGTCCACCCACTGGAGTGAAGGTTCTGAGCCCCACCTCAGGCTTCCCAACCTGGGGGTCCGGCAAAGGGAGGAGGAATTCCTAGAGAATCAGACTTTGAAGTCTAGTGGGAATTGATTGCAGGACTGTGACAGGACTGGGGGAAACAGAGACCCCACTCTTGGAGGGCACACACAAAGTAATGTGTGCATCGGGACCCAGGGGAAGGAGCAGTGACCCTGGGGGAGACTGAACCAGACGTACCTGCTGGTGTTGGGGGGTCTCCTGCAGAGGCGAGTGGTGGCTCTGTTTCACCGTGGGGATAAGGACACTGGCAGCAGAGGTCCTGGGAAGTTCTCCTTGGCGTGAGCCCTCCCAGAGTCTGCCATTAACCCCACCAAAGAGCACGGGTAGGCTCCAGTGTTGGGTTGCCTCAGGCAAAACAACCAACAGGGAGGGAACCCAGCCCCACCCATCAACAGTCAAGTGGATTAAGGTTTTACTGGGCTCTGATCGCCACAGCAACAGGGAGGGAACCCAGCCCCACCCATCAACAGTCAAGTGGATTAAGGTTTTACTGAGCTCTGACCGCCACAGCAACAGTCAGCTCTACCCACCACCAGAGCCTCCCATCAAGCCTCTTAGATAGCCTCAACCACCAGAGGGCAGACAACAGAAGCAAGGAAAACTACAATCCTGCAGCCTGTGGACCAAAAACCACAGTTACAGAAAGACAGAGAAGATGAAAAGGCAGAGGGCTATGTACCAGATGAAGGAACAAGAAAAAACCCCAGAAAAACAACTAAATGAAGTGGAGATAGGCAACCTTCCAGAAAAAGAATTCAGAATAATGATAGTGAAGATGATCCAGGACCTCGGAATAAGAATGGAGGCAAAGATTGAGAAGATGCAAGAAATGATTAACAAAGACCTAGAAGAATTAAAGAACAAACAAACAGAGATGACCAATACAATAACTGAAATGAAAACTACACTAGAAGGAATCAATAGCAGAATAACTGAGGCAGAAGAACGGATAAGTGACCTGGAAGACAGAATGGTGGAATTCACTGCTGCGGAACAGACTAAAGAAAAAAGAATAAAAAGAAATGAAGACAGCCTAAGAGACCTCTGGGACAACATTAAACGCAACAACATTCGCATTATAGGGGTCCCAGAAGGAGAAGAGAGAGAGAAAGGACCAGAGAAAATATTTGAAGAGATTATAATCGAAAACTTCCCTAACATGGGAAAGGAAATAGCCACCCAAGTCCAGGAAGCGCAGAGAGTCCCATACAGAATAAACCCAAGGAGAAACACGCCGAGACACATAGTAATCAAAGTGGCAAAAATTAAAGACAAAGAAAAATTATTGAAAGCAGCAAGGGAAAAACGACAAATAACATACAAGGGAACCCCCATAAGGTTAACAGCTGATTTCTCAGCAGAAACTCTGCAAGCCAGAAGGGAGTGGCATGAAATACTTAAAGTGATGAAAGGGAAGAACCTACAACCAAGATTACTCTACCCAGCAAGGATCTCATTTAGATTTGATGGAGAAATCAAAAGCTTTACAGACAAGCAAAAGCTAAGAGAATTCAGCACCACCAAACCAGCTCTACAACAAATGCTAAAGGAACTTCTCTAAGTGGGAAACACAAGAGAAGAAAAGGACCTACAAAAACAAACCCAAAACAATTAAGAAAATGGTCATAGGAACATACATATCGATAATTACCTTAAACGTGAATGGATTAAATGCCCCAACCAAAAGACATAGACTGGCTGAATGGATACAAAAACAAGACCCATATATATGCTGTCTACAAGAGACCCACTTCAGACCTAGGGACACATACAGACTGAAAGTGAGGGGATGGAAAAAGATATTCCATGCAAATGGAAATCAAAAGAAAGCTGGAGTAGCTATACTCATATCAGATAAAATAGACTTTAAAATAAAGAATGTTACAAGAGACAAGGAAGGACACTACATAATGATCCAGGGATCAATCCAAGAAGAAGATATAACAATTATAAATATATATGCACCCAACATAGGAGCACCTCAATACATAAGGCAACTGCTAACAGCTATAAAAGAGGAAATCGACAGTAACACAATAATAGTGGGGGACTTTAACACCTCACTTACACCAATGGACAGATCATCCAAAATGAAAATAAATAAGGAAACAGAAGCTTTAAATGACACAATAGACCAGATAGATTTAATTGATATATATAGGACATTCCATCCAAAAACGGCAGATTACACGTTCTTCTCAAGTGCACACGGAACATTCTCCAGGATAGATCACATCTTGGGTCACAAATCAAGCCTCAGTAAATTTAAGAAAATTGAAATCATATCAAGCATCTTTTCTGACCACAACGCTATGAGATTAGAAATGAATTACAGGGAAAAAAACGTAAAAAAGACAAACACATGGAGGCTAAACAATACGTTACTAAATAACCAAGAGATCACTGAAGAAATCAAACAGGAAATAAAAAAATACCTAGAGACAAATGACAATGAAAACACGACGACCCAAAACCTATGGGATGCAGCAAAAGCGGTTCTAAGAGGGAAGTTTATAGCTATACAAGCCTACCTAAAGAAACAAGAAAAATCTCAAGTAAACAATCTAACTTTACACCTAAAGAAACTAGAGAAAGAAGAACAAACAAAACCCAAAGTTAGCAGAAGGAAAGAAATCATAAAGATCAGAGCAGAAATAAATGAAATAGAAACAAAGAAAACAATAGCAAAGATCAATAAAACTAAAAGTTGGTTCTTTGAGAAGATAAACAAAATTGATAAGCCATTAGCCAGACTCATCAAGAAAAAGAGGGAGAGGACTCAAATCAATAAAATCAGAAATGAAAAAGGAGAAGTTACAACAGACACCGCAGAAATACAAAACATCCTAAGAGACTACTACAAGCAACTTTATGCCAATAAAATGGACAACCTGGAAGAAATGGACAAATTCTTAGAAAGGTATAACCTTCCAAGACTGAACCAGGAAGAAACAGAAAATATCAACAGACCAATCACAAGTAATGAAATTGAAACTGTGATTAAAAATCTTCCAACAAACAAAAGTCCAGGACCAGATGGCTTCACAGGTGAATTCTATCAAACATTTAGAGAAGAGCTAACACCCATCCTTCTCAAACTCTTCCAAAAAATTGCAGAGGAAGGAACTCTCCCAAACTCATTCTATGAGGCCACCATCACCCTGATACCAAAACCAGACAAAGACACTACAAAAAAAGAAAATTACAGACCAATATCACTGATGAATATAGATGCAAAAATCCTCAACAAAATACTAGCAAACAGAATCCAACAACACATTAAAAGGATCATACACCACGATCAAGTGGGATTTATCCCAGGGATGCAAGGATTCTTCAATATACGCAAATCAATCAATGTGATACACCATATTAACAAATTGAAGAATAAAAACCATATGATCATCTCAATAGATGCAGAAAAAGCTTTTGACAAAATTCAACACCCATTTATGATAAAAACTCTCCAGAAAGTGGGCATAGAGGGAACCTACCTCAACATAATAAAGGCCATATATGACAAACCCACAGCAAACATCATTCTCAATGGTGAAAAACTGAAAGCATTTCCTCTAAGATCAGGAACGAGACAAGGATGTCCACTCTCACCACTATTATTCAACATAGTTCTGGAAGTCCTAGCCACGGCAATCAGAGAAGAAAAAGAAATAAAAGGAATACAAATTGGAAAAGAAGAAGTAAAACTGTCACTGTTTGCGGATGACATGATACTATACATAGAGAATCCTAAAACTGCCACCAGAAAACTGCTAGAGCTAATTAATGAATATGGTAAAGTTGCAGGCTACAAAATTAATGCACAGAAATCTCTTGCATTCCTATACACTAATGATGAAAAATCTGAAAGAGAAATTATGGAAACACTCCCATTTACCATTGCAACAAAAAGAATAAAATACCTAGGAATAAACCTACCTAGGGAGACAAAAGACCTGTATGCAGAAAACTATAAGACACTGATGAAAGAAATTAAAGATGATACCAACAGATGGAGAGATATACCATGTTCTTGGATTGGAAGAATCAACATTGTGAAAATGAGTATACTACCCAAAGCAATCTACAGATTCAATGCAATCCCTATCAAATTACCAATGGCATTTTTTACGGAGCTAGAACAAATCATCTTAAAATTTGTATGGAGACACAAAAGACCCCGAATAGCCAAAGCAGTCTTGAGGCAAAAAAATGGAGCTGGAGGAATCAGACTCCCTGACTTCAGACTATACTACAAAGCTACAGTAATCAAGACAATATGGTACTGGCACAAAAACAGAAACATAGATCAATGGAACAAGATAGAAAGCCCAGAGATTAACCCACGCACCTATGGTCAACTAATCTATGACAAAGGAGGCAAAGATATACAATGGAGAAAAGACAGTCTCTTCAATAAGTGGTGCTGGGAAAACTGGACAGCCACATGTAAAAGAATGAAATTAGAATACTCCCTAACACCATACACAAAAATAAACTCAAAATGGATTAGAGACCTAAATATAAGACTGGACACTATAAAACTCTTAGAGGAAAACATAGGAAGAACACTCTTTGACATAAATCACAGCAAGATCTTTTTCGATCCACCTCCTAGAGTAATGGAAATAAAAACAAAAATAAACAAGTGGGACCTAATGAAACTTCAAAGCTTTTGCACAGCAAAGGAAACCATAAACAAGACGAAAAGACAACCCTCAGAATGGGAGAAAATATTTGCAAATGAATCAACGGACAAAGGATTAATCTCCAAAATATATAAACAGCTCATTCAGCTCAATATCAAAGAAACAAACACCCCAATCCAAAAATGGGCAGAAGACCTAAATAGACATTTCTCCAAAGAAGACATACAGACGGCCATGAAGCACATGAAAAGATGCTCAACATCACTAATTATTAGAGAAATGCAAATCAAAACTACAATGAGGTATCACCTCACTCCTGTTAGAATGGGCATCATCAGAAAATCTACAAACAACAAATGCTGGAGAGGGTGTGGAGAAAAGGGAACCCTCTTGCACTGTTGGTGGGAATGTAAATTGATACAGCCACTATGGAGAACAATATGGAGGTTCCTTAAAAAACTAAAAATAGAATTACCATATGACCCAGCAATCCCACTACTGGGCATATACCCAGAGAAAACCGTAATTCAAAAAGACACGTGCACCCGAATGTTCATTGCAGCACTATTTACAATAGCCAGGTCATGGAAGCAACCTAAATGCCCATCAACAGACGAATGGATAAAGAAGTTGTGGTACATATATACGATGGAATATTATTCAGCCATAAAAAGGAACGAAATTGAGTCATTTGTTGAGAAGTGGATGGATCTAGAGACTGTCATACAGAGTGAAGTAAGTCAGAAAGAGAAAAACAAATATCGTATGTTAATGCATGTATGTGGAACGTAGAAAAATGGTACAGATGAGCCAGTTTGCAGGGCAGAAGTTGAGACACAGATGTAGAGAATGGACATATGGACACCAAGGGGGGAAAACTGCGATGAGGTGGGGATGGTGATGTGCTGAATTGGGCGATTGGGATTGACATGTATACACTGATGTGTATAAAACTGATGCCTAATAAGAACCTGCAGTATAAAAAAACAAACAAAACAACTAATACTAAACTTTCATTGGGTTATTTGTATGGAAATATGTTAATATAAATGTTTCAGACATTACATGAAATTTCTAAAAATCTTATATTTGTATTTGTATGGAAATATGTATGGAGATATGTTAATATAAATGTTTCAGACATTACATGAAATTTCTAAAAATCTTATATTTGTATTTGTATGGAAATATGTATGGAAATATGTTAATATAAATGTTTCAGACATTACATGAAATTTCTAAAAATCTTAAAAAAAAAAAAAAAAAAATGCCTTTTGGATTTTGATAGGGATCACATTGAATTGTTATATCGCTTTGGATACTATGGACAATTTAAGAATATTAAGTTTTCCAATCCATGAACATGGGATGTCTTTGCAGTTATTTGTGTCTGCTTTAATTTTTTTTTCATCAGTGTTTTTATAGTTTTCAGTGTGCAAGTCTCTCACCTCCTTGGATAAGTTTTTTCCTAAGTATTTAATTTTACTGGATGCTATTGTCAATGGGATTGCTTCCTTAATTTCCTTTATGGAGAGTGTATTGTTGGTGTATAGAAACATGTGATTTCTGTATGTTGATTTTGTATCCTGCAACTTAGCTGAATTCATTTTTTAGGTCTAAATTTTTTTTTTTTTTTGTGGAGTCTTTAGGGGTTTTTTTTACATATAAGATCATGTCATTTGGAAACAGATAATTTTACTTCTTCCTTTCTGATTTGGATGCCTTTTATTTCTTCTTCTTGCCTGATTGCTCCAGCTACGACTTCAATAACATGTTGAACTGAAGTGGTGTGAGTGAGCATCCTTGTCTCATTCCAGATCTTGGAGGAAAAGTCTTCAGTTTTTCACCATTGAGTATGATGTTATCTGTGGGCTTTTCACATATGGCCTTCATTGTATTGAGGTAAGTTCCTCCTATACTTATTTTGGGGAAAAGTGTTGATTTTGTCAAATGCTTTTTCTGCATCTGTTGAGATTGTTTTGTGACTTTTATCCTTCTTTCTGTTAATGTGATGTAACACATTGATTGATGTGCATATGCTGAACCATCCTTGCATCCCAGAGACAAACCCCATTTGGTCCTGGTGTATTATCATTGTAATGTACTTCTTTTTTTTTTTTTTTTTTAACTGATAGTTTTGAAGAAGGGAGTGCTTTTTTTAAAAATTTATTTATTTATTTATTTATTTATGGCTGTGTTGGGTCTTCATTTCTGTGCGAGGGCTTTCACTAGTTGTGGCAAGTGGGGGCCACTCTTCATCGCGGTGTGTGGGCCTCTCATTATCACGGCCTCTCTTGTTGCGGAGCACAGGCTCCAGACGTGCAGGCTCAGTAATTGTGGCTCACAGGCCCAGTTGCTCCGCGGCATGTGGGATCTTCCCAGACCAGGGCTCGAACCCATGTCCCCTGCATTGGCAGGCAGATTATCAACCACTGCGCCACCAGGGAAGCCCTGTAATGTACTTCTGAATTTAGTTTTGCTAATTTTTTTTTAAATATCTTTATTGGAGTATAATTGCTTTACATTGTTGTGTTAGTTGCTGCTGTATAACAAAGTGAATCAGCTATGTGTATAAATATATATCTCTATATCCCCTCCCTCTTGTGACTCCCTCCCACCCTCCCTATCCCACCCCTCTAGGTGGTCACAAAGCACTGAGCTGATCTCCCTATTTTATGCAGCTGCTTCCCACTAGCTACCCATTTTACATTTGGTAGTATATATATGTCAACGCCACCCTCTCACTTAGTCTCAGCTTACCCTTCCCCCTTCCTGTGTCTAGTCCATTCGGTACATCTGCATCTTTATTCCTGTCCTGCACCTGGGTTCTTCAGAGCCTTTTTTTTTTTTTTTTTAGATTCCATATATATGTGTTAGCATACAGTATTTGTTTTTCTCTTTCTGACTTACTTCACTCTGTATGACTAACTCTAGGTCCATCCACCTCACTACAAATAACTCAGTTTCATTTCTTTTTTTGGCTGAGTAATATTCCATTGTTTATATGTGCCACATCTTCTTTATCCATTCATCTGTTGATGGACACTTAGGTTGCTTCTGTGTCCTAGCTGTTGTAAATAATGATGCAATGAACACTGTGGTATATGACTCTTTTTTTTTTTTTAACATCTTTATTGGAGTATAATTGCTTTACAATGGTGTGTTAGTTTCTGCTTTATAACAAAGTGAATCAGTTATACATATACATATGTTCCCATATCTCTTCCCTCTTGCGTCTCCCTCCCTCCCACCCTCCCTATCCCACCCCTCTAGGTGGTCACAAAAGACTGAGCTGATCTCCATGTGCTCTGCAGCTGCTTCCTACTAGCTATCTATTTTACATTTGGTAGTGTATATATGTCCATGCCACTCTCTTACTTTGTCCCAGCTTACCCTTCCCCCTCCCCATGTCTTCAAGTCCAAATCCAGTCTTTACATCTGCATCTTTATTCCCGTCCAGCCCCTGTGTTCTTCAGAACCATTTTTTTTTTTAAGATTCCATATATATGTGTTAGCATATGGTATTTGTTTTTCTCTTTCTGACTTACTTCACTCTGTATGACAGACTCGAGGTCCATCCACCTCACTACAAATAACTCAATTTCGTTTCCTTTTATGGCTGAGTAATATTTCATTGTATATATGTGCCACATCTTCTTTATCCATTCATCTGTCGAAGGACACTTAGGTTGCTTCCATGTCCTGGCTATTGTAAATAGAGCTGCAATGAACATTGTGGTACCTGTCTCTTTTTGAATTATGGTTTTCTCAGGGTATATGTCCAGTAGTGGGATTGCTGGGTCATATGGTAGTTCTATTTTTAGTTTTTTAAGGAAACTCCATACTGTTCTCCATAGTGGCTGTATCAATTTACATTCCCACCAACAGTGCAAAAGGTTCCCTTTTCTCCACACCCTCTCCAGCATTTATTGTTTGTAGATTTTTTGATGATGGCCATTCTGACTGGTGTGAGGTGATACCTCATTGTAGTTTTCATTTGCATTTCTCTAATGATTAGTGATGTTGAACATCCTTTCATGTGTTTGTTGGCAGTCTGTATATCTTCTTTGGAGAAATGTCTATTTAGGTCTTCTGCCCATTTTTGGATTGAGTTGTCTGTTTTTTTGGTATTGAGCTGCATGAACTGCTTGTATATTTTGAAGATTAATCCTCTGTCTGTTGCTTCGTTTGCAAGTATTTTCTCCCATTCTGAGGGTGATCTTCTCGTCTTGTTTATGGTTTCCTTTACTGTGCAAAAGCTTTTAAGTTTCATTAGGTCCCATTTGTTTATTTTCGTTTTTATTTCCATTTCTGTAGGAGGTGGGTCAAAAAGGATCTTGCTGTGATTTATGTCATAGAGTGTTCTGCCTATGTTTTCCTCTAAGAGTTTTATAGTGTTTGACCTTACATTTATGTCTTTAATCCATTTTGAGTTTATTTTTGTGTGTGGTGTTAGTGAATGTTCTAATTTCATTCTTCTACATGTAGCTGTCCAGTTTTCCCAGCACCACTTATTGAAGAGGATGTCTTTTCTCCATTGTATATTCTTGCCTCCTTTATCAAAGATAAGGTGACCATATGTGCATGGGTTTATCTCTGGGCTTTCTGTGCTGTTCCGTTGATCTATATTTCTGTTTTTGTGCCAGTACCATACTGTCTTGATTACTGTAGCTTTGTAGTATAGTCTGAAGTCAGGGACCCTGATTCCTCCAGCTCTGTGTTTCTTTCTCAGGATTGCTTTGGCTGTTCGGGGTCTTTTGTGTGTCCATACAAATGGTGAAATTTTTTGTTCTAGTTCTGTGAAAAATGCCATTGGTAGTTTGATTGGGATTGCATTGAATCTGTAGACTGCTTTGGGTAGTATAGTCATTTTCACAATGTTGATTCTTGCAATCCAAGAACTTGGTATATCTCTCCATCTGTTTGTATCACCCTTAATTTCTTTCATCAGTGTCTTATAGTTTTCTGAGTACAGGTCTTTTACCTCCTTTGGTAGGTTTATTCCTAGGTATTTTATTCTTTTTGTTGCAATGGTGAATGGGGTTGTTTCCTTAATTTCTCTTTCTGATCTTTTGTCGTTAATGTATAGGAATGCAAGTGATTTCTGTGCATTAATTTTGTATCCTGCAACTTTACCAGATTCACTGATTAGCTCTAGTAGTTTTCTGGCATCTTTAGGATTCTCTATGTATAGAATCATGTCATCTGCAAAGAGTGACAGTTTTACTACTTCTTTTCCAGTTTGTATTCCTTTTATTTCTTTTTCTTCTCTGATTGCCATGGCTAGAACTTCCAAAACTATGTTGAATAAGAGTGGCAAGAGTGGACATCCTTGTCTTGTTCCTGATATTAGAGGAAATGCTTTCAGTTTTTCACCATTAAGAATGATGTTTGCTGTGGGATTGTCCTATATGGCCTTTATTATGTTGAGGTAGGTTCCCTCTATGCCCACTTTCTGGAGAGTTTTTATCATAAATAGGTGTTGAATTTTGTCAAAAGCTTTTTCTGCATCTGTTGAGATTATCATCTGGTTTTTATCCATCAGTTTGTTAATATGGTGAATCACATTGATTTGCATGTATTGAAGAATCCTTGCATTGCTGGGATAAACCCCACTTGATCATGGTGTATGATCCTTTTAATGTGCTGCTGGATTCTGTTTGCTAATATTTTGTTGAGGATTTTTGCATCTATGTTCATCAGTGATATTTGCCCGTAGTTTTCTTTTTTTGTGCCATCTTTGTCTGGTTTTAGTATCAGGGTGACGGTGGCCTCGTAGAATGAGTTTGGGAGTGTTCCTCCCTATGCTATATTTTGGAAGAGTTTGAGAATGATAGTTCTTAGCTCTTCTCTATATGTTTGTTAGAATTCGCCTATGAATCCAACTGGTCCTGGGCTTTTGTTTGTTGGAAGATCTTTAATCACAGTTTCAGTTGCAGTGCTTGTGATTGGTCTGTTCATATTTTCTATTTCTTCCTGTTTCAGTCTTGGAAGGTGGTGCTTTTCTAAGAATTTGTCCATTTCTTGAAGGTTGTCCATTTTATTCCATATAGTTGCTTGTAGTAATCTCTCATGATTGTATTTCTGCAGTGTCAGTTGTTACTTTTCCTTTTTCATTTCTAATTCTGTTGATTTGAGTCTTCTCCCTTTTTTTCTTGATGAGTCTGGCTAAAGGTTTATCAATTTTGTTTATCTTCTTCAAGAACCAGCTTTTAGTTTTATTAATCTTTTCTACTGTTTCCTTTATTTCTTTTTCATTTATCTCTGATCTGATCTTTATGATTTCTTTCCTTCTGCTAACTTTGGGTTGTTTTTTTTTCTTCTTCTTTCTCTATTTGCTTTAGGTGTAAGGTTAGGTTGTTTATTTGAGATTTTTCTTGTTTCTTGAGGTAGGATTGTATTGCTATAAACTTCCCTCTTAGAACTGCTTTTGCTGCATCCCATAGGTTTTTAGCCATCATGTTTTCATTGTTATGTGTTTTTAGGTATTTTTTGATATCCTCTTTGATTTCCTCAATGATCTCTTGGTTATTTAGTAGCATATTGTTTAGCTTCCATGTGTTTGTATTTTTTACTGTTTTTTTTTTTCCTGTAATTGATATCTAGTCTCATAGCATTGTAGTCAGAAAAGATAATTGATATGATTTCAGTTTTCTTAAATTTACCCAGACCCAAGATATGATCTATCCGGAGAATGTTCCATGAGCACTTGAGAAGAAAGTGTATTCTGTTTTTTTCAATGGAATGACCTATAAATATCAATTAAGTCCATCTTGTTTAATGTGTCACTTAAAGCTTGTGTTTCCTTATTTATTTTCATTTTGTTTGATCTGTCCATTGGTGAAAGTGGGGTGTTAAAGTCCCCTACTATTTTGTTACTGTCGATTTCCCCTTTTATGGCTGTTAGCATTTGCCCTATATCTTGTGGTGCTCCTATACTGGGTGCATAAATATTTACAATTATTTTATCTTCTTCTTGGCTTGATCCCTTGATCATTATGTAGTGTCCTTCTTTGTCTCTTGTAATAGTCTTTATTTTAAAGTCTACTTTTTCTGATATGAGAATTGCTACTCCAGCTTTCTTTTTATTTCCATTTGCATGGAATATCTTTTTCCATCCCCTCACTTTCAGTCTGTATGTGTCACTAGGTGTGAAGTGGGTCTCTTGTAGACAGCATATATACGTCTTTGTTTTTGTGTCCATTTAACCAGTCTGTGTCTTTTGGTTGGCATATTTAATCCATTTATATTTAAGGTAATTATCAATATGTATGTTCCTATTACCATTTTCTCAATTGTTTTGGGTTTGTTATTGTAGGTCTTTTTTTTCTCTTGTGTTTCCTGCCTAGAGAAGTTCCTTTAGCATTTGTTGTAAAGCTGGTTTGGTACTGCTCATTTCTCTTAGTTTTTGCTTGTCTGTAAAAGTTTTAATTTCTCCATCAAATCTGAATGAGATCCTTGCTGGGTAGAGTAATCTTGGTCATAGGGTTTTCCCTTTCATCACTTTAAATATGTCCCACCACTCCCTTCTGGCTTGCAGAGTTTCTGCTGAAAGTTCAGCTGTTAACCTTATGGAGATTCCCTTGTATGTTGTTTGTTGCTTTTTCCTTGATGCTCTTAATATTTTTCTTTGTATTTAATTTTTGATAGTTTGATTAATATGTGTCTTGGAATGTTTCTCCTTGGATTTATCCTGCATGGGACTCTCTGTGCTTCCTGGTCTTGATTGACTATTTCCTTTCCCATATTAGAGAAGTTTTCAACTATAATCTCTTCAAATATTTTCTTAGTCCCTTTCTTTTTCTCCTCTTCTTCTGGGACCCCTATAATTCGAATGTTGGTGTGTTTAATGTTGTCCCAGAGGTCTCTGAGACTGTCCTCAATTCTTTTCATTCTTTTTTCTGTATTCTGCTCTGTGGTAGTTATTTCCACTATTTTATCTTCCAGGTCACTTATCCGTTCTTCTGCTTCAGTTATTCTGCTATTGATTCCTTCTAGAGAATTTTAAATTTCATTTATTGTTTTGTTCATCATTGTTTGTTTGCTCTTTAGTTCTTCTAGGTCCTTGTTAAACGTTTCTTGTATTTTCTCTATTCTATATCCAAGATTTTGGATCATCTTTACTATCATTACTCTGAATTCTTTTTCAGGTAGACTTCCTATTTCCTCTTCCTTCTTTTGGTCTGGTGGGTTTTTACCTTGTTCCTTCATCTGCTGTGTGTTTCTCTGTCTTCTCATTTTGCTTAACTTACTGTGTTTGGAGTCTCCTTTACACAGGCTGCAGGTTTGTAGTTCCTGTTGTATTTGGTGTCTGCCCCCAGTGGGTAAGGTTGGTTCTGTGGGTTGTGTAGGCTTCCTGGTGGTGGGGACTAGTGCCTGTGTTCTGGTGGATGAGGCTGGATCTTGTCTTTCTGGTGGGCAGGACTGCATCCTGTGGTGTGTTTTGGTGTGTCTGTGAACTTATTATGATTTTAAGCAGCCTCTCTGCTAATGGGTGGGGTTGTGTTCTTGCCTTGCTAGCTGTTTGGTATGGCGTGTCCAGCACTGTAGCTTAGTGGTCATTGAGTGGAGCTGGGTCTTAGCGTTAAGGTGGAGATCTCTGGGAGAGCTCTCGCCAATTGATATTACGTGAGGCCAGGAGGTCTCTGGTGGTCCACTGTCCTGAATTCGGCTCTCCCACCTCAGAGGCTCAGACCTGACACCCAGCTGGAACACCAAGCCCCTGTCAGGCACACGGCTCTGTGTTACAGCAATGAAACTGATGAAGATCAATGTGATATCAGGTTTTAAGTATTGCTGAAAGTCTAATGTTAACTTGAAGCCACCATGTAATGCATGAATGGCTGGGATCCTCTTCCCACTTTCTAGGAGCTTAGAGTCTGATTAGCCTTCCTCTCCCTTTTCAGTCCAGTCTATCTTCCCAGCACTGCCATGTCACCTTTCCAAATCTACTTTTCTAATATTTTTTTGAAGAATTTTGCAACCGTATTCACCACAGGTATTGGCTGTAGTTTTATTTTCTTGTGGTATCTTTATCAGGCTTTGATATTAGGGTGTTGCTGGCCTCATACAATGAGTTTAGAAGTGTCCCCTCTTCTATTTTTGGAAGAGTTTAAGGAAGATTGGTCTTAATTCTTTAAGTGTTTTGTCAAGTTCACCTGTGAAGGCATCTGGTCCTGAGCTTTTTCTTTGATGGGAGTTTTTTTTTCTGATGCAGTCCCCTTATTTGATATTAACCTGTTCATGCTTTCTATTTCTCCTTGATTCAGTCTTGGTCAGTTGTTATGTTTCTAGGAATTTATTTCATCTACAATTCCAATTTTTGTTGTATAATTATTAATAATAGTCTCAAGATTTCTAAAAATTTCTGTGGCTTCACTGTAATGTTTCCCCTTTCATTTCTGATTTTATCTATTTGAGTCACTCCCTTTTTTTCTTGGTTAATCTATCTAAGGGTTTGTCAATTTTGTTGATCTTTTCAAAAAACCAACTTTTAGTTTTATTGATATTTTTTCTTTTTCAAAATTCTCCATTTCATTTATTTCTACTCTAATCTTTATTATTTCTTTCCTTCTGCTAACTTTGGGCTTAGTTTGTTCTTTTTTTTAGTTCCTTGAGGTGTAAAGTTATCGGGCTGGCCAAAAAGTGCCTTCAATTTTTAAGTAAAAATAAAAGACACATGTTTTCATTTTCACCAAGAACTTTATTGAATAATGTATTCACCTTTTTGTTCCACTGCCTCCCGCCATTTTTCAGGCAACTTCATAATTCCATCTTCCCAAAACTTTTTATCATTTTGAGCAAAGAACTCTTCCAGTTGCCTTTCACAGTCTTCCAGGGAATTGAAATATTTTCCATTAAGAGAATTTTGTAAAGACTGAAATAAATGGAAATCCAAAGGTGCAATGTCTGCTGAATACAGCAGTTGAATTAGAACTTCCCAGCCAAGCTGTAACAGATTTTGTCTGGTCATCAAAGAAACATGCGGTCTTGTGGTATCCTGATGGAAGATTGTGCGTTTTCTGTTGACTAACTCTGGAAGCTTTTCGTCGAGTGCCACTTTCAGTTGGTCTAATTGCGAGCAATACTTGTTGAAATTAATTGTTTGGTTTTCCGGAAGGAGCTCATAATAGAGGACTCCCTTCCAATCCCACCATATACACAACATCACCTTCTTTGGATGAAGACCAGGCTTTGGTGTGGTAGGTGGTGGTTCATTTCACTTGCCCCATGATCTCCTCTGTTCCACATGGAAGTACAGTATCCACTTTTCATTGCCTGTCAGAATCTGTTTTAAAAATGGAACATTTTCTTTATGTTTAAGTAGAGAGTCACGTGTGGAAATATGGTCACGAAAGTTTTTTTCGCTTAACTCATGTGGAACCCAAACATCAAAGCTATTAACATAACCAAGCTGGTGCAAATGATTTTCAACTCTTGATTTAGGTATTTTGAGTATGTTGGCTATCTCCCACATGGTATAATGTTGATGGTTCTCATTTGTTGTTTCGATTTGATTACTATCAACTTCAACTGGTCTACCCTACCGTGGAACATCATCCAGAGAGAAATCTCCAGCATGAAATTTCGCAAACCACTTTTGACATGTTCAATCAGTCACAGCACCTTCTCCATACACTGCATAAATCTTTTTTTTGCATTTCAGTTGCATTTTTACCTTTCTTGAATAAAGCATAATATGCTGAAAATGTTGCTTTTTTTCTTCCATCTTCAATATTAAAATGGCTACACAAAAATTCACCAATTTTGATAAGTCTTTTTTTAAATGCACGCTGATATGACAGCTGTCACATACAATCTAACAAAATTGTTTCAAATGAAGTTAAAGACAACTAAGTGCTACTAGAGCCATCTTATGGAAAAAACCAAACAAACCTTTTGGCCCACCCAATATATAAGATAGTAAAAGAATATTAGCTAGTATGAAGCAAAATGTTTTACTATTTTATAAATTCTCCCAAATGATTCAATATTAGTTAATATTTCAACAGAAATTTATGCTTACTATTGACAAACTATAGATTTTAGTAAAATGAGGAAAAAATTAAATATTTAATATGAACAGTTTAACTCAAACTTATTAACCCTGTTTTCAAGGATATTGCACTGATATATAATTTTAATTTTTGTCTCTAATATTTTGCTTTTTTACATTTTTATGTTCATGTTTGAGTTTCTTTTTGAGCAGTAGAAATACTTTAACCCAAACTTTGAAAAATAGTAATAATGAGCAAGTCTAAATCCTAAAATATTATAGACAAAAGCAAAAGAAATACACATGAGTAAAGATCTCAGTAACACTAGTTTCCTAGAATTATAAACCATTTTAGTATGATTTATGCTTATATGCAAAGAATGGGATGTGTTGCATACTGCCATCCCCAAGATGTTGAGAAATATGCAATGCAATGGCCACATACCATCAAAGATGCAATTAGATATTTGAAAATGTACTAATATGTTGTTTTAGAGTCATTACTTAATAGCACTTCATAAAATGATCATATTTTTACATTCTTTAAATTCAAAAGGTAAATTTTAAGTAATAAATTTGAGAGTTAATAGTGGTACACTTGGTTAAAATCAGTCTCATAAATTTGTTTTTCATATTACTAGTTTTCTATCTCAAAAGGAAATGAAAAGAATGAGCCTAAAATTAAGTGACTAAGATTTTCAGATTTAACCCCAGTAGTAATATTTATTACCCTAATTATGTTTTTAAAGTTTTGCATGACTATTTGAATATTAACAGGTAAATCAAATTTAAATTTTGTCAGATGATACTAAATATGACTAAATAATAAGTCAGTGTTAGCATCCTTGAACGTGTCAAATAAACCAATTATTTTTCAGTTGAAGGTAATGTCCATTGATTTCCTAACTAAATGATTTAGACAAGTAATAATAGAATTGCTAATGGATAAACCAGTCCTTTGGTAGTATTTACATTTTATACCAATAGTGCTTTATTCAACATTTTATTCCTGCCTAAAGATACTAAGTAATGAATGATATACGCTTTTGGTGCACAGATATTGTTTAAATTAAATTCTATGAAAAATGTTATTTGGATTGTTAGATCCACAAGTTTTCTGCATTATGTTATTTTCTTGAAAGCCATCATAAAGAATTACAGGAACTCATAATGAGTTACATTTATATAATATTTATATTTCTCAAAGTACTTTCAAGTATATTATCTCTTTTGATCCTTTTATCAACTCCATGAAAGAGGAAAGACCAATGTTATGGGTTCCTTTTTTTCATGAGAAATTGACCCCAGGCTACATAGCCAGCAATCTTATGATGTTCTACCCTTAATCCCACAAAGTATGGAATTCCATTAGCTTATTCTATATTAAAATGTTAGTAACTTGATGTCCCACACCTGCTAGAAATAATCTTCCCATAAGGCTCAAATCCCAAAGTATTCATGATTGCCTTTCAGTTATTGATAACACTAGTCTTGCTTCCCTGTGTAGAGTAAATAATGTCATAAGGAGCAGGTCAGTGAAACCACTGTCCCAAGTGTTGGAATTAAATTTACTTCCAGTTCTCTAATTGATTCTCTAATTAAATGTCTGGTAGATATTGATAAATGTTAATTACAAAAAATAACTTTCCAAATATCTTCATTTGGTATGCATTTGATAACGCAGCTATTATAATTTATCTACACACATACACACACAAGCCTTTTTATTTTCTTTGATTTCTAAACCTGATGTTTCACTTTAAAAAGTGGCTGTTGGTGGGGAAGAGGAAGGAAGGACTATGGCTGTATCAATACCTCAGAGCCAGGAAACATTTTGGAAGAATAGAAGAGAAATAATTTGTTTCACTCTCTTTTTTTGAAGGAGGGGCTAAGAAGAGAGGGTGAGATTAAAATGATTGTGAGCCTTTCACTAACTTCTCACAAGAGCAGGAACATAAAGAGGCAGAGTGGTGATCAAAACCAATAATTCAATGTCTCACAATTCTCAGATTTAAGTGATGAAGAAAAAAGTTGAGCATTAGGGAGAAAATGGGAAAATAATGTGGTAAATCAAGGAACTAAAGCAGTAGTGACATGGTGGGGGGGCGGGGATGAAAGTCAGTATGAGTACTGTTTCCAGGAAAGGCCACCACCATTGATTAATTGGTTTGCTAATGGCCAGGAGTGTTTAAAGATGAAAGGAAGCACAGGCCCAAGAACCTGCTGGAAGAAGACAGGGTAGAACCTTAGAAATGTTGCTAAGGGAACATTTGAGGGAGTGAACATGAATTAAGGATAAAGTGAATTAAGATAAATGTTTCTGGAAAATGAAAAATAGACATAAAATATCATATCAGGAAGAAAACCTGCAGAATTTTAGATTTAACAGATAATCTTCATCATCATCATCATTTGACAAATCCAGTTTTTCTTTTTTATTATTTGGAGAAATGAAAATTATCCCTGATGGAATGACAAATTGGTCTTAGTTCTTACCTCACAATGTTTCTGAGGCTATTTGAAGTATAGTCAAAGTAAAGTATTATTTTAATCACAGCCACCGCTTGTGTTGCTCAGGCTGCTTACTGCCTAGTGTGAGGGCACTGTTCATAGCTACCCATGCAGCGCACAACCTGCACAACCAACATACGTGCCTCTGATTCTAAGTGTAAAAAAGAAAACAAACTACATTAATAAATGATCTTGGAAGAGTGGTGGATTAGGAGGTATAATGTCCTTGTTCAGGTCATATATCTGCTAGCTCCTAGCTGGATGGCATTATTCAAATTAATCAACCTCTTTGAATCCCAGTGTGCTTATTAGCAAAATGGTGATAATAATATTTACCTTCCAAACCTTACACAGTTATCTGAGTTAAAGATTGTTTCATAAAGTTTCAATTTTTCTAGAAAAATTATTTAAAAATTAATGCAACCATAAAATAATTGTGTTTCCAAGTATTTGGACTTTAATATTTTTGAAGAGACAGCATGGCATACTATATCATGTAAGCTACACTACCACAACTTGAAGTATCTGTTTAATAATTGAACTATTTGTTTTTGTTAAATGGATAGTCATAATGTTACCATCTGTGAAAAATATTTTTGTTTATGCTAATTTGTAATTCTAGATTTAGCAATCTCAGTGGTCCCCATTCTCCATAATATATCTTTTAAAAGATTTTTGTTTTCCCAGTGCATTGATTCTCAGTTATGATAGAGAATATCAACAGTTTATAATCTGTAGTGGGTTGCCAGTTTGAGTTAGAGAGAAGTGACAGAGAGAGCAGAGGTATTGTGATTCAAGACCCTCTGGTCCATTCACAGTGTCCCTTGCAGCTCATCCTCCTTTTCAGGACTTAATGCTCTAGGAGTCTCTCTTCAGCTCTTTTTGCTTTACTATCCATTCTCAGGTTGTCTCAACTATTCCTATGGCTTTAAAAAATTTACATACAGTTTTCCAGATTTATAGTCCCAGGGCTGAATTCCCCATGACCTAGACTTAGATCTCAAATAGCTCTGCCACATCTTCCTTTGAATGTCTAATCTACATCCATCCACCTGTCTATCTATCATCTTCATATGTTCCATCTAAGCTTGTTCCTCCCTAGGTCTTCCCTATTTTTCTTATAGTACCATAAACCCCTGGTTGCTTAAGGTCAAAACTGTGTCATTCTTGACCCCTTTTTTTCCCTCTCACCCCCATCCGATCCATCAGCCAGTCCTATTGGTTCTACTCTAACGTATATCCCTTATCATGCCTTGTAAGATGCTACATGATTGGATTCCTGGCCACTATTTCAAGCTCATTTATGTAAAACAGGCCTTTTCATTTATCACTCTTCATAGCACAAACGCCTCCTGGAAATTATATTTATCTGTTGATCTATTTATTGTCTCTCTCCCTTATTAGAGAAGGACTTTTTTTCAGTTTTAATCCCAGTTCCATACCTGGAATGCTACCTGGCACATTGTAGACACCCAATAGTACTTGTGAACGAATTAAATCATAGCCATAGTATAAATCCATCAGTAGAAACAGGCTTGGAATTATGGGAATCAGATTGACAGCTGCACATGACCATCAGTGTGTTAGGTGTGCTTTCATAAACACATTCTTCACTTATGAAACACATTCTTTCCTTTCTTTTGAATACAGAGAGCCAAAAATGTCATATTGATGCAAAGAAATAAATTGTACCTATTTTCAACTCAATATAATTCTATAAGAATGAAAGTTCTCAAAACAAGGCAAGGAAAAGTTTTTTGTTTTTATTTGAACTATCCACCTCTCCAACTATCCTTCCCTATCTCCTGAATTTTTATATTTAGGAACATATTTTGTCTTTCCTCCCATAGTCAAAAATAATGTTCAGACTTGAAGGTAGTGATCATAAGAGTATTATTATGCCAAATCATTCCAAAGTATGCAATAGCCAAAGCAGATAAAAATATGTCATGGTAACAAATCTGTTTCCCTACTCTTCATAATGTTTTATTTGCCCTAACAACTTTTCAGACCATAGCATAATAAATGAACTTCCAGTGAGATTTGCATATCTCTCACCATAAAAGGAGTGTCTGTTTCAAATCTTAAAGTTGTATTTGCTATATTTAAGTGATCTCAAATAATAATTTTCAGAGTTATCCTGACCTGACTGACAATGAATTTTATAGTCCACCATAGTGTTCATTTGCCTGGGTCTGCAATAAGTTAATTACCAGGAAATATAAGAAATGTGCTGTTGCAAAATCCCTTATTTCTCTCTTCTGAATTTATTTGAATAATTACTAAAGTATGTCTCTTGTTTTCAGGCCAAATTTGATCTCCTAATCATAGAGCTTGTACCTCCTCCCGTATTTTATATGTTGGTTGATAGGACGTTCTTTCATCCAGACACCCAAGCCAGAAGAGTCATTCCTTAATGCTCAGCTCCCCTTCACTTCATATATCAAATGGGTCACCATAGCCTCTCAGTTATGTTTATAAAATATCTCTGACATCTATTCCCTTTTCTCTAGTACTGTGACCTCTTTGAAAGATTAACCCATTCGAGCCTCACGGAGTTGTATTGACCTAGCTTCTGACTGCACCACCCCTTCCTCATAAAACCAGAGAGGGGTCAGCTCAGAATCATGTCCTGAAAGGCACTAAGATTTGGGAATGGTTGGTCATCCTGTTACTATACACTCAATTGCAGAAATGCTACTTGAGGTAGGAGATTCTACAAAAAGAGTATAAATTGTGATACCAGACAGGCAGGGTTTCAGATTCTGTCTCTTCTTCCACCACTGCTATTATCTTGGGCAAGTTTACCTCTTTGGAACTTAGTTTAACCATATTTAATTTTGAGTTAATAAATAATTCATACTTCATAGGGTTGTTGTGAAAATGAAATAAGATTATGTATGCTAAAAGATATTTCCTGGCATGTGTTGGAATGTCACCATATGTTAGTTCTTATCTTGCATTCTCCTACCACTTCTAGGCATCATCATATGCTACCCACAACACACCTGCAGAAACCCTGCATGCTTTCTCAGCCCTCTTGTACTGGTATCTTTTGGGTAGCAAGGATTTCTTTATTTCCCTCAGCCAGAATTAGGGAACCTGAATGAGACTCTGTTCTGTATCAGGGAACCTGTTTTTATACTTCTGCAAATCCTCATTCTAGAATAGCTGGAAACTATTTCCCTTCCTATTATTTTCTTATTTTAATATGTATCAATGACTGTCCCTAGGTTACAAGCAAAATTATAGATTTCTTAGCCTTCTGTACTCTATCCTTGTATATTTTTACAAACTCTGCTCTGACACTTATACTTTTTAGCTGCTTAGTCAACCTTTGCCTCATCTCAGGAAGTCAGTTTTTCCTGGCTTAGTGTTCCCATTGCACTTTGATATGTCTATATAAGCATATATCCTGTCAAATTGGTACTATTTGTATACTATTTCTCTTACCCACTATCATATAAATTCCTTGAATGGATGAACTTGTACTCTCTGACATAACATGAGCTGAGAGTGTCATTTAAGTTCAATTAGTTAAGCATTAAAAAATATTAGTCTCATGCCTAGGGAAAGATAGTACCACAGCTCCTAGAATGTGCTTGAAGGTCCATAGCTAATTAATAGATAATAGAAGCTGTTTCTATCATTATTTCTATTGCCCTTACCTATTTAAAGAATTTTCTTTTCCTAGATTTTCTTTGTCAAACCATGCTACATTTTGTATTCTATATCATAAACAAATATGATTTTTGCACAAACACTATTTTCATATAACTCTGAACACCAAGATTTTAAAACCTAAACTAATACTCCAATATGTGTGCTTCTCATTTGCATGAAAATAACATTCTGCAATTGAGATTTGAAAGCTGAGAAATTTCAAAGCCCTGTTTTAAAAAAACTTAGAAAAATTAATCATATTTCCGTCAGTTTATTAAATAACTAAATTGGAAAGCAATGAAGCATAATTTCAACAACCTTCAAAACAAACACTCACCTTTTACTCCCAAAGTTCTTTCATATTGCACTTCGGTGCCAAAAAATACATCCCTACCATGATAGCCCTGAGAGAAACACCTTATTTGGAAAAGAATGAGGAGGAGATGTAGGAATATCTGGCATCCAGTTTTTGTACCATATTTAACCTCAGGACAGCCATGCCAAAAGGGACCACACATTCCCAGGATCTATATCCCTCTCTCCCAAGGTAACTTAATGAACTTCTGCGGTTTCCTGCACAGGCTCTTCATCACTGAGGTGTAAATGTCAGAGAGAGGAGAGCATTTAACATCTAGCCATTAAGCCTACTCTGCCGTAGATCTAGACCAGAAGTTACGAAGACTTCTATAATGCCATCTGGGAATGGGAATGGGAAGGTAACTGTACTGTCTCTTCCCATATTTGTGATGTTTCATAGTATTATATTATTTTCAGATCCTTCTGTAAATTCTGTCTCATCTCTTAAGAAATCCAGTAGGTTGTCATATGTCTCTACATTCTTCAGTTTGTACATGAGAATTTTAAAAACCTACTTTGTAAAATAACTGACAAAGTGGGGAACTTGTACTCTCTGACATAACATGAGCTGAGAGTGTCATTTAAGTTCGATTAGTTAAGCATTAAAAAATATTAGTCTCATGTCTAGGGAAAGATAAGAATATTTTTAGGCCTTTTCGTTACTTTAAAAGGAATTTTATAACAAATTCAGTTTAAGTATAAATACAACTCAATTATCTGTAACAATGGTAATGGAAAATTGAAATCTACAGATAATCCAAATTTTTATTTTAAAAGAGCATAGTAAACCTTTGTTCCCAGTGAGCTTCTTAATATTGCTCAGAACTGAGAATTAATTTGTGTAGATTCTATCTTTTTTTATTTCACACCTTCCCCATGGAGGAGGGGCCGATCAGCAGTAAATTAGACACTAAGTAGAGAGCAAGGGAAATAGAGTGGAATCAAAGACCAAAGGACTTGAATCAACCACAAAATTCATATCTAATGCTTGAAAATTTCAAATTAAATAAATCTTCATTTTGGCTTTATAATAGACATAGACTTTCTGAGAACTAAATATAAAACATTTTGAGTGTGTAGATTTTCATTTGAAAATATAGATTAATACTTTGATTCAACTTTCTGGATCAAACAGTGAAAATAATTACTTCATATTTTATCAAATCCATTTCTTCCCAAGCAACAAAAACAAACAAACAAGCAAACAAACTCTCAGTTTCCATTCTGGATTTTTCAAGTGCTGCTCATCAACAGAAAACCATTTGCAGATGTGGTCCCGTTTCAAAGCTGGACAAATAATGGTTTTTATTTGTTGTCAAAATCAGCATGCAAAAAATAAATAAATAAAAAGTCAATAAGATCTGTCCTGGTGCTGTCTTTCGTTCTGCCTCTCCGTTTGAAAAGGTTCACCATGCAACCTGCCAGTACAGTAGAGCATACACAGCAACAGCAACAAGTGGGTTCCTTTACAGCCTCATCAACACTTCCTTCTTCCTTCAGTTTTGTCTCCAAACGCTGATATTTTGGTTGGGTGACTTCATGAAAATTATTCACTATTTCTAAAAGGATTCATTTTTCACGCATTATTTTTTGAGGCTAAGTAACATTCTATATTTGTATATAACATGAAGAATCTGAAATGCAGCATTGAAATTGTCAAGTGAAGCATATGATATGTTGGATGTGCCAAAAGAAATTGTCACCTTTCTTAATAAGCTTAAAATCTAAATCCTCCAAAGTTGGCCCAGGGCAAAATCCTCCATTCCTGAGAAGGAGGACGTGCCCTTACAATTGTACCCCTTACAATTATTCTCTTGGGATTTCCTGTTTCCTTAGGGATCTCTTGATTACATCCCCACTTCCACACTGGCTTGAGTGGGACAGAGAAGTGCTGCATCTAGGTTTGCACACTTGCCTTCTATTAACTAAGTGTGTAATTACCACTGTTTGTTGCTCCACGTAAACGAGCCACTCATGCAAGGCACACTTTTTCTTATGGAGGTAATATACAGGTCCTCCTTTGGAGAAATAATCATTTATTTAAATTGTTTGTAAAAATAATGCTGGAGACCTCATTGTTTAATCAAAAGTGTATACAATTTATAAATACTTAGGAGATTACTTATATCCTCAGTTAAAACCAATAATTAGTTTTGGCAATAGAAGTGTAAATATGATCTCAATGAAATGACTAACCACTATTCCTTGTTTGAAATTTTTAACCCCGAAATAGTCTTTAGTCTGACATATACAATTGTATTCCCCTAATTTAAGCAAACTTGACCTTTAGTCTTATTTACAAAATAGAGTCCCATTATTAAATTTGCAAACGAATTTTTCATTTTGAAAATAGTTAGGCAGAGCATAAAAACCCGTATTCTCGCTGGGCATTCAAATTTTTAATGTAGACATAAGTCTTCCGTAGTATATTTTTTACTCTAGAATACAATCCTAGAGGGTTTGTGAGCCCTTTGAAGTTATATGTAAAAATGTACGTCTTTGTATATATCATTTTGGGGGAAAAGGTAAAACAGTTTTCCTCAGAACCACAGCATAAAGTAAAATCCATTCATTGTGTGTAAGTTCATCTATATGTATGGGTTTTTAGATAATGAAAAATACCCATGGGTATTGACTCAATGAAGTACAGTATGAAGAATATCAATGAGTCCATCAGCATATGCACATAAGTGTATTTTTAGAACAGGAATACTCTTGGTCATAACATAAATGATATGTATTACAATGATACAATTTTATTACTCACTAGCTCATTTTATGCTCTGGTTTATCATCATAAAAATATTAATTTCTCATGATTTCTCTTCTTCACTTTATAGAAAATATTCTTTTATTGATAGAATAAATAAATGTCTTGAAATTAGTGTCAGCAAAATAGATTTAAGAATATCTGTTTAATGTGTATTTAGTGACATCTCACCAAATCTTGGTTACCTAAAAATACAGAAAAATATTTTGGATGTTTAAAAAAATGAATGTACAGAAGTAGAAGAGCTGCAACTGGACGGGCTTGCTCCAGATAATTTGTGTAAAGAAGTTCCTGGGTGACGGTTGGTATCACTTAACAAAAATGCTTTGCTGTGGTTTCCTTTTTGAATCAATGCTAATGGCATATATATTGACATTTGAAATAGAAGTGAGTTTTAAATAAATATAACATATAAATAACTATTAGATACAGTTCCATGAAAGAAAGGACTGTATCCTATTCAGTGCAGTATTCTCAGAGTCTGACATTCAATCAATAGTGGCTGAATGAGAAAATGATCAATTAATTAATCAATATTTGCTATAAATCCATAGATATCCTTCTGGTTCCTGGTAGTAGTAAGAGCAGTGCGTGATCTCAGTATAGTCTAAAAAACTCTTTAGATGTTCTTATATATATGAAAAGAATTTACTAATATGATGGACAAGCATTATGATACAGAAAAGTGATAACGTAATTGGGTGAACAAAACATTTTGACCTACAAAATACATAATGGTGATAAAAATATTAGTAACTAATTTTCATAGAGTCCTTGTACATTAAATGTATTAAGAAAAATTATTTAAGATATGTTAACAAGGCAAGGGTGAGTGCTTTTAATATCTAACCTGCCCATTCCAAATTATTTAATAATCTAGAGGATGTGCTTTGTTAAATTCACTATTTGCTATTGATGAATAGTCCAGACTTCGTGAAGTTACCTGTTAACTTGTAGATTTCTTTTCTAACACAGATCGAAATTATTTCTATCCAGGAGAAAAATAAATCCAACTGTTATGGATTGGTATCCCACAGGACATTAATCAGTTTTGTATCTTACCTAGAAATCTTGTACTAATAATGTTTCAAAATGCCTATAGATACCCAGATCCTCAAAATCCTGTGAATTAGCCTTGCCATCTGATTAGTTTATTCATTAATTAACGAGCTGGATAAAACCTTTGACATGTGTTTATTTTATATTTGTGTAAGAGTCATATTGTTAACTTTTTGAAAATTATGCTTAAACAATGTATTATTGTTATCTTCACAACCACATAAAGAAGGTACTAAAACCATCCCCATGCACTGTTATTATTACTAATAGTACAGTGGGTACTATTGTCATCCCTATAAGGAAACTGAGAATTGGGGAGGTTAAGTGACTTGTCCAAGGTCACACAGGTAGTAAGATTACAGACTCTGTAATATCACAAGCCTGTGCTCTTAACCACTGCACAGTGACAGCTGCCTGGAGGCTAGAAGAAAACTCACATTGAATAAACTGAAGCTAAATGCCATGTCTTGCATGAGTCTTAAAAGCATTTTGAAAGGCAAAGTAAATTTATAAAAGTACTTCCTTCATGAAGTGAATGTGAGCATAGAAACAATATATATTTTATGTATATGTATAATATGTATGATATATATATGCACACGCATACATAGATATATATAAAGAAACACTCTTGTAAGAAATGTCATCATAGTGCATTTTTTGCAACTGAATTCATAATAAAGGCAAAAGCCTTTGACCCATTCAGAGAATCAAGCTACATCTTTGTCAGCCCCAGGGTTTCACATTTGACATTACCAAGAATTACTATTGCAGCAAAATAATGACGTTTGAAAGTTATATTTGAGATAATTGACACTTTTGTCAAGACTCCCAGGAAAGAAAAGCCTTCTGGATAGCGGATGAATAGAGAAAATATTTGCAAGCTTTTGTTTTCTTTGTTTCTTGTTTTGTTTGTTTTAGTCTTCAAACTGGTAAACTTCCAACTGGTGTACCAGGGTTTGTGTCTTAAAATTACCATTTCCTTACCTGAAGGCTTTTATTTAGTATGTGAGGGCCTGATCAACAACACCTTTTCTTCAGCTGTCAAGGAAGGGCCACGTATGAGAGATTTTGCATCTTGTTTAGACTTTTTAAGCTGCAAAGGGTAGCAGTCAGTTGGTCTTTGTCTGCAGCGTTCTTTATTCTGGCCCTAAACTGCTTGGAAAATTGCCACTATTTCCATTGGCGGGCTCTGCTTCCTTTGAGAGTTGTTTTTAAATAAAGGCATATAGAGCAAATAGGCTTTTTTCTCTCTTAAGTGTCTAGAATGTTCCCAAACTGGAACTAGGGAAAAATTAAAAATAAAAGCCGTAACTGTTTTCCTCTTAAAGTCATTTCCCAAGTGTTGTCCCTAAGCCTGCTATATGAAAATAACCTCATCTACCTGTTTTTTAAAAAATGCATATATCTTGGCCTCATTCCTCATCTACTGGATCAGAAACTCTGATCTGGGATCAGGGAAACAGTATTTCAAGAAGCAACTCTGATGACCCCTGCACCTTATAAAGCACTGTCTTTAAAAAGTCTTCTTTTTATTTTTATACAACTTGGACTTTTACACAAATTCTTAACTTTTTACTCTGGAAAAAGCATGTATTTGCATTTTAACTAGTAACTTAGGAATCAGAGCTTACTTGTTAAATTCTGAGTCATTTTAAAGGAAAGTTAATTTGTTCTATTTTGAAAAACATATAGACTGGCTACTCAGGAGAATATTTTATGTATAGCAAGAAACTACTTAGTAGAATGAGTATCCTAACTGTTATAAATTATCTGATAGTCATGTTCCCAATTCGATGGTTGTATTTCTGGGACAGAGATGATATATTTTAATATAAAACCCAAATTAGGATTCCTCTAATCCATAAAGTACATGTGATATGTGATTGCATTTCTAAATTAGAATTGTAAGATGTTGTGTGTGTGTGTGTGTGTGTGTGTGTGTGGATGGATGGATGGATGGATGTATACATACACATAAGATATGCAAAATACATATGTATGTGTGTGTGTGTGTATATATATATATATATATATATATATATATATATACACACACACATATATACAAATTCTAATATAAATGTGAATATATTCACACATACCAAAAATTAAAACAACTTGGGACTTAAAATCAGATATCATTTTAGGAAAGACATTTCCCTTTTTTCCAAAGCTGAGATATTTCTGATTAGTCTGTTGTCATTTGTTTGTTCAGGCCTGGGAAAATCAACATGAGGTGGTTCTTATGAACTTCAAGGTCTAAATCATACAGATCCAGGTTTGTATTCCATCTCCACTACTTAATAGCTGTGATGCTCTCAGCAAGTTAATTACTTTTTCTAAGTCTGTTTTCTTATCTATGAAATAATGGTACTGATAGTGTCTACTAGATAGGGATACCAGGACTAACATTGTGCCTTGTTCCTAGCAAGCAGTGGCGATGCATCAAGCATACTTAACTATATGTAGAATTTTATTATTTCAGTGACTTATGGACAAATGACTTTTAATGAACATCGTTCCAAATGTACAATATTCTTAACATTCTGTGAAGACCGAAAGCAAGTCTTTAATACACACTATTTTTTTCTATTTTAGATTGTAAGTGGAAATTTTTAATGTTGGTAAATCACAGACTTTATTACAATAATAGAAAAAATTAAATAATTTCTTCCAATGGCTTATAGAGTTGTTGGAAATTTAAATAACATATCAAACTGCTTTACAAGAGTGCCCTTAAGAGGCTCAAGCAGTTTTCTGTAGTATTAGTAAAACCATTTTATAACCAACTTGAGAATGTGTGTGTGTGTGCACTTGCACAGACATGCGTTTTGGCAGGGAGAGTTATGTTTCATTAGCTAAAATGTCTTTGATTTTCAAAATTCATTTAAAAAAACCCATACCAGAATGAATAGTGTTATGCCAATGTTATCTTAGAGTCTTTACTTTTTTTATTTGTAGAGAATCTATGGTTAATAAATGGTTACTTTCTGGAGAAAATTAATAGACAATAATAGTTGTTAACATTTGTAGAGTTCTTTAGCCTTTACAAAGTAATTTTTATTTTCTTTTTATTTTAATTTCCTTCCTTCCTTACTTCCTTTCTCTCTCTCTCTCTTTCTTCCTTGGGCCTTCATTCCTGTGCCCCGGCTTTCTCTAGTTGTGGTGAGTGGGGGGCTACTCTTCATTGCAGTGCACTGGCTTCTCATTGCAGTGGCTTCTCTTCTTGCAGTGCATGGGCTCTATGCGCGCGGGCTTCATAGTTGCAACACATGGGCTCAGTAGTTGCTGCACGCGGGCCCTAGAGCGCACGGGCTTCAGTAGTTGTGGCTCGTGGGCTCTAGAGCGCAGGCTCAGTAGCTGTGGCTCTCAGGCTTAGTTGCTCCGTGGCATGTGGGATATTCCCGGACCAAGGATCAAACCCATGTCCCCTGCATTGGCAGGCGGATTCTTAACCACTGCGCCACCAGGGAAGTCCCTCTATTTTCATATTTAACCTTCTTAGTAGATATTTATGTTACTCTTCATGACAATAATAGTAACTAATAACACGTTGTTATCATCATCCTTATGCCCCCAATCTCACCTTCCTCCATACTGCTCTATCACTTTGTACAGATTACAGTGTGCATTTATTATATGGAATAATAACTGTTTGTTTAAGTGTCTCCTCCATGAGAATCTGGGTTCTTTGAGAAATGAAAACATGTCTTTTGATCCCTAATGCCTAGTACAGTGATACGCACATATCACTGAACAGTGATCAATGAATGAATGAGTAAATAATGGCTTTAGACCAGGGGTCTGCTAACTATGGCCTGTAGGTCAAATCCATCATGCTACCTATTTTTCGATAGCCCAGGGACTAGAAATGTTTTTTTATATTTTTAAATTGTTTTTAAAAATCAAAAGTATATTTCATGACACATAAAAATTATAGGAAATTCAAATTTCAGTGTCCATGAATAAGGTTTTCTTTATATACTCATTTGTCTATGGCTACTTTTGTGCTGTAATGATAGAATTGAGTAGTTGCAATAGAGACTGTATGGCCTGCAACGTTGAAAAATATTTACTCTCTGACCTTTTGCAGAATGTTTACAGATTTCCTGGTCTAGAGAGATTTAGTTTCTTGCCCAGGGTGCTACAAAAAGTAAATGATAGATCTGGAATCAAAGTCAGGTGTTTTGATTGAAAATTCAGTGCCTTTTCTTCTATACTATGCTAAGTCTTGAAAATTAATTCTGAACTACGCACCCTTGGTTCCAATTCTAGAGGTTCTTGTTGTTAGGCAGAACTGGATCTGAATCTAAACTCTACTCAGGGCTGAATATATTATTCACGGGGTCCAGTGCAAAATGAAATGCCAGGTGCCCACCAGGGAGTGGCAGGAACATCCCATGGCAGACAGGAAAGCTTCCGCATCGGGATATGCTAAATACAGGAGTGGGCTATCCAGTCCCAGGCAGAGACAGCCACTGTCCTCCCCCCATCCCTCTAGACCCATGGGGTACATGCCCAACACTGACCCTCAGGGAAGAGCATGGCATTGATCAAAGAGGAGTAGACAATTTGTTGGCGTCCAAAGCACCAGGGGACAGCGAGTGAAGGCAGGACAACACAAGAGCTGAGACTCCAAGCCCCTGGCTCATGCTCCATGGTCGCACTGGACTTCACTCACAAAATGTAAAGTCAAAGATACAGTTATTAAGCATCTCAAGACAGCAACCAAAGAGCATTAAACCCTGGTGTGGGCTCTTTCTGAGTTCAGTCACACGGATTGTACTTCCAGAAAGCCAACTGTGACTCTGCTACATAACCAGACATGATGGCTTTGCTAGTTAAAGAATCTCTCTGTGCCCCAGTTTATACAGTGATGCAATGCAGTTATGGTATCGATCTCACAAAGTTTGGAAGTCAATAGACCAGGCATATAAAGCAGTTAGCAATGGTCTTAGCTGTTTATTTTTTAATTTCCTGTACTTCCTTCCAGGACTGAATCAAGCAGTATTATTACCATCATAAAGGACTAAATTATGTCATTTCATTATTCTTGAGTTGAAACAAAATTCCTTCCTATCGTGAACTTCATCGACGACTAGATCATATATTCTCCTAAAAAGATGTCCACACTAGAAGTAAATTGAGCCATGAGTTACAGCCATTTGGTCCTTGTGAATAAGTCTTTCCCCGGGTACTTGTTAGCTAGTCTATACCCTTTGGGTCTGCACTTGTAAAGCAAATGAGAAACATTCTTCAGGGCGCTTTCAGACCTTTGCATTAGTTGTAGCATGCCAGGGCAAGGCTCCAGGCTTGAAAAATTTATGGTCACACACATTAAACCTACAGCAACACCTATGTTGCTTATCCTCATTATTCTCCAGGATTCTATCCAGCAGACAAAGAAGTATCATCCATTCCCCTTACCATCAGTGAAGTAGTCAGCATGCACTTTTTTTTGTCTGTTAGTGGATATACTGCCCTCTTGGTCAGATGGATTCCATACTGCTGGTGCTCAGCTGCTTTTGGGGGTCTTTGTGATTCTATGTAATCAACTCACAGCTTTAGGAAAAAATGCAATAATTCTATTCTGTTACCACAGAAAACTAAGATTGTGAATAAACTCAATGTCCTCATAAAAGTATCATTAGCAAGATTATCTCACCCATTGAGATGTTGGTTGTTTTTAATTTGAGAAAGAATATTTCCTCTTTTAGCTTTTGCTTTTTGTGCTCAGGGTCACATAATAGTGTGTCCTAGTAAAGAATAATTTCCCAGATTTTATTTGTTCTTCATATTGAGTCACACTCAACTTTTATTTGGAAAATAATTTATCCATAAGTGGTTTGTTTTTTCATAAAAGCTAGTCATTTGTTTTGAATAATAGCATTCAGTAAGTGTTGAATTAAGGTGAAGCCACAGAATTCCTTAATATTTTAATTAGTTTGCAACTTATTAAGGAATAATATCTATTGGTATATTGTCGTCCATCAAATTGTAACTCCAAGTTGTATTTGTAATGCCCCCATTTCTGAGAAGCTTATAGCACTGTACAGAAGTAAGTCACTAATCCTTCAGATACTTTTGTACTCCAGTATCTACTCATTCTTATCCTTAGTTCTATAATTATAAATTAATGATGGTAACTTTGAACTTTGAGTTACTAATATAGTACCATTACAACAAAATAATACTTGGTTGATTATAAGAAGACCATTTTGTACTATCCATATCAATATGTTACGGTAATTTTTGGTGATAAGAAGCATCAGTTTTTCACAGATTTATCATATTTACAGAGAATTCAGAAGTATATGGATTCTTGAACATAGTCAATATTAATTCCCTAAATGTCATGAATATTCACTTTCAAGAGTATTAAATAGGATTTTTTTAGGTTACAATATCAGCAATCCACTCAAACTATCTTCTGTTAATAAAGAAAAAGTATTTGACTCATATCTGAACAGGCCAGGGGTTCAGAGTCTCACACAATGTCATAAAGGCTCAGTTTTTCTCCATATTCTCAGCTGTTTTCTTCTGTTAGCTTTATTATCAAGCCTTTGTTATCTTTATAGAAATACGGCAGTCACAGCACCTCCAGGCTTATATTTTACTGGCTTTACAATGCCAACAGAACAGAAGATCTCTTTTCCAATAGTTCCAGGAAAAATCCTGGGATTGAGCATCACTGTAATTATTTTAGCCAATCTGAGGCATGTTGGCAGAAGCTGAGTATGTGGCCAGACTCACCTAAGTCATAGGAGAAAAGAATGAAGAGGAGTAGTTCTCTAAGGAAAATCAGGATGCTCTTACTGGGAGAGAGGAGAATAGATTCTGCAAAGGGAAAAACAAGAAATGTCCTCCATATTTTAACAATAGAAATAGATGAATTTTAAAGACCCTGAGTGTATCTTGATAATTTGTTTTATTGATAGATTATTTTGAAAGCATATTATGTGTTGGTTGACAATCTTCTAAATTCTTGTCTCATATTGTCTTTTGTAAATATTACATATTTTTGAACTGAATGGTACTTAACCCATTACCCTAGATTAAAGTATATTGAATGTGTTCAGCTCCTCCCTTCAGGGAGATAAAATGTTATTACTATGTCATAGTTATCCCTATTGAGGAATCTTTTATTGTATCTTTTACCTGAAATGAGTGTGTTACATTTCTATTTACTTACTAATATTTTTTTAGAATTTATTTTATCTGTGAGAATACTATCTGGAAATAGTAACTGAGATTATTAACAATTTCTTTCAAAAAGTAAAAAGATTATTTATTTTAAGATCTCTGAAGAGAAAGCAGATTTAAGTTTCAAAAACCCACTCAAAAAGAATCTTAATGATACAAGAATCGCTAATAGAAACTGACAATTAGGGAGAAAGACTGTTAAGGGCTGAGTTAGCTGGAGTAAATGATGGAGGAAGCAACTACTAATTAAAACACCATCCCTACAATTTTCTCTCCTCTCAGTGGAAGAGAGACCCCTCTAGTGCCAGGTTAAACATTTTCTCTTTGCTCTGAATTCCATCCCTTCCAGCCACTTCAGGAACCTTGATCCACTAACTATCCCCCATGGCTATCTTTATACTCTCCCCATAATCCTTTCTCTTCCATTCGTAAGATCTCTCCCACTCTATATATCTTTTTCTATCTACTGCCCATCTCTCTCCTGTCCTTGGGATCTGTAATCCTGAGAATGATGTCATGTGATATTTTCCACTTTTTCATGTTTCATTTATTCATCAACTATGACCACCACTAAACTCAAGTTGCTTTCATCTGAATTACAATGGCCATGCATTTGCCAATTCCAGCAGATGCTGTGGATTTTCATACAATTTTTTCATCCTTGTTTTCCATAAACAAGGATTTTACTATACCTCTGACTCCGATATTTTTTTTTTCTCTCTTGATTCAGTCCACTTCCAAGTGGCTTTTAACATATCACTTTTTTGTAACCGGTGGAGCAACAGCCAGAGTTGAACACGGTTCTGCTGGTCTAAGCCCCATGCTGTTTCAGTTATAAACCCTGTAGAAAATATAATATCGCAGGCGTCATTTTAAATCCTCAGTTTATTTAGGGGTTTTAAAACAGAAGATATATTGCCATCACCCTTTTAACTGAGTAAGACATAAAGGAAGTTTTTAGAAGTCTACACAGAAAACCTCAGTAAAAATCCAAGAAACTGCTACAATTCTTTTCTTCCTTCTCACCCTGGCACTTCCTACATCATTTTGGCTGGTGCATTTATTAGAATCAGTTTTCTTGAATTCTGATTCTTACCTTTACATTTTGAAATTTTTAATTTGTTACTAAAATATAATATGCAGGGAGGTGACTGAACACAAAAGACATATTTTATGAAAGACAGACTTCAAGACTTCAAATTTGGGTTTATTTGGTATCTCTAATATATGACAGAATATTTTAAAAATTAAATTCACAGGCAAAAGTTTCAAGTGATTAAAAGACCATGATTATTTGGTAATAATAATGGTCCTTTTTTATTTTTTGAAATAATTAATAGATACACAGGAACTTGCCAAATTGTACATAGAGGTTGCAGGTACCCTTCACCCATTACCCTAATAGTTACATTTTATATAACTTTAATACTTTATGAAAACCAGGAAATTAGCTTTGGTAAAATGTGCTTGCATATTTCTATGCCATTTTCTCAAATGTGTAAGTTTGTCTGACTACCACCACAAGTAAGATACAGAATTGTTCTATCACCACAAATATCCTTCTCATGCTACCCACACACTCTCTCCCACAACCCTGAGCCCCTGATAACCACTACTCAGTTTTCCACCTGTATAATTTTATCATTTTGAGAAGGTTATATAAATGGAATCCTATAGTATAGGAAATTTTGAGATTGGCTTTTTTCACTCAACATAGTGCTCTTGAGATACACCCAAGTTATGTATGTATCAATAGTTGGTTCTTTTTTATTGCTGATTGCTTTTTATTGCTTTGAGGTGAAGCATTTCACATTCAAATTGTTGCAATATCACTCAGTAATGGACTCAAATGAAAACCAGTTGAACTGTACACGTGCATTATGGCAACAATAGATAAGAAAATGAAATAGAATTGGTATAACTCTGCCTTCCTAAAATCTAACAGTTTCTTTCATGGGAAATTCTAGAAAGGACTTAACCTGTTCCTTAGTAGAACGAGTGGCTTTCTGCATGCTATAATCTGAGTGGGTCTAAAAGCTCCCTTCCTAAAAAAATACTGCTCTAGGTTTGCCTTAGTCCTTGAAATTCCCATCATTAATCAATAATAACTGTCAATGAAAACTCTTCTTTACTTAAAATTGCATTATATGTTTGAAAGGGCATGGAAGAAATAAAGTATTAATCCATTATCCCACTAATTGTAATAGCAAATATATGAGGGTGAAAGGGGAGTTGATATATATTATTTGAAATTCTGGACTTCTGTGAAACTTAATTACCTAAAAAAAATTAAATAAAATAAATCTCATACTTTTGAAAATTTCCCAAGAACTACTGCTTGTACCTCACTTATGGTCATTTTTTCCCCTCTCCTCCTAAAATTAGAAATTGATTAGATTGGGGAAGATTCTCTTCATTCACATTAAGGTTACATTGTATACTCACTCTTCTGGAAATTAAAGAATATTTGAATATTAACAGTTCAACAACCCAACACAATAGCTTTTGTAAGAGACTCAACATTTTGAAATAGGTTATAAAACATCACTTGAGATATAAAATAATTTTAAATATCTAGGATTTTGTTTCAGTTAAGTGGTTTCCTGGAAAACAAACTCTAAAATAATGGCAACTACTAAGTTATTAAAGTCAGAGAAATCATGTGATTGTTCTAAAATCCTTGTAGTAAAATGGTACCTACATCTTTCTGGAGGAAGAACAAGAGTCTGGAAATCTCTACAGATTACAAATCAGGAAACGCTGTAACACTTAGACTCCTTACAAAACAAACCCGTCACACTTAGTCTCTGGTGTACCAGGATGTCTGCCCCAGGAAGAAATAGATTTTCCTCTATAGTCAAGTAATTTTTAAAAGCTGAAAAATTCCTCTAAGAACCACAAAACAACAGCCACACATTCAACTATAGGAATGAAAAGACATGCTCTGTGGGTGCTGCAGTTGGATCTTAGTAAAGCTGAATGTCATGATCAAGGTTTCCAAATTCAGACAAGGTTATATGAGCCTTTACCTCCAAAGCATGACCGGCAGACTCCATTATTCAGGTGGATCTGTATAATTTAAGCCCCTGAGTTTTTATCTCCATCTGTGTATCTAAACTTATGCCAGAAGTTTCTACAAGTAGTTATAATTTATATTTACTAAAGAACAATCTCAGAAATAAAAGTATTAATGAAAGCAAAAGTGAAGATAATTTGTAAAATCTGTTTGTGCTAGTGGTCTCAATAATATAGGCTAAAATTATTTTAACTTCTTAAGGTAACATTAATATGTTAGTCGAGATACTGTTTATGGCATTATTTCTTTAATATTTTATATTTTTCATTTTAAGATTTTAAATGTGAATTTTCTTCCTGAGGGTACTTTATAATTATGTTTTTATATGTACATCATATATCTTGTTTTGAAGTTCTTGGTGCTTTAAATGCAATAAATTTCTTGCCATGGATATCACATCTGCATATTGCTGGTCCTTCACTATTTCTTTTTCAAACAAGGCAAGGCATGGCATAAGTTCTATTTAGAAATAAAAAAATTTAATCTATTTCTGTGCGTTGCTTAAGTTCTCATTTTTTGAGTTAATATATTTTTCAGATACTTTGGACGTTTTATATGTTATATTTCCACTTTTAATTCCTAATTTCTTAATTGGAGATGGACTGTATTCTCTTCTCTGAAGAGAGTTATTTGGCAGCTTAGAAATTCATCCACTGGATTATAAATCCCATACGAGCATGGATTTTACTCATCATCAAATCCCTAGCACTTAGCACACAACAAGCAGCCAATTCTTTTGACATTTTTTAATGGAGCACTCACTGCGTGCTAGCCTTCTTCTGGGCACTAGTGATAAGCAGTAACCCAAAATCCTCTCTCTTGTGGAGCTAAAATTCCAGTGGGGAGGAGACAAACAGTAAACACATAAATACGCATGTAAATGACTTAATAAAGGTGATATGAAGACAAAGTAGGATAAGTGAGAGAGAATGCCAACTTTATACAACTTTGTAATTTAATGAATGAGAAAAATAAGGCTTATGAAAGGTCAAATGACATTTACAACTCACTCAGCTAGATAGCAACATAGTCAGCACTTGTTTTCTTGAACTACAAAGCCAATGTTATTTCCACGATTGAGTACTGGCTTTTAATGTTGTAAGTGGGAGAAGACACTATTCTATAATATTACAGCTCCTTCTCTTGAGCATGAAGTTTGAATGAACATCTTCCTGTTTAAATACAAATTCTTCAAGGATAATAATTGTATCTTAATTACATAAGACAATTTATTGCTTTTGAAACAGAAATTCCAAGTTTTTCACACTGGAGTGGAATTTTCTAGGAAACAGTGAAATGTCATTTTGTGGCTAATTACCCTATTAATTTGTTTTAATTAAAATGAAAATAATCTTATGATAAGTTCATTCAGAAATGTTATTTTTTCCAAATAAGTGTATTGTTCTTTTTTAAGGTATGTAGTGTACACACACACACACACACTATCCAAATACAAAATGGGAAGAAACATGAATATAAAATTTATAAAATTAAATATACAAATGATCGTTTAATGTATCCAGAAAAGAGGGGATATATTTATACATATAACTGATTCACTTTGCTGTACAGCAGAAAGTAACACAACATTGTAAAGCAACTATACTCCTAAAAAAAGTAATAAAAAAAGAAAAATGTACAACTTTACTCAAAATCAAAGACATGCAAATTTAAAAATTAATGAAACCCTTTTCTTTCTTTTTTTTTTTTTTTTTGGTTTAACCTTTCAAATTAACAAAGATTTGTAACTAATAATAATGATTTGAGGGAGACACTTTCATCTTATACTTCTGTCAGGAGGGTTAATGACACAAATTTACTAGAGTTCTATTTAACAATAAATTTCAAGTACCTTAAAAATTCTGTAGTTTAGACAGGCGAATTTCACATCCAGAAATTTATTCTTCGAAAAAAATCATGAAAGAAAATTTTGTGATTCACTGCAATGGGTTGAGTCCTTTTTTTTTTTGTTTTAGGATTTTTAATAGTTAGTATGCAAAGATTCCTCATTTTCCAGAAGCGAGAGTCCTAAATGCGAATAGATTATTCCCCAATCTAGTCAACTTCTGATTTTAAGAGAAGAGGGAAAAAAGTGACCATGAATGAGGCATGAGCAGCAGTTCTTGGGAAATCTTCAAAGGATAAAATTTATTTTATTAGTTTTTGTAAGGTATTGAGCATCATAGAAGTCTGGAATTTCAAGTAATATACTGAGAATACATTTTTTAAAGAGCAGATATTAGGTACAAGATGTTTAGAATAACAAAAAGAAATATTCTAAATGTTTTGAAATGAGAAAATGCTGTAACAAATCAATAAATTATGATATATTTTTAAAATTTTATATTATGTCAATATGAGAAATATTTTCAAAGATTACTTAATGATATAGAAAATCTCCCAGTGTTTTATTAATCAAAAAATCATAAAGAAAAATATGTACACCCAAAAAATGCAAAATGGGATATATAAATTTTTTATACACATTTAATTCTATACAGGAACAGGAAAAAAAAAGCCTAGAAAAAGTTAACCAAAGATGATGCTAACAGTAGGTATTTTTGTATTCTGGAATTAAGTGATTTTTGCTTTCTTCATCATAATTTTCTATTTACCTAGATTTTCTGTAGTTGCCTGTAATATGTATGCACTATCTTTCTAAAATTTCTAACATTTGTCTTTGATTGTTTTGTAATAAGTGAAACAAAATAATTACATTTAAATGCAAAGTTAACCATTTCTACCTGCCTGCCAATGTCCCGACTCTGCTCTCATCCCACTGAAAAGAAAATATTAAGAAGCCTGGGGTGTATCTTTCCACATATTTCTCATAGTTGATACAAACCTATACATTTTTAAATGTTTGTTTTTAATTTCTGTTTTACCAAAACAAAACTGTTATGCTCACTATTTTGCAGCTCTTTTTCATTTAGTATATCATGATCGTCTGACGAGCAGATCTACCGTTCAGATTTCTTTATGCATGTATCATTTACATAAGTATGATTGTACTGAAATGAAAGATTTCATGTGGATTTTTTATTACAACCTTTTTAAACTTTCTCTTTATTCTATAACTTTCCATGCATTCATTTTCACTCCCAGATAGTAATCTGTCAAAATTTACTTATGTAATTACCCACATGTACATAGTTTTATTTGCTTTTTAAAAATATAATATTGTATACACTTATTTGCATCTTACTATTATTGCTTAATACAATTTTAGTAGAATCTTAAAGTCACCCATGCTAATTCAGTCTTTTTAGTGACAGCCTAATATTCCACACTGTTGATGTGCTATAATTAATCCAATTATTCATCTATAGCATTTTTTTTTACAACGATACAGTCAACATCCCTGATCATCTAACCTAATGAATTGGTGCTTTACTTGCTATGGGATAGATATTCAGGAGTGGGATTGCCAGGTTTAAGGATAGGTATCTTTTAAATTGAAGTAGATAGTGATAGATTCCTCTCCCATATCCAAAAAAGCTATAACAATGTACATTTCTACAAGCAATAGATGAGAATATGTTTCTCCCAAGATTTCCACTAGCAATAAATATTATTTCCAGTCTGATAGGTATGAATGGTATTTTATTGTTTGTTTCACATGTATTCCCCTAATCCTATTTCACCATATTTTTATGTTTATTAGCCTTTGAATTTTCTCTGGTGTGAACTGATTATCCATAATTTCTTTTCCAGTTCAAGTTTCTATTGCATTTTGTCTTCTTGTCAGTTTAACAATTTTTTGTGGGATTTTAGCCTTTAATCTACCATTCTCATTACAAATTATATAGAGAAAGTCTATCTATATTTCTTTACAGTTTATGCATTTCTGTTCTTGTTTAAAAGGTCTCCCTCTTAACTTTTACACGTGGCCTCCAAAGTTTACTTCTAAAATTACTGTTCCTTAATCCATCTGGAATTTGTTTTGCACATGATATGAAGTAGGAGTCCAACCTGGTTTCATTCTGAAATAATACTCAGATGTTCCTACAATTCCACTCCTGGGTATTTATCTGAAGAAAATGTAAACACTAATATGAAAAAAAATATGTACACCCCCATGTTCATAGCAGCACTATTTATAAGAGCTGAAATATGGAATCAACTAAGTACTCACTGGCAGATGAATGGATAAAGAAGATGTGATATATACTTATATATGAATGAAATCTTGCCATTTGTGACAACATGGTTGGACCTGGAGGGTATTAGGTAAAATAAGTCAGACAGAGAAAGACAAATATTGTATGCTTTCACTTACATGTGAAATGTAAAAGACAAAACAAATGAATAAATATAACAAAGCAGAAACAGACTCACAGATACAGAGAACAAACTACTGATTACCAGAGGAGAGGGGGTCAGGGGAGGGGCTAAATAGTTGAAGGGGATTAAGAGGTGCAAACTACAGTTTTAAAATAAATAAGTCACAGGAATGTAATGTATAGCACAGGGACTATAGTCAATATTTTATAATAACTTTGTATGGTATGTAATCTATACAAATATTGAATCACTATGTTGTATACCTGAAACTAGTATAATATTGTAAGTCAACTACACTTCAATAAAAATAAATATATAATCAGCAAAAAATTAATAATAATACCCAGTTATGTTTATTGAATAAACCACATTCTCCTCCACTGAATTGATACTGCCTATGTCATACATTAAATTTTCATATGTTCTGCAAAAAATCTGTAGAATCTTTATTCTACTACATTGGTCTGTTTTCATTCTTATAAGACAACCATATGATCTATTTTTTTTTAACATCTTTATTGGAGTATAATTGCTTTACAATGGTGTGTTAGTTTCTGCTTTATAACAAAGTGAATCAGCTATATGCATACGTATATCCCGATATCCCCTCCCTCTTGCGTCTCCCTCCCACCCTCCCTATCCCACCCCTCTAGGTGGTCACAAAACACCGAGCTGATCTCCCTGTGCTATGTAGCTGCTTCCCACCAGCTATCTATTTTACATTTGGTAGTGTACATATGTCCACGCCACTCTCTCACTTCGTCCCAGCTAACCCTTCCCCCTCCCAGTGTCCCCAAGTCCACTCTCTATGTCTGCTGATCTATTTTTAATATGGACTATTTGCTAAAGCAAATTCCTCCTTAGTAATCTTTTTTATATTCACTTAGCTGTTCTTAGACATTTATTCTTCCTTGAGAAATTTATGTTTGTCCTAGGTGCTTTAAACTAATCCCCATTGTGATTCTAATTGCAATTCTTTTCCCACTAAACATGGTATTTCAGTGTTAATATTTTTATGTCCTTCAATAAAGTTTTATAGTTTATCCATAATCTGACATAGTTTAAATAATATTTTAATGCCTACTTTTAAAAGCTAGTAAAATTTAGCTGTGAATCCATCTTATTTTGGTGCCTTTTTAATGTCATTTTTAAATCTTTGCATTTATTTCTATAGTAACTGATCCATTCTTATGTTAATCTTAGTAATTAATATTTTTCTAGAAATCATTTTATCTAAGATTTAGACTCTACTTCCAAAATGTTACATGTAGTGTTCTCTAATGATTCTTATAGTTTTTCAACAAAAAACTATAGTTTTGATGGTTTCTTTTTTATTCTTATATTTGTCATTTCTATTTTCTCAAATTGTTTAGAGTTATAAGAATCAAATTTGAGATTCATTTCTAAGTTCTAAGATTTCTCTTTTCTAATTAATTGATTTTAGCTTTTGTCTTTCTTGATCACTTTTTTGTTTATTTTTGTTCTTTTTTCTAAATTTCAATTATTTTTCTTTAATAATTAGGACCACCAAGGGTATTTATTTATTTCTTAAAATAGCTTTTGTTAGTTTCCATTCATTTTGGAAGGGTTAAACTTTTCATTAATTTCTTAAAAATTTAATACCAGCCTTGATTTCCTTTTTTTTTTTTTTTATCTAAGAGTTATTTCAATGACACATCTTAATTTCTTAGTAGTAAAGATTTGGAGAAATAGTTTTAGTACTTATTTTTATTGTTATTGTTTATAATCAGAAAAAATACATTTATTTGCAATAGATAAAATCGAATCTGCTTATTATACACTCTTGTATTTTTGTTCCATGGTTTGAAATATTTTTCCTCTTGAAATTTCAGAGCACTAATTTAAAGACTTGACCTTGCCATCCAATCTAATTTTTTAATGTTTAAAAATTGTGTGATTGTAGTTCTAGAAATAAGGTATTGTTTCATTCCTGAATGTTTTAAGTATTTTTTGTTGTGGTGGTGATTGTGGTTGTGGTTGTGGTTGTTTGTCCAGGTTGTTTATTTGTTTTTGTCTCCTCGAGCAGCTCTATTTCCTTAATCTTTCCTAATTGTTCTCTCTCTCTCTGCCTCCCCTCCATAGATTCATTGTTAACATTCTTTATGTGTTTAATGGAATTCTGTTGCATTTGCTGAGATCCCTGCAATACTAGGAGCTCAGACAATCAGTGATGGACGGTGCTACAGTCACTTCTCTTGTAGGTAGTGGTGAATTACCAGTCAGCTTGTCGGTTTCCCAAGGCATCTGGAGGCAGTGCTTCACTCCCTGTTTCCTTGTGCTCTCCAAGGAACTGTTACTATAAATTCTTTTTTTTTTTTTGGCTGTGTTGGGTCTTCTTTGCTGAGCACGGGCTTTCTCTAGTTGTGGCGAGTGGGGGCTACTCTTCGTTGTGGTACGCAGGCTTCTCACTGTGGTGGCTTCTCTTGTGGAGCACGGGCTCTAGGTGCGCAGGCTTCAGTAGTTGTAGCACGCAGGCTTAGTAGTTGTGGGCTTTAGAGTGCAAGCTCAGTTGTGGTACACAGGCTTAGTTGCTCTGTGGCATGTGGGATCTTCCTAGACCAGGGATCGAACCCATGTCCTCTGCATTGGCAGGTGGATTCTTAACCACTGTGCCACCAGGGAAGTCCCCGCTATAAATCTTGATCTTCTCCTTTTCCTGATATTCCAGAGATCTCCATGAATCAAGGTCTACCTAGAATCAGCTTTGTTCAGATTTTCACCCCAGAGCCTTCCCAAAGCTGTCTTTCAAGCATTTCTCCAAAACTGATGGTTAAAGACTGCAGTGGCTTTTTCTCCAAATATCCTTAGCCAGTCTGAATGGCAGAATCATAAAAGAGAAGGAATTTGTTTATCAGGAGTAAAAGAATAGAGGGTTGCATTTAGTTGCCACATTTCCAGAATCCTCTTTTCCACCCATTGTATTACCTATATCAGAATAAACTAACGTGGTAAAATTAGGTATGGGCGGCAGGGAGTATATGTAAAATCTCTACCTTCCACTCAGTTTTTCTGTGAATCTGAAACTGCTCTAAAAAATAAAGTATGTTTAAAAAATATATATGTATATAGAAGTAAATATATTTGAATATGATTTAAAAGTTTAAAATATCCAAAGGGACAACCTATACTTGTATAACATAGATTTGACATTTATACCTGTTCTTTGTGGTATACACAAAATGAAACTGCTTTCTGCAAAGAAATTCTCCCAACACTACGGAGGAAGACAAACCTCCAATCAGTTGCCACTAATAGTTATTAAACCAAAAAGGTTAAATTTTAAAAATTGCAGCATATGCACCTAACCAATTTTCTCCTCCATATATGCCAATGTAAAGATGTGCATTTAGATAAATGTAATATAGAAAATAGTGCAGCCTGTGTCATACCTCTAAGAATGGAATAAAAGGCTTGTGAACTGCTCTTATAAAGTTCAGTCTGTATGTCCTCACATTAAGTTTTAACCCTCTGAGGATCTCAGAACACAGTCCTTGGAACATTATTAGTAAAAATGATGTACATCAGCTTCCATTGATTCTGGTGATGCTTTCACAGAGTTACAGCCTGTGTTACCCTTTTATTGCTCCAGACTCATTAGGGTTTTTTATGTCTTCCTTCCTTCCTTTATAACATTGCTCTACCTAGGACTATTCCGTGAAATGAAGAAATTATTTTATCATGTTCATTTTTTCCGCTCGAAGAGCACGATGAGGCAGAATGGAGATAAGCAGGAGAAAGTTATCTCTGTGTTTTCAGAAATACAACTTGGCAAATATTTTAATGTTTTACCAAATTAAAATATTTTCCAATAAAGAGAAAATTCTAGGCAAACTTGTCTAGTTCTGGTAGAAAATGAATACAGATTATTAAATCATCATAATTTATATTCTGTAAGCAGACTATGATGAACAGGAAGAATATCAAATATATAATCCATGTTTTTAAAATTAATTTTCCTATCTAAAGCCAGCTGTACAGATTTATAACACGACAAATACCTTCCAAAAGAAAGGATGATCCTAGTGATTTTTTTCCATAATAAATAGACCCAACATAGAAAAATAGAGGATAACTAATTTTGAAGATGGTATTTTAAATGTCCATGATCTTAATCTCATTCAGAAGAAGGCAGGATCCCTTAAACCCTTCCAAAATTGTTCTTTAACAGAATAAGCTATCTTTGATTATGGACTTACAAACTTGGTTACAAATCCTGACTCTCAGTAGCTCTAAACTTTGTCAGTTTCTCACCCTCTATTCCACTATCATTGGAATAATATTCCTTAGGGTTCTGTCACAGGCACTGTTCTTATTCCTTGGTATACTCTTGCCTTATTAGTCAGTGAGTTTCAAGTATGTTTCTTAAATGCAGGCCTGTCTTCTGAATTCCAGATCCACATATCTAATAATAACTCATATTCTTACTTGGATGTCTCAAAGGCATCTCAAACACAAGATGTCCAACAGAACTCATAAATTTTCTTCTCAAACAAACATCTCCTGGAACATTGCCTTTCACAGTGGATGGCTCCATGCCCCCTATTTTTGATGCCAGAATTTTGAAACTATTGTTTGTCTCCAAATACCCCATGCCAAGTAAAGCCCATGTCAATCCTAAATATTTCTTTAATGTATCAGTGTCTCAACCCTCATTTCTGTCACCCTTCCCTGATCTGCCACGACAGCCTCTCAGTTGTTCTGGGAGTCCCCAAACTGTCTCCCTTCCAATCCATTTATTCTCTTGCAACTGGAAGAATACTTTAAAATCTGAACCTTTTTGAGACACATTTGCTTAAAATCCTTCCATCATTTTTCATTGTTCTTAAGATCCAGGGACCACTGTGTGCTGACCTCTTCAGCCTCACCCTCAACCACTTCTTCCCTTCCTTCAGTCATTCTGTACTTGTTTCAGTTTCTGAAATACTCTAAACTTGACTTTATCTGTAGACATTCCTATGTGGTATAGCATTTTCCCAAGAAGGTTTTTTCCCTACGCAGCTTCCCTTGCTTCATCTAACTTATTCCATCCTACATCTCGTCTAAGACATGGTATCTTCAGAGAAATCTTCCCTGACTTCCTGAACCCTGTTGCCGAAACTCAGCCTCTGTTCACCCGTGCCGAATAGAAATGTGGAGACAGAGATTTGGGTGAAGTAGAAAAGAGTAGCTTTTATTGCTTTGCCAGGCGAAGGGGGCCACGGCGAGCTAATGCCCTCAAGACCGTGTGACCCACCCTGGAGGCGGTAGTGAGGAGTTTTATAGTGTTCAAGGAGCAGGGCAAGATCAGCTCGTGGACAATTCTCGGATTGGTTGGCAGCAAGGTGAAGTTTCAAGCATCATCAACCTTCTGGTTTCAACCAGTCTAGGGTCTATGTGCTGCGATCAGCTGTTTTCATCTGGAGGGGGTCTGCTTCCTGTAAAAACAACGTAGGAAAAAAAAAAAAAAAAACAACGTAGGAGTGTGTGTCAGGCCTATATCTGTATCTTCAGGGAACTGGGAGTTCGGCAATTCTGCGATGTGGCAGCATTGTAGTCTAAATTGTTACCAGTTCCCCATCTTCACATTTCCCATCATTAACTCTTGAGTCAGCATTTTACTTCAAAAGACAAGGACACAGGGGCTTGTACATGGTTTCACTCCCATTGATGGTCTTTCTGTTTTAGAGACTAACAGCACTCTGATTTTTCCTTTTACTTACACACACTTTTTTACTTACATCACACTTTTACTTACACGTTCAATACCTTTCTTTTCCAGCAGAATGTAAGGGCAATGGGGGCGGAGGGGGGGAACTACATCAGTCTCATTTTTTTTACCACTATGTCCTAGCACTTAATACATCGTTTTAAATATTATAGATTATTAATACTTTTATAGAGTATATATATTATAGTATATATATAATATATAAGTGAGTGAGTGAATAAAGGCTAGGCAAATTAACTTATGTTTCTTCACCTTTAAATTGGAGATATTAATACATATCTTCTTGGGTCATTGTAAAAGTTCAGTGGAAAGGGTAAAACAATTTTTTAAACAGTATCAGTTTCTGTTCTTCTTGTCAGACTTGATATATGCAGACGAAATGTGTATTTGTTTTTAATTGCTGCTGTAATAAATTACCACAAACTTAGCAGCCTAAACAACACAAATTGATTATTTTACAGTTTGGTAAGTGAGAAGTCCAATACGAGCCACACTAAGAGAAAATGAGTGTTGGCAGAACTCCGTTCCATCCAAAGACTCTAGGGAAGAATATATTTTCTTGCCTTTTCCAGCTTCTAGAGGCCACCCATATTCCTTGGTACATGCCCCTCTTCCTCCGTCTTCAAAGCCAGCAACAACAGGCTGAGTCTTTCTCACGTTTCAACTTTCTCCTTCTTTTCCTGTTTCATCTTTCTGACCCAGCTAGAAATGTTTCTCATATTAGATTGGATCCACCCAGATAATCCAGGATAATATTCCCACCTTAAGATCTGTACCCTTAATCACATCTGCAGAGTCTCTTGCCATCATATAAGGTAACATTTGCAGGATCTGAGGATTAGAGCATGGATATTTTTGGAGGTTATTATTTTGCTTACCATAACATGTGATGATATCACTATTATTTTTATTATCAAACTAAAATGTTCTAATGCCATAAAGTTAAAAAAAAAAAAAAAAAAGGAAAGAAAAAAAATGGTAAAGTGTACCATTACTGTCTTTCTCCTTTGGTAAGGAACGCAGTAGTAAAAGGAGAAAGAGAATCATAACTTACTCTCCACTCCCCCAACTTAAACTCAGGCCCTTGTCTAATTACTTTCAGTAAATCTCAAAATGCTTTTTGTGGGTAAAGGAGTTCAAGGCTTGATAAAATGCTTGACAACACGTAGAGTGTGAGTCTACAGCTTTCACTGAGTGAAGTCATGTACAGAGCACTGTAAAAATTTGTTTACCTCAGGCATGTGCCCAAGCCTGAATAGGTCTAGCTCATTGTGACTTGTGGTCTCCTATGAACATATGCTCAGTCTTAACTGTCTGTATTGGGATTGGATCTGTAAAAACTTCACCCTCAGCCAGCATGTTGCCTTGATTGGCATAGGAAGACAACTATATCCTTTGTGCTTTGCTACCTCTCGGGCTTACTTTCTATCAACATGAAACAGCCTCCATATCAACTCACCTTTTTGCCTATCCATATTTTACTTCTTAAAGAAGTATTTTAATTTCTTGAATTTTTTTTAAAGAACTACTTTATTTATTTATTTATTAAAAATTTTTTTAAAAAATTTTGGCCATGCTGTGTGGGTTGCGGGATCTTAGTTCCCTGACCAGAGACTGAACCCAGGCCCTCGGCAGTGAGAGCCTGGAGTCCTAACCACTGGACTGCCAGGGAATTACCTACTTTCTTGAATGTTATTATCTATATTTTGGAATCCTGAAGTACCATACTCATGGATGAGGTTTCTATTCTTTCAAATACCTACAATCACCTGTAAAATTAATTTTGTCTGAGAAAGATGGATACTCTTTGTTTTATACAACAAAGGGACATTTTGTGAATACTTCCTCCTTTTACTAAAACCAAGCATGATATGTTTATCGAGAATGATAGAGAGATCCTTTACCATAAAAGTTAGCACATTATAATGGGTCAAACCACTTCTAGTTCTTCTGCAAATCCTGGCTTCAAAAATCACAGATCTGAGACAAGTGGTTACCCCACAGATTTTTGTGAACTTCTCTCAACTACAGTGCATTTCCTTCATTGAATTTTAAAAGTTCTGTCACAATAATTTATTACTTCTGTCCATTGCTGTAGCCCCTTAGTCTCACATAAATGGTCAGTCTAAAAAAAATAGTACTTACTACTTAATTGGCCTGACTTGGGTTTCGAGAAATTGGCCAGGCAGATCAGCTGGGTTTTCGGGTGTTTTTTTTTTTAGGTTGTAATTGACATACAACATTATAGTAGTTTCAGGTGGAAACATAATGATTTGATGTTTCTATATGTTGCAAAACAATCACCAGAATAAGTCTAGTTAACATCTATCACCACATGTAGTTACAAAAAGAAGTTTGCTACCTCAAAGTTAGTTAGTTTGCTAACTTCAAAAAGAAGTTTTTTCTTATGATGAGAACTTCTAAAATTTATTCGCTTGGCAACTTTCAAATATGCAATACAGTATTATTAACTATAGTCACCATGTGGTACATTACATCGTCACGACTTATTTTGTAACTGGAATTCTGTGCCTTTTGACTCACTTCACATATTGCCCCCACCTCCCACTCCCTTGCCTCTGGCAACCACCAATCTTTACTCTGTATCTCTGAACTTGGTTTTGGGAAGGGAACCAAGGGATAGGGGAGGTTGATTTTGGTTTTTTTAGGTTCCACATATAAGTGAGATCATATTTATATGTATGTACTTATAAGTATTTGTCTTTATTTGTCTGACTTATTTCACTTAACATAATGCCCTCACAGTCCATCCATGCTGTTGCAAATGGCAAGATTTCATTCTTTTTTTTATGGCTGAGTAATATTCCATTGTATACATACACCACATCTTCTGTATTCATTCATCCATCAGCGGACACTTGGTTATTGTAAATACCTTGGCTATTGTAAATAATGCTACTATGAACATGGGGGTGCATATATGTTTTCAAATTAGTGTACTTTTTCTTTGCATAAATACCTAGAAGTGGAATTGCTGAATAATATGGTAGTTCTGTTTTTAATTTTGGAGGAACCTTTATACTGTTTTCTATAATGGCTGCACCAATTTACAATTGCAACAGTGCACAAGGGTTCCCTTTTCTCCACATCCTTGCCAACACTTGTTATTTCTTATCTGTTTGATACTAGCCATTCTAACATGTATAATGTGATATCTCATTGTGGTTTTGATTTGCATTTCCCTAGTATTAGTGATGTTGAACATCTTTTCATATGCCTGTTGGCCATCTGTACGTCTTCTTTGGAAAATGTCTATTCACACCCTCTACCCATTTTTTATTTGGATCGTTTGTTTTTTTTTGCTATTGATTTGTATGAGTTTTTAAATATATATTGTATATTAACCCCTTATCAAAGAAATAATTTGCAAATATTTTCCCATTCAGTTGGTTGTCTTTTCATTTGCTTGATGGTTTCTTTTGCTGTGCAGAAGCTTTTTAGTTTGATGTAGTCCCACTTATTGATTTTGTTGTTGTTGTTGCCTTTGCTTTTGGTGTCAAGTCCAAAAAAATCATCACTAAGATCCATATAAAGGAGCTGACTGACTATGTTTTCTTCTAGGAGTTTTATGGTTTCAGGTCTTTAATCCACTTTGAGTTAATTTTTGTATTTGGTGTAAGGTAAAAGTTCAACTTTGTTCTTTTGCATCTGGCTATCCAGTTTTCCCAACACCACTTATTGAAAAGACTGCCTTTTCCCCATTGTATATTCTTGGCTCCTTTGGAGTAAATTAATTGACCATATATATGTGGGTTTATTCTGTGCTCTCTATTCTGTTCCATTGATCTATGGGTCTGTTTTTATGCCATTACCATACTATTTTGATTACTATAGCTTTGTAATATAGTTTGAAATCAGAGAATGTGATAGCTCCAGCTTTCTTCTTTCTCAAGATTGCTTTGATTATTTGGGGTCTTTTGTGGTTTCATACAAAATTTAGGATTGTGTCTTCTATTTATGTGAAAATGCCATTAGAATTTTGATAGTGGTTGCATTAAATATGTAGATTGCTTTGGGTTGTATGAACATTTCAACAACGTTAATTCTTCTGATCCATGAGCACAGTATATCTTTTTATATATTTGTGTCTTCTTCAGTTTCTTTCATCAGTGTCTTATAGTTTTCCAAGTACAAGTCTTTTACCTCCTTAGTTAGCTTTATTCCAAGGTATTTTATTCTTTTTGACACAATTGTAAATGAGATTCCTAATTTCTCTTTCTGTTAATTTGTTACTAGTATATAGAAGCTAAACAGATTTTTGTGTATTGATTTCATATTCTGCAACTTCACTGAATTCATTTATTAGTACTACTAGTTTTTTGGTAAGGTCTTTAGGACTTTCAATATATAATATTATGTCATCTGCAAATAGTGACAGTTTCACTTCTTCCATCCTAATTTGAATGCCTTTTATTTCTTTTTCTTGCCTGATTGCTCTGGCTGGACTTTCAGTGTTAAGTTGAATAGCAGTGGCAAGAGCAGGCATCTTTGCCTTGTTCTTGATCTTAGAGGAAAAGCTTCCAGTTTTTCACTGTTAAGTATGATGTATTCTGTGGCCTTTTTATTTATGGCCTTTATGAATTTGAGGCACGTTCCCTCTATCCCACTTTGTTGAGAGTTTTTATCAAAAATAGATGCTAAATTTTGTCAAATGTTTCTTCTATGTCTATTGAGATGATCATGATTTTTATTCTTCTTTTTGTTAATGTAGTATATCACACTAATTGATTTGTGGATGTTAAACCATCCTTGTATTCCCTGACATAAATCCCACTTGCTCATGGTATATGATCCTTTTAAAACATTGTTGAATTTGGTTTGCTAATATTTTGTTGAGAATTTTTGCATCTATGTTTATCAGGGATATTAGCTATAGTTTTCTCTTCTTGTGGTGTCCTTCGGTATTGGGGTAATGCTGGCCTCATAAAATAAGTTTGGAAGAGTTCTCTCTCTTCTGTTTTTCATCAGAGTTCGAGAAAGATTGGTGTTAATTCTTCTCTGAATGGTAAAATTCATCTGTGAAGCGCTCTGGTCTGGACTTTTGTTGGTTGGAAGGTTTTTAATTACTGATTCAATTTCCTTACTAGTAATTGGTCTGTTCATATTTTCTATTTCTTCCTGATTCATTCTTGGAAGGTTGTATGTTTCTAGGAATTTACCCATTTCTTCTATGTTTTCCAATTTGTTGGCAAATAGTTGTTTATAGTAGTTTCTTATGATCCTTTCCCCTCCCCCCACCCATGGTATTAGTTGTAACATCTCTTTTATTTCTGATTTTATTTATTTGAGTCATTTGTCTTTTTTTCTTGGTGAGGCTAGCTAATGGTTTGTCAATTTTGCTTATCTTTTCAAAGAACCAGCTCTTGGTTTCATTTTTTTTTTATTGTCTTTTTAATTTCTATTACATTTATTTCTGCTTTGATCTTTGTTATTTTCATCCTTTTGTTAACTTTAGGCTTCATTTGTTCTTCTTTTTCTAGTTCCTTGAGGTGTAAATTTAGGTTGTTTGAGATTTTTCATGTTTCTTGAGGTAGGCATTTATCACAATGAACTTCCTCTTAAAACTGCTTTTGCTACATCATATAGATTTTGTAAAGTTGTGTCTCCATTTTCATTTGCCTCAAGATATTTTCTGATTTCCTCTTTGATATCTTCGTTGAGCCATTGATTGTTTACTAGCATGTTGTTTAGTCCATATGTTTGTGTTTTTTCCAATTTTCTTCTTGTAATTGATTTCTAGTTTCATAGTGATGTGGTCAGAAAAAAATGCTTGATATGATTTCAGTGTTCCTAAATTTATTGAGACCTTTTTTATAGCCTAACATGTGATCTGTCCTGAAGAATGTCACGTGTTCATTTGCAAAGAATGTGTATTCCTCAGTTTTTGTAAAATGTTCTGTATATATCTGTTAAGATCATCTGTTCTAATGTTTCCTTTAAGGCTTATATTTCCTTGTTGATTTTCTATCTGGATGATCTTTTCCTTTTGTGAGTAGGGTATTAAAATGTCCTTTTATTATTGTATTGCTATCTATTTTCTACCTTTACGTCTGTTAGTATTTGCTTTATATATTTAGGTGCTCCTATATTAGGTGCATATATATTTACAAATGTTGTATCCTCTTATTGGACTGACCCCTTTCTCATCATGTAATGTCCTTCTTTGTCTTTTGTTGCAGACTTTGTTTAAAATTCTATATTGTCTGATATAAGTATAGCTATATCCCAGCTTTTTTGAGTGTTCATTTGCATAAAATATCTTTTTCCACTCCTTTACTTTCAGTCCTGTCCTCTCATCTGAAGTGAGTCTATTGTAGGCAGCATATAGCTGGGCCTTGTTAAATCCAATCAGCCATTCTTTTGATTGAAGAAATTAGTCCATTTACATTTAAAGTAATTATTGACAGGTAAGTACTTATTGCCATTTTGTTGTTTTCTGGCTCTTTTGTAGATCCCTTATTCCGTTCTTCTCTTGCTCCCTTCCTTTGCGGTTTGATGACTTTCTTTAGTGGTACGCTTAGATTCCTTTCTCACTACCTTTAGTGTATCTACTATAGGTTTCTGCTTTGCAATCACCATGAGGCTTAAAACAACTTATATTTGTAATATAAGTGAATTGTATCATTTATTACTCTTATATTTACTCCTAAAGGGTGTGTTCCTGCCTTTAAAAAGTCATTATTAATATATGAGACAGCTACATAAATCTATCTTTTGTAGATAAGATGGGCTAGAGAGAGGCTGAGATGTATTATAAATTGCTCTGAAGTGTGATCTGGTGGACCCAACACCATTGGCATTACCTGGAAGCTTTTTAGACATGTAGAACCTTAACCCCCAACCCAGTCCTGCTAAATCAGAATCTGAATTATAACAAGATCCCCAGGAGGGTGGTTCAACACATTAAAATTTGACAAGCAGTACTCTAGAAAGTAGTTCTACCATGTATGTAGTTCTATCAGAGAAACCAGGCCTTTCTTCACTTTGCATTTGTTTTACTGCTGCCCAAATCAATGAGTGCTTTAACATGAAGGGGTCCCCTCTTTCTCTAAACTCCTGTAATTATCTTCTGCACAATTAATTTTGCAAGTAAATTACATGCTGTTCTATTGTTTCTACTGATTTCATTTGTATGTGCTGTATGTAGTATACAAAGTACCATCTTATATACATTTGATTAGGTTGATTAGTACATGCAATTGACATGGTTGCCTTATATATAGTTAAATTTATCCTGGTTTTTAAATTCTGTTGTAACTAGTGGCTTAATACTACCTTGTATAACAGTTCTCTTTGGTTTTGGAAGCTACTAGGAGATAGATTATATCACCTTATCTTTGAATACCCCTGCATGCTTTGCCTATAATAAGGCACTTAATATTTATCAAATCAAATTTTAGACAAAGAACCACACAGTGAAAACATATTAACTAAACTATAACCATCTCAGGAAATGCACTTATATTACTTTTGTGTCCTTGGAGCAATCTAGCATACTGCTTGTGGTTCAGCAGTGCTCAATGAACTAAAAAAGCTGCTGAAGATGTGACATCCAGCATGGCAAGCATACAAGAAGCACAGGGTTTCTAGATACTAGAGCATGTTTAATACCTGCCATGGCTCTACCTCTCTTTTGTTGCATTTATATAGGCATGCTCCACCAAGCTTTAACTTATTCCATTCAGCATAGGCCTTATTCTGATGAAAGCAACAAATGCTGAATTATGATTGAGATATGCTCAATTTCCATTCTTTTTTGTTTTTATCTTTTTGATTCCAGCTCTGGTCCTCAATATAACTGAGAAAAAAAAATAGTTATCTTGCTCTGTGTTTTATCATCTAGAGACCAAAATCATGAATATTTTTAATTCCTTGGCCCCAATTAATAACTCATTAGAACGCCAATAGACTCCAAACCAAACATGAAAACAACAAAAACAGAAAGATATGAACATTTAATTTTCCCTAAAAATGTAGTTCTTAAGGATGCAATCTTTCAGACGTGACCACTTATACAAAGTTGCATTTGACATTGAAGACAACTTAGAATATTTCAAAATGCACTGTGTAGGTATAGAATTTTGCTGAGAAATCTGTATCATAATTAATCTGAATATATAATTTTGCATTAATAACATTTTAGGTAACATGCATTTTTAAAGTGAATAAATGGAAAAATTTTTATGAAATATAGGTAGCTGTGAAATCAACTTTCTTGTCTAGATTGAAACCAATAACTGTACCTTTTAACTTAACTGTACCAATTGATAAGTACCAGGGTACTTCCATAGTATGTAAATACATGAGTGCCATTGAAACACTGGGTGACAGTTTTTGTTATTTAATTGAGGCATAACATACATTGGGTTTTAATTTTTAGAGAACATTAGGTTGAATTAGGAACTCTTTCACTGTCCTTTCTGTGTGGAACTCTGACATCAGGCCACATCTGTACTCAGACATACCTCCTTCTTTGACATTCACCTTTTTTCCCCCCCTCTATCAATTATTATTATTTCCTAAATTCAGAGTCATTCTTGGTTACTGTAATTGAATTTTATATTAAACTTTCCCTTCTAAGCATCACTGATGTAATAAATACACATAGTGAGATGTCCATTTTTTTTCAGTTTTGTTAATATCCAGGCTTAGAATCAGAACAGAATGTGGAGTTTATCTCAGTCACAGTTCAGCAGTAGTTTACGTGCATAAGGACATGGCATAATAATTGGAATATTTCAATGTTGTGTTCAGAAACCTCTGAACTCATAAAAATGTGAGAAGTTGAATAAATAACTGCAGAAGAGAATGCCAGAGTGACTTACTTTGACTTACATATAAAATACTATCATCAGTTCAGAACCCATTGTACCTAAGAAAGTATGAAATTTTGGCTTTTGCTTGTAGGCAAAACATTGAGAACGTGGCTCCACTTACTTTACTAGGAATTTAGTTCACCTATTAAGAAGAACATTTTTTCACTCCTATCACTGTGAATACTATATCTATTTTGAATGAAGCCTGAATAATTACACTTTAAAGAAGAGCTCCAAAAGTTAGGATGAAGAGTTTTACCTCTTAGAAATGACATTTCTTTAATCTCCAGTTAGAAGAAAAACTTAAAATGATTGCCTTTATAAAGGGCTACCTTTCCATTAATATAACAACAATCATTATTGACTTTAACCTATATAGGTACACAAACCATTTTCTGCCTTTATATAGGGTAATAATATTCAACATGTCTTACAGTCTTTATTATACGAGGTTTAAATTTCTCTTGCTAAAATTTAAGGCCATAGAGGTCATAAATATTTTAGAAAACACAAAAATAACTCTTTCCTATTGCACTGTGAAAATTAGATGGCAAATCCCTTTCTATAGCTCTTCTAGTTACATAAATTTGTGTTTTCCTAAACCTTTGTTGATATTCATTTATATCTGCTGTATTTTTAGGTATACTTTGAATTTTTTTTTACTTTGAATTATTTTTAGATGAGTGCTCTAGGAATTACATGCTTAACTTTTCACCTTCTAGTTGGAGTTAATATAGTATCTCTGCAGATAAAAATATCAAACCATGTAACCATATAGGTTCATTTACTCCCCCATCCTTTATGTTTTTCATATGTATTACATTTATATATGTTATAAACCCCACAATTCATTGCTATAATTTTTCTTTAATGAATTATTTATGTTTTAAATAAATTAAGAAGGGAAAGGCTAGCTTCTTATATTTATCAACATATTTACCATTTCTAACTGGTAAATTTAGATAATGGTAAATGGTGCCTTATTCATTCCTAGAGGTTAAAGGCATCATTTGCCATTTGCCAGAACAATGTTCTTTAGCATTTTTCTATAGTACAGGTTTACTTGCAATGAATTTTCTTGGTTTTCTTTTATCTGAAAATGTCTTTAATTTGACTTAATTCTTTAAGAATATTTTCAATGGATAAAAAATTCTTGGTCAGCACATCACCAGTCACAGGCAATTTTGAAATCCAAACAAGCAAGCTCCATTTGTTTTCACTGCCTGGGAATAGTCCTTTGTGATTCAACACAGCACCCTTTGTAATCAGGGTGCCACCCTCTGAATCCTTCCTTTTTATGAAAGATAGTATGTATTTGCAAGTAAGTAGCTTTATCATCCTGTATCTTTCCTATAGAGTTTTGGAAGTCCAATAGCCTTCCTTCATTTTTCACGTTTTGTACTCTCTCTGTCCTTTTAAAATTCAAACTGGCAGTGTTACTGCTAATATAAAATTTTCAAGGACCTTATGAGTCTCCCATGTATGTCACACAAATTCACTCCATAAGACAGGAGGATCTTCCATATATCTTTCCTAGAAACCATCACTTCAAAGATGACCTACTCTCTTTTTGCTTTCATTATCTGTGATGAAAAGTATGAATCATTGAAATTGTTATTCTTTCATACATAATTTGTCATTTTTCTCTGACTTCTCTACATGTGTGATTTTCTTCTAACTTCTTTATTTTTATCTTCTGCTGAGATGGCTAAAGGGATCTGAATCACACACTTAGTCATTTCAAAAAGGTTTTTATATGAATGAATTCCATGATCCTTAAATCTTTTGGAAGAATTAGCAAAAGATTGTCCAGCTACACCCTCAGTTGTTTTGGGTTTTTTTGCTAGAGCACATTTTTCTGACAGTGAATTTCTTGATTTTCGTGTCTGTTGCAATCTGGGTAGGCAGAGAATGTCCCAAATCATCAAATCCTGATCCTTTTTGAATAATAGTTTTTCATCATTGTATATCTGTTCTCTCACATTTTACTCCAAGAAGCAAGAAGAAACCAGGCCACAGCTTCAACACTTTGCTTGGAAATCTTCCCAACTAAATATTTGAGTTTATTACTTATAAGTTCTATTTTCCATGTAACTGCAGAACACGATTCTACTAAGTTTTCTGCCACTATATATCTCCTTTTTGCCAGTTTCCAATAACATGTTTCTTATTTCTTCTGAGTCCTCTTAGCAAGGTGATTAACATCCATACTTTTACTAATAGGCTTTTCAAGGTAATCTAGGCTTTTCCTATAATGCTCCTGAAAATTTTTCCAGGCTCAATCCATTGCCCAAATCCAAAGTCACTTCCACATTTTAAGGATTTATTACAGCACCACTGCGCTTTCAGTACCAAAATCTGTATCAGATTTCTATAGCTTTTGTAACAAATTACTACAAGCCTTGTGGGTTAAACAATGCAAATCTGTCTTACAGTTCTGGACAGCAGAAGTCTGAAATGGTTCTTGCTGAGCTAAGACAAAGGTGTCAGCAAAACTGCATTCCTTTCTGGTGATCCCCCACACTTTCTTTTTTTGCTTTTTTTAGTGTCATGAAACTACCTGAATTCCTTGGCTCATGGCCCTTTTCTGTGTTCAAAGCCAGCAATGGCTGGTCTAGTCTTTCTCATATTGCATCATCTGAAACTGAATCTACTGCTTCCCCCTTCCATATTTTAGGACCCTTGTGATTACACTGAACCACTCATATAATCCAGAAAAATCTCCTTTTTTAAGGTCAGCTGACTAGCAACTTTACTTCCATATGCTGCCTTAATTCCCTTTTGGCATGTAACTTAACGTATTCAATTTCCAAGGATTGGAGTATGGACATCCTTGGGCGGCCATTATCCATTCTACAATCGCAAGCTTAAAATGCCAGCTATCTCCCTTGTAATGGCAACACCCCAAATCTCAGTTCATTCCTTTTAACCTTGGCTGTGTTGTTAAGAATTTACCTCACAGATATGCCTTTCAGATTAGCCAAAGAACTGGTTAGGGTTTATACATAGAGTTCAGGGCTCCCTCCCTCTTAGGCTTTCTCTTTTCTGAAATCTCAGTGACATCAGCCAGTGATTATGGTTGATCCAAACTCTGTCCTCCGTTCTTCCAGCCAGTATGACTGTGGATTTTCTATTGAAGATTTAGTTGCTCTACATGATGAAGACTGGTAACTGTCATTGGTTGAAAAGTCATGTATATGGCAAACTCACTTAGTGTGATTCCCTTCTACCAACTGTTCATTTCCTTCTAGTGTCTGCTTTTGGACACTCTTTAGGGCCTTTAGGTAGGTTTTCTTTTTCCTTCACAGAAAAAATATAGTTGTTATCTGTGTGAGGATTGGTATGAAGGTTGGTCTGAAGGCTGGTGTGAGCTCTCTAGCCATATAAGAAGGCTTTATATTCATTTTTTAAATTGTTGATGACCTTATTTACTTGCTTCAATATATTAAATTCCACTAGAACAATGTTTCCTTTTTACCTTACATTATCATTTGTATCACTCAGTTTGAATAATATTAACTCTATTTCTTCATACCTAATGCATCCTCTCCTACTATCATATTTTTTTTAATTGAAGTATAGTCGATTTACAATATTATATTAGTTTCAGGTGTACAACATGAGGAGGGGCAAGGTACTGCTATCATAGGTTTTTAGGAAAACATGTTCATTGAAATTCAACATATATGATGAAAAAATGCACAAATCACAAGTATACTGTTTGATGAATTTTTCTTAAAGTAAACACACCATCGTAGCCAGTATTCAGATCAAGAAATAGAATATTATCCGTTACTCAGACAATCACCCTATGCCAACTTCCACTCACTATAAACTCTCTTCCTTAAAGCTAATAATTATCTTGACTTCTACCAATTAGTTCTGCTTGTTCTGGAACTTTACGTAAATAGAATCACAGAACACATTGATTTTTTTGGTGTGTATGGTTTCTTTTGTAACCAGACAAGGCTGGTACCAAACCTAAAAGGCCAATACTCAAGAGAAAAATGTTGGTGGAAAAGGAAAAGTTGCTTTATTCAGGAGGCCAGCAGCTGGGGAAGATGGCAGACTAATGTCCTAAGACCATCTCCAAGTTGCTGGTTAGGAGTCAAAGATTTTAAAGGCAGTGGGAGGGATGGGGCTGCAGGGTGCATGTTCAGCTTGTGCACAATTCTCGGATTGGTTGGCGTTAAGGTGAAGTTTCGAGCATCACCAATCTTCTGGTTTCAACCAGTCTGGGGTCTACGTGCTTGGGGTCAGCAGTTTTCAGCTGGGGTCGGGGGAGGCTGCCTCTGTAAAAACAACTTAGGAGTGTGTGTCAGACCTTTATCTATATCTTTCAGGGAACTGGGAGTTTCGTGACTTTGATATGTTGATGCATTTGTAGTCTAAATTGTTGCCAGCTTCCAGGCCCATGTACTTGAGGTTGGTACCTGGAGTTAAGCAAGCAAGATTATTCTCTCCTAGTTAATTAGTTGTTGTCTAAAATAGCTCTAAGACATGCTTGGGTCAGTAGGAATGGAAAATACATGTTTCAAATTTTGTGCTGCTCAAAATGGGGCAGCTTATGCTCTGGCTGCATTTTCACCCAACATTATATTTGTAAGAATCATCCATATTATTTGTATGCAGCAGTAGCTCATTAATTTTCATTGTGTATGATATTCTATGGTCTGAAAAAATATAATTTTTTTACTTGTTCTACTTTGGGTGGATATTTGTATTATTTCCAGCTTGAGGCTATTACAAATAAACTACTGTTAAGTATTTTAGTACATGACTTTTAGTGCCGATGTGTATAAATTCCTGTTGCATATATATCTAGGGGTGGATTTACTAGAACATGGTATTTACATATGTTCAGATTTAGTTGATACTGACAAACAGCATACCAAAAAGTTGTTATCAATCACCAGCAGTGAATAAGAGTTCCATTTGCTCCACATCCTTGCCAATACTTAGTTATATACTTTTATCACGTAAACCACAAAATTTTTCTAATTAAGTTTTCTTGTCCTAGTTTGCTTAATTTATGCAATTTCTCACTAAAGTAAGAACTAAGAGCTATTTTTAAAATAATTCTAATAAATCAGTGATCCAGTGTCTTGAAGGAGTATCAAATAATTGTTCACTGTTTCTAACTAGAATATTCAAAATAAGAACCTCAAATGCAAAGTAGATATTTTGTACTGAGGTGTGTTATGAACATGTGTCCCATCTGATGCACGTTCTGGATGTGTATTCAGTTGGGGGAAGATTTAGAGCTGCCAACAGAATATGATTTGGGATTCAGAGCCTTGCTAGAGAGAGACTAGTCAAGGCGATTAATTTTAGTTTCTTTGCATCCTTAAGAAAACCGTAAATACTTTGAACAAAAAACAATCAGCTACTTTAAAATATCTTTTGAGCCAATTAAAACATATTCTTATCTGTACTACAGGGCATCATCAGATTTGACCCAATACTGTATCATCTTCACATTATGAAGGCATTCAGAAATTGACCTAGAGAGGCACTTCAGAAAACAAGGTGTTTGTTAGTTTCAGTATGCTTTCTATATTTTGTTTCTTGTAAACAAGCTTTCTTTCTTTGAACTTGTAAAAAAAACTTTTAGTGGTTTTCCTGTAAAATATGGGTGTTTGATTTCTTACAGTTGTTCACTAAAGTTTCTCTTAGACCAGTGATTTCCAAAGGGAGGGAAAGTTGTGTGGGTTAGGAGAGGTGTGTATAGTGCGTGTGTGTGTGTGTGTGTGTGTGTGTTTTCAGGGGGCAGCATTACTGAGGTGAAAGGAAGGGAACATAGCTTTTCTACATTTCTTTATCCTCATGCTGAGCAATATTTCTGTAAAGAACATTGGCTGAACTTGAAGTGAAAGTCAGCTTACACAATTCAGTTTTTAAACAAAATATTGATGCAATATGAGGGTTGCAAGAAGTGAACTGATTTATGAGAAGTGTTTTAATATAGAATACAACAAAAACAATTTCAGTCCTAGCTTGTAACATGTCAAAGTATTTTTTTCAAGCACAGGGCCATGGAATCTTTCATACAATAGGAAATTTCCTTGTTTGAGTTCATCTCAACCTGTGGTGGCACATTAGCCTTTTTGTGTGTGCCAGTGATGCTGGTTTAATATTCTCCAACATTTTTCCCTTTGTTGAGAATGTGGTAGTAATAACAGCAAGTTTGTAGAGGTACCAAATTTTCAAATCTCTCACTATACATTAAAATGTTCTGTCTTACCTCGCCTTTCCCTCACATTCTCTCTTTCACACACCCACACAGAAATCTTCAGAATAGTTAAAATGGAAAAAAAAGTAGGTTTCATATTATATTTGCTCTAGCATGGGACAAAATATTTTAAGATGGCAAACATTGAAAACTTTTATTCAAAAATCTCAAAGTAAAACAGATACTCCAGGAAGATGAATTATATCCTGTATCTATGAGGAACCCCCGGCAAACCAATGTATATATGACTCAAGGAGCATGCATTCCTTACTGTAAGAAGTTAGACATGTACTACCCAATGAAAATCTGTTAATTTTTCTATGCAACTTGGATTTTCTTTGCTTAAAAAATATCAAATTCTATTTCATTTCTATTATTAGAGGTGTTCTAATTTTGCTCACTGCAGAAAGTGCATCATGGTTGAGATTTAAAATGGTACCACTTTGTACAAAATAATAGGAGCCTTGATTTATAGTTTTATCAGAAAACTTTTCCACAGCTGGATTTGATTTCATAACTTCCATTTTTTCTTGTCTAAAAAATGAATTAAAGGCTTATATTTAAATAGTGGTTCTGCTGTACAAATGGAATAAACTACAGGTCAGAGTATAGATTGTTTTGCCATGGTTTATGATCTGGTTTGCCTTAAGTTTCATTAGTTATGTTTCCTTTTGGTATTATTCTCTCTGGCATCTCTTATGGCACTGCTAACATTTTACTCCCTCCCTCTATCCTACAAGGCTAATCAGTCACATCAACTCATCAAATAAAATATGTACAATTTCTGACACTTTCTTTAGAAGATGATATTGTTGCCATGGTGGCTTTTAGCTTGGAGATTTCTGACATTTGTTGGATCTCATTGTTTCTTCTTGCTCTTTTTTTGGATAATGAAGTAAATGAGTTTTGCTCAGATTAACATTTAATAAATTCATGAAAAATTTACTAATCAGATTAATTCTATAGTCTTTTTCTCTTGTTGAGATTTTGGTTGCCTGTAATTTTCTTTTATGTTGGTAGATAGTAAAACTTGTCAAAGGATCTGCTTAGAAAATGAGAAAGAAACACTTGGCTAACAAGAATATACTTAAATGAAGAAGTTAGTGCAATACAAATCTTGATAGTTGGTCTTCTTAAAATATTCTTTTATGCTTACTGATATTTGATATTTCTGATTATATTTTATTTTCTTAGGTGAAATATATGTCTAAAGGTAGATATATATAATATACATAAATATATATCTAAATATCTAACATGTTTGAAATTTCTCAAAGCTTCAGGAAAAATTATAACATATATTTTAGGTAAGGAGTAAATAAAATGAAACTCCAAACTAGATAGCTTTACCAGAGAATTAGAGCAAAACCTTTATCTGGTTTTTGCCTGTCTAATTCTGGTCCACCATCTGAATCTTGTAGGCTCATGCCTTTTAAAATTATTAGCAAACCAGGAGAAATAATGATGCAAGGTATATCCAATAAATTGTCCTCCAGAAATGAAGGAGAAATAAAGACTTTACCAGATAAACAAAAGCTAAGTAAGTTTATTACTAGACTTGTCTTACAAGAAATGCTAAAGGTAGTTCTTCAAGTTGAAATAAAGGATGCTAGAGAGCAACATGATAGCATGTGAAAATATAAAGCTCTCTGGCAAAGGTAGATATATACACAAATACAGAATTCTGTAACACCATAGTGATGGTGTATAAATCAGCTTAATTCTATTATAGTATTTAAAAGATAAAAGCATAAAAACTATAACTATATTATTAGGTTAATGGATACAAAATATAAAAATATGTAATTTGTGACATCAATAACATGAAGTAGGGAAGATATAAAGTAGTAGAGTTTTGTATGCAATAGAAGTTAAGCTGTTATTAGTTTAGAATAGATTGTTATAACTGTAAGATGTTTAATGTAATCCCCATGGTAACCAAACAGAAAATACCTAGGAAGATAAACAAAAGAAAATGAGAAGGGAAAGAAGGGAATCAAGTATGCCACTACCAAAAAATCAACATAACACAAATGAAGGCAGTAAGAGAGGAAAAGAATGACAAAATAGCTACAAGACATACAGAAAACAAATAACAAAATGGCAGTAGTAAGCCCTCACCTGTCAGTAACTACTTTAAATGTAAATGGATTAAACTCCACAGTCTAAAGATGTAAAGCAATGAAATAGATTTTAAAAAAAGAGAACAAGATCCAACTATATGCTATCTGTAAAACTCACTTTAGATTTAAGGACACATATAGATTGAAAATGAATGGAAAAAGATATTCCATACAAATGGTAACCAAAAGTGAGTAGAGGTGACCATCATTATATCAAAGTAGACATTAAGTCAAAAACTGTCACAAGAAACAAAGAAGGACATTATATAATGACAATAGGATAAATTCACCAGTCAGATATAACAATTATATCTATGCACCTAACATTAGAGCATTGAAATATATGAACCAAACATTGGCAGAACTAAAAGAAGAAATAGAAAACAGTACAATAATAGTAAGGGAATTCAATACCTGACTTTCAACAATAGATACATCATCCAGCTAAAAAATCAGTAAGGAAACAGCAGGCTTGAACAACACTAGAGAACAAATAGACCTAACAGACATGTATAGAACATTCCATCCAAAGCAGAATACACATTCTTTTCAAGGGCCCATGAAACATTCTCCTGGATAGAGCCTATGTTGGGCTACAAAACAAGTCTTAACAAATTTAAGATTGAAATTATACCAAGTATCTTTTCCAACCACAGTGGAATGAAACTAGAAATCAACAGAAATAAAATTGGAAAATTCAAAAATAAGTGGAAATTAAACAACACATTCTTGAACAACAGAGGGGTCAAAGAAGAAATAACAAAGAAAATTAGAAAATATCTTGAAACAAATTAAAACAAAAACGCAACATACCAAAACTTATGGGTTGCAAGCAAAAGCAGTACTGAGAGGCAAGTTTATAGTGATAAACATCTACATTAAAAAAGAACAATCCCAAATAAACAAACCAATGTTATGCCTCAAGGAACTAGACAAATGAAAACAAACTAAGCTCAAGTTCTCAGAAGGAAGGAAATAATAAAGATTACAGCAGAAATAAATGAAATAGAGAATCAGGAACAATAGAAAAAATCAGCAAAACTAAGAATTGGTTTTTTGAAAAGATTAGCAAAATTGACAAAGCCTTAGCTAGACTAAGAAAAAAACAGAGGAGACCCAACAAAAATCATAAATGAAAAAAAAGACATTACAACTGATGCCACGGAAATAAAAAGGACTATAAGAGATTACTATGAACAATTATACAACAGCAAATTTTTTAACCTAGATAAAATAATAATTTCTAGAAACATGCAACCTGCCAAGACTAAACCATGAAGAAACAGAAAATCTGAACAGACCCACAACTAGTAAGGAGATTGAGTTAGTAATCAAAAACCTCCCAATAAAGAAAAGTCCAGGACCAGATGCCTTCATTGGAGAAATCTACCACACATTTAAAGAAGAACACTAATCCTTCTCAAATTCTTCCCCAAAATGAAGAGGAGGGAGCACTTCCAAATTCATTTTTATGAGGCCAGCATTTCCCTGATATCAAAGCCAGACTAAGATACTGTAAGAAAAGAATATCCCTGATGAATATTGATGCAAAAATCCTCAAAAACTACTAGCCAATTGAATTCAACAGCACATTAAAAGTATTATACACCATAACCAACTTGAATTTAGTCTTGAAATGCAAAGATCTTTCAATATATGAAAAGCAATCAATTTAATACTCCAAATTAACAGAATGAAGGGCAAAAACCACCCACTATCCTAATTGACTTGGAAAAAGGATTTGACATAGTTCAACACCTTTCATGATAAAAATACTGAACAAACTAGGAATAGAAGGAAATTGCCTCAACGTAATAAAGGCTGTATATGAAAAGCCCACAGATTACATCATACTCAACTGTGGAAAACTGAAAACTTTTCTTCTAAGATCAGGAAAAAACATAGATGCCCATTCTCATCACTTCTATTCAGCAGAACACTGAAAGTCCATCCAGAGCAATCAGTCAATAAAGATAAATAAAAGACATCCAAATCAGAAAGGAAGAAATAAAATGATATACTTTACAGATGGTATGATCTAAATGTGGAAATCTAAAGATTCCCCCCAAAATATAGAACTAATAAATGAATTCAGCAAAGTTGCATAATACAAAGCACACAAGAATCATTGAGTTCCTATATACTTACAATGAACAATCTGAAAAGGAAATTAAGGAAACAACCTTATTTACAATAGCATCAAAAAGGATAAAATATTTAGGAATAAACTTAACTAAGAAGGTGAAAGACTTGAACGCTGAAAACTACAAAATGTTCCTGAAGATAATCAAAGACACAAATAAATGGAAAGACATCTTATGTTCATAGGTTGCAAGACTAAATATTGTTAAAATCTCCATACTACCCAAAGCAAAGATTTAATGCAGTTCCTATCAAAATCCCAATGGCAATTTTTTTCAAAAATAGAAAAAATGATCCTAAAATTCGTATGGAATTTTAAGGACCTCGAATAGCCAGAAAAATCTTGGGAAAGAAAAACAAAACTAGAGGTCTCATACTTTATTTCATAACATATTATAATGCTACAGTCATCAGAACAGTATGGTACTAACATAAAGACAGATATATAGACCAGTGGAACAGAATAGAGAGAAATAAACCCTTGCATTTATGGCCAAATTATCTTCAACAAGAGTGCCAAGACTGCACAATGGGGAAAGGATAATCTCTTCAACTAATGTGTTGGGAAAACTGGATATCCACATGCAAAAGAACATAGTTGGACCTTTACCTTTCACCATATACAAAAATTAACTACAAATAGATTAAAGACTTAAGTATAAGACCTGAAACTCTATCTCCTAGAAGAAAATATAGGCAAAAAAACTTCATGACATTGGATTTGGCAGTGATTTATTGTGTATGACACCAAAAGCACAGGTAAAAGCAAAAATAGACAAATGGAACTAGACTACATCAAACTTAAAAACTTTTGTGCAGCAAAGGAAACAATCAACAGAGTGAAAAGGAAGCCTATGGAATGGGAGAAAATATTTGCAAACTATATAGCTGATAAGTGGTTAATATCTAAAAATATAAGGAACTCCTAAAAAAAACACTGATTTTAAAAAGGGCAAAGGATTTAAATAGGCATTTTTCCAGAAAAGATATACACAAGCTTATGGAAACATGTTCAGTATCTCTAATCATTAGAGAAATGGAAATGGAAATTAAAACCACAATGAGGTATCACCTCACACCTGTTAGGATGGCTATTATCAAAAAAAATTTAATTTAATTTAAATTAAATTTAATTTAAAAAGTGTTGGTGAGGATGTGAAGAAATTGGAACTTTTACTTTTATGCACTGATAGTGGGAGCATAAAGTGATGTAAATGGAAAACTGTATGAAGATGCCTCTAAAATTAAAAATAGAACTGCCATATGATCCAGTAATCCCACTTCTTGGTATTCATCCAAAGAAATTGAAAACAAGATCTTGAGAAGATATTTGCACTCTCGTATTCATTGCAGCTTATTCATAATAGCCAAAAGTTGGAAACAACCTACATGTCCATTCATGGATTAATGGATAAAGAAACTGTGGTCCATCCGCATATAATGGAATGATTGATACTAACTTTAATGGAGGAGGGAGAATGAACTGGACATTGAGAAGTGGGTTAAGTTTGAATAGACTGAGAATACAGGGGAAGGATCAGAGGTAGGACTTTTTTGTGAACAATAATAAGATTAGACATTCTAGAGCAGAGGTTTTGCTTTGAAAAGATTAAGCTGAAACACATATGGAGCTCAGTGTACAACTTGAGACCACTTATGCCCCAGATCATTGGTTACCAAATCACCTTGAAGAAAAGAAGATATTGCTTAAGACTGGAAACACTCCCAGATGGAGCCTAGTAGACCCGTTAAACTGCTAAATCATTTGACACATGTGAAAGGTCATTGTGAGCCAGAAATGTTAACAATAGTGATTTCCAGGACAGTGATAGAACAAAAGAGAATTGTTGCTCTCCTCAGCTGAATCAGTCTTCTTTTTTGCTTATAGTTGTTTCCTCTAAAAGGATCAGATGAGGCAGAAGCAGTATCTTTTTAAACGTGCCCATGATGTCTCTGAGCAGAAATAAGGCATTGTGCTTTCAGAGCCACTCTTTTGTATTAATCTTGCTCTTTGTATACACACACACACTCACAATTATTTTTTTATAGACAGTAGTAGAGACAAAAATAAAAAGGAATCTACTTGTAGACTGTTTCCAGCCATTAAGTAAAAGTTATTTGTTACTAGTTGCTAGTTGGTTTAAATCTTGCCCTAGGTCTTTGCTTGAAATTTGAGTCATTAAAAGCTATGATATAGGTGTCCGATTGTAATTGAGAAAAGCAGAATTCAGTTTGTTAATACTATGAAACACAGTAAGAAATCTGTTTTTCTTTTCATCTTTCAGTAGAAATATGTAGTTAGCACCCACAAAAAACTGTTACAGGTATGTAGAGATGTAGATATATATAGATATATATATATAGATATATAGATATAGATATAGATATAGATATAGATATATAAATGTTTTTAAGTACAAGGTAGAAAATGAATTTTGATTTGTGCTTTTTAAGTATGCATGCAATAATCATATAGAACCTTTTGAAACTACATATGCTATGACTCTGTTCTTGGCTACCTGTAGATTTCAATAAAGTAGTTTCTTTTTTTCATTTGAAAGTATGCTGAAAGTCAAAATGGTGACATTATTTGCAATCTAGATGAAAATATGGTATACATGATTATTAAGCAGGGTTGAAATCTTTTTATCAAGATACACATTTTTGAAAATTCTCAATTAAAATACTTACCTTGAAGGTTATATTTAATCATATTTTCACTTCCTATTTTTACTTACACAATATAATTCTTAATACTAATGTATATCATCACATTAAATGTCATTAATGTTTTGCTATTTTACTATTAACTCATAACTCTGTAACTTTACAGACAAGCCTTGCAAGTGAAATCACTTTATTTCAATGTCAAAGTGGTAGTTCATTAGCCAACCATTGCCCCCAACACACACACACACACACACACACACACACTCACACACACCCTTGAATGATTATCTTTAATTAAATTTTTCTGTAGTAGTGTCATAACAACATTCTAATATATGTAGAATTGTTCATTAAAGAAGACGATGCCAGTTTCTCAAGATTCTTAAAATTTCAGTTAAAGAAATAGATTTCTCATGATTTTATTCTAATATAAAGTATTACCAATATTTTCATAAAATGAATTATTAATTTCTTATACAGCTTAACCAATACATTTGTTTTTAAGTAAAATTTAGTTAGAAAAGCAAGGTTTGTTTAACTCCCATACTTACTTATATCAGCCTGTTTTATTTCTCACACTATTAATAATATATAAATTTAGTGATAATATACTTTTTCTGTTATCTACCCATAAGTTTAAAATATGCAGAACTTTAAGAATTTCTTCTTCAGTGATTCTAATATATTCCCTCCTATTTAAAAGAGGTATATACAATTTAACATTTAAAAAGTATTTTTCATATAACTATTAGATGAAAATCTGAATACAATATGAGAGTTAAGGCCTGATAAAATTAACTTTACTATGTCTGTTTCAAATAATTTCTGTCTCAATTCAAGAAACAAATTCATAGTCAATCATAAAATCATTCATTCAAAACAATATGTATTGTGTAACCTGTTTTCATATATTCAACATGATCAAAAGCCACATAAAATATACCTTCTCCTAGTTGCAAAAGTGGCTGACATAAACATAAATTATACTCAAGATAAATTTGGTGGTCACATATAGAAATTCAGTTTCCAGAAAAGCAGGAGAGTAAGGTTCTTTATAAACCCATACTCCTGCATATAACAGCTTTAGACTCCGGACAAAATAAAACAATAAAATAAAAAACAACAATCTAAAAGCTATAGAATGTGAACAAAGGCATGTGGACCCTTGCAGCAGAGCAAAAATTTGAGAGAATATTCCATCATGGTTTCAGTTTCCCACTTTTGTAGATTTAGCCTGAGAGCAGGGCAGAGTCATACAAAGAACCAAGAAAGGTGATGTATTCTCAAGGAGTAGACAATCAATAGAAGCCAATTCCAAAATGACCCAGATGCTAGAATTATCAGAAAGGGATATTGAAGAAGCTGTATTTAATAAGGCAAAGAAAAATGCACTCATATTGAAAAACAAGATTAAAAATATATTCAGAAGATGTCCACTAAAGTTATTGTGATAATCATTTCATGATGTATATGAGTCAAATAATTATACTGTGTACCTGAAACTAATTCACTGGATATTTATAATAGAATAATGGAGATGACAGAAAAAAGAATCAGTGAGTTTGAAAGATAGATTTAATAGTTATTATTTAGTGTAAGAAAGAGAAAAAATGATAGAAAAAACACATAAACAGACTTTCAAGAACCTCAGGAGAAAAACAATCAAAAGGATTAAGTAACGTGTAGTCGGAGTACCAGAGGAGAGGAGAGGATGAAATACAGGAATTTTGCGAAGAAATCATGACTGATAATCATCTCCTGAGTTGGATAAAAGATATAAACTTACAAATCCTCAAAGCTCAGCAGACCTCAATACAAAGAAAATCAAGCCAAGAAACATTATACTCAAACTCTTGAAAACCAAAGACAAAGAGAAAATCTTGAAAGCACCCATAGTAAACAACATATATATAGGAAACATATATAGGAAAACAATGATTCAAATGTGATGGATTTCTTACTGGAAACTCGGGAAGCCAGAAGACAGTAGAGAAAAAAAATTTTAAGGGCTGAACATCTTTTTTTTAAAAAAAGTTAACTCAGTTCTATTTCTAGTGAAACATCCTTCAAGTACAAAAGAAAAAAAAAGTTTAGGTAAGAGGATTTGTTGCCAACAAAACTGCACTTTAAGAAATGCCCATGAAAAATTTCAGTCTGGAAGGAACTGTTTTTCAAGAAGAAATGAACAGCATTGGAAATGATAAATATCTGGATAAAACAAACGAATATTTTTTCTTTTTAATTTAAAAAAAAATGATCATTTGAATCAAAAATTATAACATTACATTTTGAGATTTAAAATGAGATGAGATTTTAAATGAGATTTTAAATGAGACATAACATTTATAGCAGTTATAACTTCCAAATCCTTGTCTGACTGATGAACACATTTTAAAATACCATGGTGATAGACCTAAACCCATATCAATAATTATATTCATGCACTAAACAGTCTGATTAAAAGGTGAAGATTTTCACAATAGATATGAAAGCCATACCCAAATATATTCTGTTTACAAGAGATACACTTTAAATATAAAAACAAAGATTGTTGAAAGTAAATAGAAGGAAATGATCAACCATAAGTATAAGAAGGTTGGAAATACTATATTAATGTCAGATAAAATAGGCTTCAAGTTAAAGATCACTACCTGAGGTAAAGTACACTTCATAGTGATAAAAAAGATTTATTCATCAGAAATACATAGCAATCATGAAAGTATACAATAATAAGAGAACATCGGATTACATGAGCAAATATTGACGTAATTAAAGGGAAAAATAGTTCTATAATCTTTATAAGAGATTTTTAACACTCTTTCAGCAATCACTAGAACTAGACAAAAATATCAGTTAAGACATGCATGATCTGAACAATACTACCAATAACTTTGACATCATTGATATTTATACATTATTATATATAACAACTGTAGAATATATGTTTCATTCACAAAGATACACCATGTGATGGAAAATACAAGTCTCATTACACTTAAAAGGATTGAATGCATACAGAATATGTGTTGTGACCACAACAGAATTAAATGACCCAGTAAACACTGGGCAAAAGATTTGAGAGGACACTTTGCAAGGGATGATAGACCAATTAGCACATGAGAAGATTCTCAACATCATTAGCATTAAGGAGATGCAAATTCATAAGGAGATAACACCACACACTTATTAGGATGGCTAAAGTGAACAGGCTGACAATACTTGGAAAGCATGAAGAGCAACTAGAACCCTCAAACACTGCTGGTGGGGTTGTAAAATGGTACAACAATTTTGGGAAATTGTTTCACAGTTTCTTAAAATATTAAAAATATACCTACTGTACTACCTAACCATTCCACTCTTAGAAAGTTAATCAAAAATAATGAAAACACAGTCCTGTACAAGAATGTTCATAGCTTCTTTATTCACAATAACCAAAAATTGGAAACAATTCAATGTCCATCAATCAGTGAATGGATAAACAAGATGTGGTAGATTTTGTACAATGAAATATTACTTGACAGTAAAAGGAGAGACTACAAATACCCTCAATTGCATGGATGGATCTCAGAATCACTATGATGCCAGGCACAAAAAAGTACTTACAGTATGATTATATTTATATACAGTCTTAGAAATGCAAACTAATCTGTAGTGACAAAAAACACAAATAAGTGGTTGTCTGATCCCAGGGCAAAGTGAATAATGGACTGAAAATGAGGCATGAGGAAATACTGGGAAGTGATAGAAAAATTCCATATCTTGATTGTGGTGTGGTTTTCAGGTGTATATATCTGTCAAAATGTATCAAATTATATACTTTAAATAGGTACAGTTTATCATACATATATTACACCTCAATAATATTGATTTTTTAAAAGATACAATTTTCACCAAAAGTAGTCAACTCTTTAAAAGATATCATCAAAAAAAGACAACAAAGTGAATCATCTCCCTGTGCTATGCAGCTGCTTCCCAGTAGCTATCTATTTTACATTTGGTAGTGTATATATGTCCATGCCACTCTCTCACTTCATCCCCACCATTGTAAAGCAATTATACCCCAATAAAGATGTTAAAAAAAAAAAAAGACAAAATGTCAAAAATTTAAGTTGAGTAAGGAAAAACTCATTTTCTTCTGCTAAATAGTGGTTATTGGAAACCTGATTAGAATTAAAATGTTGATTTTAGAAATGTTAACTGGATTACTCCATTTATAGGAATAAACTCTTCTCAAAAAATATTTCTCCAACTTATTCATTAGTGCCTAAAATTAAAATTTGCAATAAACTCTTAAAATGGTTCAGCCAAAAAAGAGTGTGTGTGTATGTTTGTGTGTGTATATATGTGTATGTATATATGAACACACACACATACATATATACATACATTGAAGAACATCCCTGCAGATGTATGGAGACCGTAGAGGGAGGGAGAGAGAATGAGAGAGAGAGAGAGACTGACAGAGAGAGCACAAATGTATCAACATGTTGACAGTCGGTAAATACGTGAGCTTATGTGGGTTTCATTTTACTATTCTTTCAATGTTCCTCTAGTTTTGACATTTTCAAAGTAAACAGTTGGGGTAAAACTTAATCAGAGACTTATCAAATGTACTTTAATGAGTCTTCCCACTGAAATGTTAATAACCCAGGAGAAGATAACACTGTGGTGGAGTACATATCTTGTAAAGCATTAAAGTAGATGCATGCAATTACTGAATGCATTGAAGATGAGCAAAAAGCACTGTGAGACAAAGAATGTGAACTTTATGGATTGTCAAAAAATTCTATCCAATTTCACAAATTTTCATATCAGGAACTCTGATTACTTATTTTAGGAGTATAAAATAATTAATGGCTATGAGCATAGGCTCTGCAGTCTATTCCTTCTTGGTCTCTTATTAACTAGGTAACTTCCTTAAAACTCCGTGTCCTCATATGTAAAATGGGAGAATAAAAGTACTTACTTCAAGGATGTTTTAAAGATTAAATGAGATAATGAGCTTAAAGTGTTTAACACAGTACTTAGTACAAAATAAGCACTCAAGAAATGTTAGCATCTACAATTACTATTATTTTAGAAGGAACTAAAGGAGATAGAATGACTAAATTTACAATACAAAAAAAATTCATATTTTTCATCCTAGCACCTGCCATTCCCCAACTGTAATGGAAGACTATTTCATTTTTAGATTTTAGATTGTTCCAAGAAGACTCTGACATTTCTAAAACATAAAAGATCTAATTTTACCAGTTTAAGTCTAGGGAGCATCTTTTTTCCTCCAAATTAGGACAAGTTTTTTATTGAGATTAGAAAGTGAAAAAAATTGCATGTATCTAGTTTTGAGATGCTACAAGGAAAATGTTAGACAGTTAAAAAGTCCTTAAAAATGAGGCTGTCCTGTCTGATGATCCATACTGCAGCAAAGCTGGATGTTTTTTTGTTTCCTTTAAACAAGCCCATGTTTGATCATTTGACAATTACCATTTGATTAGTTCATAACTGGAAACCTATTGTGCTGAGTAATTGCCTACCTCCTGAGTCTGATAAGTAAAATTCTGATATGAAAATGAGATTAATAATTTAACTGTGATTTAGACATTATAGCCTTTGAATTTAGATCTCAAGTCTTATAGCAGGGACCTCTGTTGAAAATAGAATTTGGATTTCATTGAAATAACAAAAATACTTTTAAATTTCATTAACATTTCCTTTTATCAAATTTTCAAAAGACAACTGTAACAAAGATGATCTTATGATTTTAATGGGAAGTTTAGAATATCTGTGGGTCTTACCTTTTATGTACCTTATATCCTGAACTGCCCAGCACAGACCGGGGTAATATAATGTAATCATAGATAACACCCACGTGGTGCTCTCCTTTTAAAGAGTTTGTGTCATCCAATCGATAATCCAAAATCTGCCTTAATTGATGAAGAGTTTGCTCTCTGTAGCATCTCAAAGAAGCAAAAATACAGTAATTCAAGATGTTACTCAGTACATTAACACACTTAAATAAAATTTACTCCTATTTTTAGTATATACTTTAAAACAACCTCAAAAATATACCCGAGGGACTATAATTGCTTAAAACTTTACCATTTTCATAAAACTTCACATCTACTCATATCCATTATGGATCCTCTTAACAATCCTTTAAAGGAACAAAGGACAGATAATTTTAGAGATTGGGGTTTTCCAGAGGTTAATAAATAATGGGGAGAAAAGAGACAGGTCTTCTTCACAGAAGGATTCCAAATAGTATATGTAGATAACTACTCCCTCCAGGACGTGAAGCTTAGTCTCCAAATCCTTCCTCTGAGTGTGGGCTGGATTTAGAATAGAATATTCAAAGAGAAAAATAGTAACTTCACAATGGAGAAACCTGGCAAGACTATCTTAACTAAGTGATCAAGATTAACATTACCAGAAATATCATATACATATCATGTACCCTCTGAAAGGGTAAGTACATGATATGGGATGAGAAGGGTACTTCTCATTATTCCAAATTACTCCAAAATAAAGTGTTTTTTTTTTTTTTTTAAGTACTCACATACTGATGCCAGTGCTAGGACTAAACTGAGTTCCTACTGAAAGTGTTCCCCACATTGTACCTCAAATTACTTATGTCTTAATGCCCAGGAAGAAAATGTTGTGCATATATACAGAAAAAAGGCTTACAGTGCTGCATATTTTAATTTGCATTCAATTTATTAAAATTACAATTTAAATTAGCTCTTAAACCTTCAAAGAGAAATTCTGTCTAATAAATGCACATATAAATCTAGTATTTTTGTTAAAATAAAAAACATGCAGTTCTTCCTTGTTCTTTGATCAATGCTCAGTTGACTTGTGAGTTTGACAGATTAATTTCCCCTAAACATTTGGCACCATTTATAAACCTGATTAATTCAATTTCCTTAGACATTTTAAATGACAATTACAAATTGTAGCACATCCAAATCCCTCAAGCATTTCAAACACTTAACAAGAAAGATTTACAAATCTAATAAGCAACAACTTCTTAAACACTTCTTTAACCAGTGCTTATAAACGTAAGAAGTCTAAATTTCTAGAGTATTAAAGTATCAAATATTTAACTAAATATTGTATACAAACAACTTCTCTTATCTTAGTTATCAATTTAAAATCACAAGTACAAAATGTGCATCCCTCAATTATTTCATCCTGAAATCAAAATTCTAACACCAAATAAATAATCCTAAAAAACCCAAATTAAAGCCTATAAGTTTAATGTCAATCACATTTTCTTAAACATTTAAATTAAGATGACAAATTCAACATGACAGATTCTCTAATGTCAAATTATCTTCAACATTTACAAAGTTAGGGATAGGGAGGGTGGGAGGGAGACGCAAGACGGAGGAGATATGGGGATATATGTATATGTATAGGTGACTCACTTTGTTATAAAGCAGAAACTAACACACCATTGTAAAGCAGTTATACCCCAATAAAGATGTTAAAAAAAAATTTACAAAGCTAATGAACAAAACACACACAAGTTACCATGAGGATTATAAAACCTATTCCAAAATTTAACATGAATATATGTCTTACTTCCTTATTTTCTCAATAATATTTAACATTTCTACCACTGTGAATGACATAGAGAGTCATTTGCTGACTACAGGGGAAGAATGCCAAATAGGCCAAACTTATGGTGTTAATAAGCAAAGACACCAACATATGGGAATCTAGGTTCATCTTTCAGGATGATTTAGTCGCACCTTTTTTATAAGGGTCCTTTCTTATAAAAATGTAGCATTTCAAACATTCTCCCTTTCTTGCAAAAGACTTACATGACTTTTAACTGTCTAAATAGAATTGAGATTTGGTATCCCTATGCAAACCGAACTGCTTATTACCTGGTTGATTTCCGAACCCTCTTTATGTTTTACTTGCTTATCTGTCAGACCCATCATTACTTAAGGTCATTTTTATTAATACATTGCTGCTTCTCAATATATGTCACCCATTTAGCTCTTTTTTTCATGGAGGAATGCCCATAAAATTACCTGTTCCAGACTCCAATTGGTCATTATGCCATGTCTCTCAAATTCTTTGTTCTGTTCATTAAGACATAATTATTTCAGGGAATTTTTAAACTCAGTTACCAATACCACAATTGCCATTGTTTGTTATTAATCTCTTTGGCTACTGTACAATGTCAGGGGGTGGGGGAAACACAAACATTTTAAATCAAGGTCATGTTCCTGTTGAGCTGCCAACTCAACACGTATTCAAATGCAACATTTTTAAATAAAGCAAAATTATATTATTGTGCACCTTTTGGGGGCTTTATTTGGTTTTCATTCATCCTGCAATGAATAGCAGTTAGTTCACACCGGGATCTCTTGGGCAGAGTTGCAAATATTTTTGTGATAGAGCCAATATCACAATTGTTTAATAAAGAATGGCATGTCACCATCACCTATCAGAACCATCTTTGTCAAAGGATTTATAAATAATTGATAAATCCCTAAAAAGGAGAAGGTTGCTAAAAGAAAGAAAGAAAGAGTCATTGCCTTTATTACAGAATATAGATTATTAGATTATACGTAATGTGACATCTGAAAAAGCCTCTTCCAATTTACAGATTTCACTAAAGAGGAAACAGAAATCAGAGACATGGCACAACTCTTCGTTGGTATGGCAAATCGGCGGTTGACCCCAGATCTCCTGAATCCAATCTGATTTTACATACATTAAGCCATGCAGCCTAGATAAGATGCTTATTTCATACATAGTTTCCTCAACCAGAATTCTTTCAAACATTGATTAGTCATCATTTTAACTCCAGTTCTTATTAAATCCAAATTTTCTCCTTTTGATGTCCATTTACTCAAGTTGTTGGCTCAAGCCTCAAATATAATTTCAGATTAATCCTTATTTGGTTTGGTAGTGAAAACATTTAACTCTGACTTATTCAAAAAGATTATGAAACAAAATACATAAATACAGAGTGCTAACTGACAGTTGAAATAGTATCTTATTTTCTCATTTTAATTTTTAAAGAAAAGGTCTCAAGAGGCATTCTTTTTCTATGAACAGTGAATAGTGTTTAGGCACCATTTGGTCTGGATATTCTGGCATCAGCTCTGTGCTACAAGGACCATATAAGTCAGTCTGCTGCCTTGTCTGAGCTCCCTTCTAGGGCTGCTCGCATAGACCACCTGAGTAGCTGAGGGACCCTGGACCCAGGACCAAGTCCAACTGACCAGTCAGATTCTTTCTTCTCTGTATTTAAATTTGGAACCCAAAATTGTAGTTAGAATGTATTTGACCTGAGAGGTTACAGGGTATTAGGACTAGCATAGATAGTGATAGTTATATTCATATAGAGCAAAGGAAGACAATCAGTCAAGAGAAAATAAAGCACATTGCTGACAGAAACAGAATCAAGAGACCATGCTGTTTTGAGAGAGGTGTGAAGAGCTGGCTTGTGTCCTGTAACTCTTTAGCTGCTGGTTCTCTCCTGTATAGTTCTGACTGGAATTTCTCTCCTGAATGCCATGAAATTTTTCTTGATCTTCCCAACATACTTCTTTTACTGTTCCAATCCATTCTCTTTTATGCTTACTCTTTTATGCTTAAGTGGGTTTTTATTTTTTGAAATTAAATGATTCCTGGAACAAGCATTAACTTGCTATTTATCACTTTGGAAAAGTTATTATCTTCTCTCACCCTTAATTTCTGAAACTACCTCAGTGAAAAATAGCATGTTTTCTGTGAATATATTATAGTGATTTTAGTGTAAATTAGTAAATTATTATAATATATACACTTGACTGAAATATAACTTTAATGAATTAAGATTGCATTAAAAATATTGCTTTTAAAACCTTGCTACCCAAAGTATTGTTCAGGTACCAGCAGTCAGCATCATCTGGATCTTATGAATCTCAGGCCCCACTCCAGACCTACTGAATCCAGATATATATATTAACAAGATCTTCAGGTGATTCATATATACCTTAAAGTTTGAAAATATGGTTTTGGAGATTATCCAAAGTATTGAATGTGTGTGTGCGTGTGTGTGTGTAAGTTTATGTGTAGTCACATAGTATAATAACTGATAATTTTGCAAAGAATTTGACCCATCCTGATTTACTTTAATTAATTATTGATTATTGGCCCACTAACTATATAAGCAAATAGAATTCTGATAAAAGAGTTGTAAAACTTTTTTAAATAGTTTACTTTTTTCACTTGGATATAGAGGTACATAGTTTTATTGACATCTTGCTTATGCCATTAATGGCCTAGGAATACCTTTTGCAGTCTGGCTATTTTCTAAATCATTATAAATTTGTGACAAATTATATTGTCTAAATAGTAATCTAATATTTAGTTGATCAATGTCAATAATATAAACATTTTATGGCATAGGGCTAAATACTAAAAACATTTTCAGTCCTGGAATTGTGTATTTGAATAGATTTATCTAAATCTCTTTTGTACCACACCTAGTAAGTCATTAAAATGAATAAAAATAAATTGAGCAGGTTGACTAAGTTTATTTATAAAACATCATTAGTACTCTGTAGGCAAAGCCAAACATCCAGGAGCATTGATGAACTTGGAAATTCTTGACCATATTAAGTAAGAATTAGTAATTATCTTTAGCCAATCCAGAGACTTCAAATATCAGGAGCCTGAATTTACCATACTCCTACTGTTACTCTGCAGTGTTAGGGCAGTGATGACATCTCCCCTAAAATATCTAGTGAAATCGAATTTTCTAATGGCATTTTGTATACTAAGGTGAGAAAAAAGAGAAGCAAGCATAAGGAATTTAAGAGCATAGCCAACACACTCTGCTACAAGTGTGGGCTGTTAACTGATACCTCTTATGTACCAGGTAAGGTGTCAAGCTCTGGGGACACAAACATATCAGGCATGCTCCTTACCTTCCAGGTGCTCACAGTCTCAAGGAGAATTTAGACAAAGTAAGTTGCTTTAAATTCTTACCAAGGAACAAGATGAGCTAAAAATAAAATAAGTAAAAGAGCCCACATTACAATACAGTGCAATAAGAGCTCTGAGAGAGATTAATACAGATCTTTATCAGATGGGTTAATTGTCCAGTCTTAGAATTGTGGAATGTTAGAGCCTGGAATTCATCTTGGGTCTTCTAGTCCTAGCCTCTCATTTTAAGATATAGAAAATAAGCCTCAGAAGTAGTAAGTCACTTGAGAGGCCTTGGGTAAGTCAC